>NC_086244.1:38985492-39307367 GCF_036321145.2 Pelmatolapia mariae | reverse complement strand
TAAACATAAATCAATATGGTTGTTATCTGCAATTTCAATGGTGATGTATACCAGAAGTGAAATTGTTATATAAAAGCAACAGCTTTCCTTTCATTGTCACTATTTAACACCATTAATTCAAATTTAAACACTTTGTTCATTTTATTAACTGTATTGCTTTAGGTTCAATTGACAATATTAATTTTAATTTAATGGCACCATTTACATCGTGTTTTGGACCTAATTAATTTGATTAATTATGGTTTAATGAATAGTTTCATCTATATGCTAAATGTTTAGGTATCATCAAAACAAGTCTAGAAAAATTCCTGAGTTGTCATCTATACATTGTAATTAGGTGTTTGGAACTTCAGAGGTCTTCAGCAAAAGGTCCAAAACTTAACTACAGTACAGGTGACAACTCGAGAACCGTTTTACACTTGCTCACATGTTAACATTTATAACATTCAAGATCCTTGACCTACAATAGAAAACTCTTTTACACCAAAGCTTACTTAAAGTGTCAATGCAAAAAAAAAGGGTGCTGCACCAACAACTTTATTCACGATAAGCCTTAACAAGGCAAAACTTCTACAGGGAACAACACCGCATAAGGCAATATTAAATGGAACAACATTGGAAACAACTTTCAAGTTTTAACAAAGTGACATTGTAGTGTGCCGTAGGATGTCGAATTCAATACAACAACAACATTTGATTATAGTCACATCTGCAGATCTATCACAGCAACTTAAAAAAAATAATAATCCACTGTATAATGCAATTAGAGAAAATACTTAAATGACACAAAAAGGTTAATCTGGACGATTTAGTCCCCAGTTCCAAAAATCAGATTCAGAATTATAACTTTGGTATTTCTAATAAACAAAAACAAAAAAATGCATGTAGCAAATCTCACAACATTCTTAAATACTAGGACCAAAAATCCAGCACTTAATTTGAGTACAGATGACAACCTTTCATATTTGTTTGCACATACACTTTAACATTTATAACACTCAATATCCTTGACCTGCAATGGAAACTTGGTACACCAGAGCTTAAACTAAGTATAAATACAAGAAAAAAAATTGTGTTGCTTTAACAACTTGAACAAAAGCTTTCAATGAGGCAAAGCTTAAACATGGAAAAAACACTGCATAATGCAACATTAAATGAAGTGCGTAAAACAAAATGTAAACATTTGAAACAACTTTCCAGTTTCAACCAAGTGACAGTGCAGTGTAGTACAGTTGTAGGTCTGCAATGGCTACAGTGGCCCAGTTTCTGAATTGTGTTTTCTTTTCCACAATCAAAAGAAAAATGGCATTCAGTAAATCTCTTAAACATTAAAAGTGCTGAAAAAATATTTACAAACAAGGATCAACATATATATATTTATAAACTTTTAAACAGTAAAATTTTTTACTCAGCAAGAAAACAGAGCACTTATTTTGGGGGACATTTTGATCTAGAAAAGTCATTGCGTCTCCTTTTGGCAGAGTTTGTTCTTCAGCACTTGTATTTTGTTAGACAGTTTTTTGTCTTCCAGTCCCATGAGCACCTTTTGGAAGAACTCAAATGTGTAGCGAAGTGGCTTTGGGTAACTCAGATTGAGGCAGTAAATTAGCCCAAACAAAAGTGCACACCCGCTCGCCACATCGTGAAGATCCTGCAAGACAGTGCATCTCTCGATAATGATGCCAACATCTTCAAGGGAGTCATCAGGCTGTGCTCCTTCATGGATTATTTTATAAACACCCAAATCCATCCTCTCGAGCTCATCAACTTCCATCACGTTGAAATCCTGAAAAGGACAGAAATATTTTAAATCCGTTGTATTTTGGTCATCGCATCATCTATCTATTCACTCCATTTTAGTTAAAATGGTCCGTACTACCCTAATTACACATATCCCTGAATGAGACTGAGAAGAACAGACCAAAGAAAAATGTGGATTTAAGACTATCACCAAATAAAGACCAAGGAGAAGATACATGAAACATGGAGAGAGGGCAGAAGGAGTATGCATCAATAATATTATCAATATTCTGCTGACCAGGGTTATTTTCTTTAGTTTCGCATAAAACAATGTAAGTGAATGGAAAGAAAATCCTAGTAGTTCCCATGCACTTTATTGTTGTAAGCTAATTTAAAGAAAACTGATTGCTGCCAGATCAGGAGAATACCTGGGCTTGTTTAGAAAATACATTTTTCAACTTACAAAACTCTGGGAATTATGACAGTCACAATTTTACTGAGGGGTGGAATATCCCTTTAAAAATAAACTTACCATGTACTCTTTGATGAGATTTTCAGGGTTCTCATTCAGGTATATAATCACAGCTTTAAGGATGCATTCACGCTTCACTTCGATTCGGGAACTCTAAACAAAACAACACATGCAGCGCAATTACTTTTTTGAAGTTTTTAGAGACCCCCACAGAACTCAAGTCAATTTTTATTATTGTTTAACCAATTCATAATTGTTCCTAAGTAATTTTAAACATGCTTTTTGCAAGCAAGTAGTATTTTGTGTTAGAGAATGAGAAGCTTACCAATTCATTCCCATAAAGATTTTAAGTTTAGAGTCCAATTACACTGATTGCGATACATTGGGTCGCGGAAAATGCAGCTTTAGCGTGGTGTACCACCCAAAAGAAGGAAGGAAAGTGTTGTTGCTTAGGAGTGTTGTTCAAAGGAATCAAAAACATTTTGATAGATATTTCCAAAAATTAATGACAAAAACTACACTATCACGTTAATATGAGGTATGCGGGCTACCACCACATTGGCAGTATTTATACCAAGTTTGAGTGAAGAAAAACATAATCTATTGTGTCACTGAGTTGTGGCGAAATGTGAAATGTCCTCTGCCTTTGTCTTTTCTCAGTGTAGCTAATTATTCCTTTGGACAATTAATGAGTAACAAAAAAGAGAAAAGAGCTGCAATGCCAGCAGCGGCACTTATGGCCTCTAAGGGCATGAGTTACTTAGTTCTGCTTTGTGTCAGGACCAAATCCAGAATATAAGCCAAAAGCGAGATGAGAAGTATAGCCCAGGAGAGAACAAGCATAAAATAACCCAAGAAAGTTAAAAATACAGGTTCATAACCAGACCTGAGATCAACCTGCAACTAATCTATTAGTTACAGAACATTTAAACAAGACAGAATACCTGTGAAATTGCAGACAACGCTGCTGTGATCCGCCGTGCTGTTTCCCCTCCTTTTTTTCGTAGAATCTTCATCAACTGGTCAGAGTACTGGTCAAGACTGCTCATGAATGTGGACAGCAGTGGAACTGTGGTGATTCGGGTGAACTCCGCATTGATCTACAAAGTTCAAAAATAAAATTTTTTTAAATAGTTCAGCTCAAAACAGGACTAAATCCAGACCAAACCTGATCTAATCCCAGACAAAAAGTTCTGGTGCTGTCCAGGTTTGATTTAAAGAAAAAAAAGGGGAAAGAAATCTATTAATCAGATGGGAATGTGCCAAAATCAATTACGATTACGAAAAAAAAATGTTTTTTTAAATCGACAGAAAAGTTATTCCAACATGCCACCCAAAACATTTATAGATGGACTGGCAGAATCAGGTGGCTGCAAAAGAGTGCCTCACGCATGCAGTACGATTTTGCACTTTAGTTGTAAAAGGAAACTGACGTGTATCATGAGAAAATAGAGTATTAGAAAAATATATATATCAAGAATGAAAAGAGCAAAAAAATCCCAAAAACAACTCTTGATTGTTTTGCTTTGATGTAGTTATTTATCTAAGGTGGAAACTTTTTTTGTTTGTTTGTTTTGGCTTTGTTTTATTCTTTGCTTCGAGCCCTGTGTACAGGAGCTGCATGCAAAAAGATCTTTTGTTAAAAGGGTTGGCGTAATAAGCAAATGCTTCAGCCAATACCTTTTGATTAGCCTTGTCTCATGCTTTCTTGCTTTGTGGTAATCTTTATTCTGTCTTCACTGAGATATTTCAATGCTAATCAATGAAATCAAATCAAATGTGAGCAACGTTTTCTCAAAATTTTTCATTCCATTGGTGCTGCCCTTCTCACAACACAATTTACCTGCACTAAGCTGAAAAGACATCAGCTCGGTGACATCAGCTTTGTAGCAGTACTTTTCTGTTCACGGCCAGTTTTAAACCAGGACTCAAACTCATACATACCTCGGGTACTTTGAAGAGGGCCGGCCATCTGCTCTTGAACTCTGCGATGAATGGCATCTCTTCAATCACCTCTCTTCTTCTGTGTGCAAACGTCTTATCCATCTTTGTTTTGATTATTTGATCGTTGTTTGTTTTCTTCACCTCAATCAGTAGTGCTTGTCGTTCTTCCTCCAGACTTTTCTTTGTTTCTCCTGCAGGGTATTGTGGTAAAAAGTTCACTTCTGCTTTCCGTGGCTTTTTGACATTGTTTCGACGTGGACTCTTCTCTCGTTCTCTCTTGTGTTGTAGAGTGTTTATTGCCACCTCTGGGCACCCTATGTTTCTCAGTGTTGTCCGGTAATTGGCCATTTTGTATTTTAGGCTTACTTTCCAGCCTTCACAGCCAGTCACAGATCCGGTCTCTTTGAGAAAGGGATATTTTTGAATTAACGCTTTAGCGACATCATCAATATCTCCACTTGATGGATAAACTTTGTATTTTGCAATTTCTGATGCCAACATATCTAATATGTCAGATTTGAGTTTTGGGCTCGGGTCTAAGAGAGTCCCATTGTTTTCATATTCTTGCTGGGCTCTGTGTAACTGAAACTCCACATCAAAACTAAACGTTGGTATTGGAAAGTTTAAGGGCCATTTCCGCAAGCGAAGAGATGAACAAGAGGCACTGGAGTCTGAGGAGGAAAGGATGTCAGTGTCTGGCAAGGATGGTGCATTAAACTGTGGTAATGTCTCTCTGGAGACAGCTGTGGGTGCTGTGGTGGGCACAGTGGACGGCGCAGTTTTGAGTGTAAATTACTTTGATTGTACTCTTGTCTTTAATGTCCCCAGTTGTGGTTAGATTCATGTATTCATTGTCAAACTCAACATCTCTATATTGAAGCCTGAAATCTTCAGTCAATCCAAACTGTCTTTGTATTTCCTCTTTTAAAATGTCCACTGAACCAGGGATTCCAGAAGGAAGCACCAACTTGGATGAATTGTCCACTCCAAGTATCACCCTCAAAGTAGCAGCCATTCTTCAAGCTGAAAAACAAGACCAGTGTATAGATTATCCTTAGGGATTTTTTTTTAAGAAATACTGTCCAGCAGACAATATTTCTAAATACATACATAGATAATTCCTGGATCATGAAGCACTACTCAATACAGTCTAAAAAACATGACAGTTTTATTTGTATTACACTTACTTGTTGCCACAAATGTTTGTTTACCTAACAATGAGTGAAAACAAAGAAAACAATTACCAATGTGAATATGTCTTTTTAAGGTGACCATCCGCAAGTGTCCAACTTCATAGTCGCATAGGGGGTATGGGTCGGCCAGCTCTGTCATGGATACAACAACAACATCTGTTGTTGTTTGTAGGTGAAAAGCCCTATAGTGCTCCATGTACCATGAATTTAGTCTTTTCAGAATAAGGAGGGTCTCTTTTTTAATAATGCACAAATGTTGAATTTCACAGAAATCTGGTAGACCACCACATGATCCGTGCACAACAATCATCCCCTTTTTGTACTGAATTTTGTTCACAAAACCGCCAGTGGCTAAGTTAACAGCAGTCACGTCTGGATGTTTGTTAGCGATACTTTTCACAACATTGTCTTTAAGGACATCCAATGGCACTTCTGTCACGCGAGTAACATCTGTAGAGTTATCATCATCAGGACAAAGCATTCTATACGCAACCATTAACTGATGTTTACGAGCTAAAGAGCCGGCTATGTTTCTGAAGCTTTTGATGTTCCGAACAGCCTGTTTGAAGAAACTATGCTTGGCCTCAAATCTCATCGTCCATAACGACACAAGAGGACCAAAACATTTGATCATTTCTGCATAGTGCTCAATAAAGTGGTGTTTAGGCATCAGTTTTTGGTTAGGAAATAGTTGTTGGTAACGCTTTCGGTGCTCTGAGACCTTACATTCCAAATATGCAACAGATTGAAGACTGTGAACAGGAGCTACTACAAGCTCGACAATATCTTTTAAGTCTAAAATAACCAGCCAGGCTGGTTCATCAGCAGGGACATTTGGTCCAATGATAAAAGGAAGCAAGCGAATAAGACACCAGTTTTCATGTGCGTTACCCCCAAGAGAACGTCTCTTCTTCTTACTTACAGCTTTTGATAACACAGTGGGGCGATTAGTTTTATCTCCTTCCTTGTAAGGAAAAGAACGAATACGATTGTTCAGTTGTTCGAGAGAAAAATACTTTTTTGACACGAGATGGTCAATACACTGGGCCAACTCGACAGGAACAATTCCTTCAAAGAAATCGTGCACAATGTCGGGAGGGTAACCAGTAACAACATTAAAATACGAGAGGTTATCCGTTAAAACACACGATTTTCTTACACCTAAACAGTTCACACCTTGTTCTTGAGCAGTCTTGACATGAAGCCGATGATTTTCCTTTGTTCTTTGTTCAAATGATCCTGTCTTCACCTCACACGTATTTATATCAGAAAGCTGGGCTGTACAGAAACGACAAAAATAATTAGCTGAAAAATTCTCCACAAATCCTCCAAGCCCATGGGCCCCCAGATTATCAGCAACGACACACTGAACTGTACCCTTGATAAACGAACCAAGGAGGGGCACGAATAAACCTTGCTTCTCAAGTGTGACTAAATCACGCAGCAGAGGCTCAAGTACTTTTTCATAACCGAAAGATTTAATCAATTCACTTTTACACAACAGTGCCAAGTAGATTGAAGAAAGGGCTGAGCTGCAACCAGAAGGCAAGTTGCCCAGAATCCAATAAACCGCACAAAGTTTATGTTTTTTGCGAGATGTTCCTAGTGGGTTGCACACTTCAAAATCATCAATATATAGGCATAATGAAATTCTGAGCTCTTCACTTGAAAAAAAAATATTGTTCTTCTGATTCTCACCGTCCTGAAAACATGTAAGCAGTTGTGAATTTGAATGACTCCTTTTATAGTTTTCAACTAGCTTTCCAACAATATCTTCACGTTGAAGTAACTGCTCCAATAACTTTAGCAGTGGAATATATTGAAAGGTTTTTTTTGTTTTTTCCTCTAGAACATATTCCTCTGGCTCAACAACATTAAACTTTTCATAGTAAAACTTCTTGCGCTTAAATGTTGTTTCAAGTGACCCTCCTTTTGCAATACTTCTAAGTAGTGGATTTCCAGTGTATAATGCAGTGCACAACTCATTCACTAGCGATGCACTAACCTCAATATTATGCTCCTTGAGAACGGCCAAAGTTAAGCTATTTGTTAAGGGTAAAGCAGAAGTAGTGAATAGAAAATGTAGCCCCTCGAGTAAATTGTCAATTGCTGATGTTGGTACATGTGAAAAGACCTCCAACTTTAACAAAACCAAGGCAAGGTTTTTAACTACAGCTTCCTCCAAATTTTCACCAACTACACCAGCTTCACAATCCAAGTCAGGGGGCCCTTCATCTGCAGACTCCTCAGAAAGATCATTATTACTTGTAAATTCAGTTCTTTTCACTATTTCATTTTTGAAATCTCTAAGCGTGCATGAAGAATGTTTTCTACTCTTGTGTGTCTGGAAAGTACCATACACATTAGTTTTGAAAGAACAATTTTGATAAACACAATCTACTGTCTCCAACCTCTTGAGATGTTTATTAATATGGAGGAAGTATTCTCTGCTTGTTGATATGTGGCTTTCAGGACAAGAAGGACAAGTCAAAATAACACGTTCTACAGTGTTAGAGGGCTTAGCACCATGTGCACGACTTAGATGAGTCCTAAGACCACCCCATGTTTTGAAAGTACAAAGACAATGACTGTAAATGCACGGATATGAGCGTCTCAGACCAAGAATCGAGTGTTTAAGTCTCAAGTGTTTTAGAATTTGGTACCTTTTAGATACACTTAAAGAGCAAAGCTTACAACACCACATTCATAACCTGAAAGACCAAATAAGAGAATTCAAAATTTAAAATTGTGTATTAAGGAAAAAGTAAATATTATGAAAGCATTTGGTACCTTCAACATGCACTTTTGGAGCACAGCTCAAATCTCTGCAGCTCCAAAATTCCACAACCAGCAACCTGAGAGAAAAAGAAAACAAGAAAAAGTTAATTGTGTACAGTGAGACACATGCAAAGGGGTAGCACAGAGACGGTCTAAACTTAAGAACACTCCTGTTTCTTTTAAAATGTATTAATAATACAAGTTAAATTTCAAATGCTCCAAAATTTCTATTACTCATTTCATAAATCTGTTCCTGTGAGCACGTTTACCATTATATACCGGAGCAGCCCAGTCTGTGAACATGACCCACTTGCCCCCCAAAATAAAATCAAGTATGGGTGGTTAATGCTCCGTGTGTGTCGGTTTGTGCTGGTAAAATCATCGTTTGTATCGCTAGGTGTCAAAGATATTACACTTTTATTTAATAGGTCATTCAGAGTTCACGCCCCCCCCCCCCACCAAAGCAACACGAAAATGGCCCAAAATAGGTCAAAACATGCCACAAAATGCTCGGGTGCGGGCGAGCGTTTCCTACGACGTCTATATCACCCGGACGCTCACTCGCGCCCGTAAGCACGGGGAGCGTGCTCGACGCCCGTGACGTCATTGCGAAAAAATAAAACATTAATAACTGGAAAACCGTAGCAGCACAAATGTTAATTTTAACGGCACAAACCGAAACAAACGGAGTACTAACCACCCAGTATACTTGATTTTATTTTTGGGGGCAAATGGGGGTCACCTTCAGAGGTCTGTTTGAGACTCGATGCGCGAAGATATGCAAACTACGCAGCTCGCGGTTCTCTTCAGTGAAACAGACGAGTATGGACTCGTCAACAATCACTGCACATGTATCCAAATTCTTGTTCGGGCTAACGTTGATGGAGCAATAAAACAAATAAAATAAGTGTGCTATTCGGAGTTCGAATGAAATTTTAAACGCAGATGTGCAGTAACGTCGAATATGCAAATGAATGTTTCCAATGCTAGCAAAATGCTACAACCTACCTACCTACAGAACACATACGGCCCACATATTTACCGGAAAAATATACGCCATACATTATCACAAAGTACTAGTTAAATTATATTCTATTAAAAATAGGAAGAAATTACCTTAACTCCAACGGATGAATCGTGATTAATCCCTCTTTCCAGACACGAGGCCAAAGCACAGTATGGCGTAGACGAAGAAGGTCAATGCGGGTGCGCGAAGATTTTTTTTTCATTCTCTGCGCATGCTCAGAAAGGATGTGGAAAGGGCTCTTTGGATTGAATTAAATGTGTTCAATAAATTGGAAATATCAATATTATTTAACATTAGAACGGTTTACAATTAATTAAATGAAATTTAAAAATATTAATTACACCCTTAAGATTAAAAATTTTAAGTATATTGAACATAAAACTATGAATTAATTTTTAAAAAGCCCATGTTTCATTTTTTAGAGTGCAGCTGACCCTTGCTGCATGGTGCTCTGCTTCCCTGTGACCACCTCTCTAAAGCGTTTTTATTCTTTAGACAGTGGCTGCTCTGGTTATTCTTTTTGCACATGATCTTTAGCATAGTGTACATATAGTAAGTAGCTGAACGCAGCCATTTAGCTATGTTAGCGCTTCCTGATTTCATTGCAGGAAAAGCACAAAGATATTAACACTTTACTCCAGATTTACAGAAACAACACTGAACATGACATAATAACATTACATTCTTGTTCCTGGCTATTTCTGTGTTGTGGACCTACATATTGGCACGGTAATCGGATAACTGTCAGACTGGCATGATTAAACAACGTGCTGTTGTCAGTTTATTGCAGGCATATTGACGCTGGGAGCAATTAAATAGGTGGTGGAAAGTTTAATTAAATAGTTCCACTAATGGCCTAAAGTATTAGTTCAGCATTAAGAGAGCCCAGCTCAGCGGAGACCTAGCTGTGTGACTGTTTGCTATGATTGCTTCCTCTTTCACGTTTGCCTGAAGCACTGAGTCAGACTGGGGGGAAGCAGGTCACTGTGTGATTGCTTTGTGAGGGTATTATTTCAAGTTTGCTAGAGGCGCGGGGATACATAAGCTCATGGAAACTGATTGCTGTTTGATCCCTTTGCGCGATTGCTGCAACCAGACACACTGACTTTGATACAAGCTTTTCTCAAGGAGGCATGGGAAAAGTTGGCACAGGGGCTGAGCCGCTTTACGAGTGAGAAAGCTTACATTCACACTGGGAATGTTGACTTACACGCACTGCACACACAAAGTGCGGCGGCGTTTGTTTATAGCATTTAAAGTGACAAATGTGTTTATTGTGTAGAATGAGTGACGGCGGCGAACAGACAGCGCACTGTCCTGCATCCTGAGTCTTTGAGTTGCTTGATCCCAGACATCTGTCTGTGGCGAGCGGACTGTCTTCCAGCCTGATTGTAATGTAGATGGCATAACTCGCCTCAGATTAATCGATCTCTGAAGAGACATATGACGAGAAAATCTCTTTGACACTCAACCCCAGAGCCATTCTGTATGCAGCGAGTAAAATGCCGGTTTCATCTGGGTTTTTTTTAACCCCCACATGGGGTCTGTACCTCTCACTTTCCTTATTTTGGCCTCTCTGCCTCTCAGCAGCCTCCAGGGGCTACTAGGACCCCATATATCTAATCTTAAGGGTCAGGAAAAAAGGGCTGTCAGCAGTTGCTTATTGATTGTGCTTCTGCCTTTGTGAATTGTTTCCTCTAATCACTTGCCTCTGATGGTTTGATGAATCTGTTCTTGATTTTTAGAGACTAAAGTAATCTGAAGGTCAGTTTTTCTTTAGTACAGGGATGTCAACCTCATACGGTCACTCTGCTCGACCCTTCTGTCCCTTTCTGTCAGTGTAAAGAAGTTTAACTACACATTTAATCCTTGAGATATTTTAATATAAGAAAAAGAAGTGCAGTTTAAACAATATGTTACTCTATATCAGGGGTCGGCAACCCTAGGCACGCGTGCCACAGTTGGCACGCGAAGGGTTAACTGATGGCACGACCATAGCTGGACTGGCCATCGGGCATACCGGGCATTTGCTCGGTGGCCCGATGATTTTTATTTTTTTTTTGTAACGGTGTAAACAATGAAAGGTGGCCAGATGCTGGCCGGTGTGTAAAAATAACTCAGTTGTTTGGTGGTGGCTATGGCGGAGCTTCCACAGATTCAGTAACATTAGCAAGTGGTGGAGGCCAGCAGGTGGATGAGGGAGAGGGGAGGCTGGAGGAGGAGAGACCCGAGGCAGCCGCCTGTCCGAGTGTCAGGTGAACTGAACTTCAGGTAAGAAGTTATGACCTGCAGTCTATCTGGGTCCGATATAAACCAAGTTTAGGTGGAGTTTATTTTCTTTGTGCTGACTTTTTACAGTCAGTTACAATAACTCGTACTGCGTACTAGCTAGCATGACGGAGTTTCTATACAGCTGGGTGGGTGCTATGATGTTACTGATAGTGAACTTTATTTTATTCATAAGGTTAGTTAGTAGAGTTGCCAACCGTCCCTTAAAAAGACGGAATCGTCCCGCATTCAGAGAAATGTTTTGTGTTGAGCTGAGAAGGGACGCAGTTTGTCCCGGACTTCAGCTAGGATGGAAAAAGACACAAAGCTGGAGTTATTCTGTCTTTACGCTGCACAGCTGCCACTTCTCCTCTCATTCTCTCCCCCTCCCTCTCCTGTTGCTACTTTAATCATGAAACTGATAAATGATCAGCTGATCTGCTTTTCTCTCTTGTTTGTTTATCTCCCACTTTGTGCCAGAAAGAGGAAACCGCCGGATGTCGCACTAAACAACAGCAGCACGTTTAAGCTTGATCAACTGTTGTTAGAATTTATTTGATATTAATTTCTAGTATCAGCTGATGTTTGCTGGAGCCACAGCTGTAAAAGCTGGTGGTCATGATATCGGTTTGGTTATCTGGTGAGAGGGAAGCATGAAGATGAAACCAGGAGATGTCCTTACTGAATCATCAGAGCTGAACAGGTGATGGAGAAACAGGTTTACCTTTTAGGTGACATGAATGAGTTGAAGGGAAGTTATGAACTGTTTCTGAGAGACAAATAACACCAGGATCCTTTTCTAAGTAGCTGACAGCTGGTAACTGTGCAGGGGCGGGTCTAGCAAAGTTTTGCCAGGGGGGCCAGGTAGGGCATTAACAGGGAAAGGGGGGGCACAAAGAAATACTTTCTTATTCTGATTTAAAATGTCTGGCTGTTATTAAATAATTATCTGAAGCTTACAACCAAAGTTTTTATCTGATGTAAAATGTATAGAAATCATACATATACCAACAAGACAGTGTACATCACTGTCACAACAGTGTTTGTTTTCATTCAAAGGCTTTATGGCTTTAATACCTGGTGGGCCGGTCTTTAGTCAAATTGCCTGGGCTGTTTTTTTTGTCCCAGTCCAGCCCTGGGCACGACACACAGTGAATTAATCTGAGAAGGTGCATCAAAAAATAAATGGCCGCGCCAGCGGTGCACATCGCAAATCAGCTCGCATGGACACATTAGTTGTGCCACTTCTTAATGACAGTATCTTAGCTAACAACCCCAACTACCAGATTCAACTTGTAATTGGCTAAAAATCACTTAGCCTACCGGTGAGAGGGACGTTGTTAGCTTTCCACATTCCGACACTTCAAAAGCTTCAGGAGCTTTCCGCTCAGCACGGCATCAGCACCACGGAAATACACGGATACATCCGTAGACTCGAGACACAATGTGTTTTTGGGACTTTCAGGTGTATGGACCAATGTTTTATTTTCTGATCAAACCAGAAATCTTTAATGAGCAGCTAGATTTGTCTCGCATTAACTGGCCAGTTAATGCAACATCGAAGCAGCTGGAATCCATAGATGTGCGTGTTCATGGAGCTTGCATTTTCACCTGCTGGACATCACTACCTGACAAGTTTAACTGTCTTCAGAACATTGCAGAGACCTTATTGACAGTATTTGGCTCTACATATCTGTGTGAGCAGATTTTCTCTCACATGAAGAGTGTCCTCAGGTAGCCGTCTGAATGCTGGACACTCGGAGACCTGTGTCTCTGAGTGGGAGACCAGAGATCACATTAACATGTGTGTCTCTGTATTAACAAACATGCCATATTGGCTCAGTTTATTTTTCTTATCATTGTTGTGAGGAGACCATAAATAGCATTTGTATTTTCTGTTGTACAGTTCATTTGCTGTTATGGAGTTCTTGTTATGGATAAAAAGTGTTTTTTTTTTTGTTTCAAAATAGCTGATAACTATTCGCTGATAGCTGCCAACATCTGCAAACAAATATAATTCTATAAAGTGGTTCTATATATTGTGTAACTGTTCATATAGAGCGTTATTAAATTTATTGCTAATGCAATCATATGGCACACTGACTTCTGAGGAAATTTTAAATGGCACTCGTCATCAGAAAGGTTGCCTACCCCTGCTCTATATAATGAAAGAAATCTGTTAACATGATTGTTCGGGCTTAAAATGTCAGAAATAAGTCTGTAAAATTACAGGCAAAAAAAAGTTTGCCTAGACTAATTATAAAATCAATAAACATTTTTTTTACAGATCTATTGTAAAAAACACACATGTAAACAGTCAATAGTGAAAAAACAGGAACTTTATGAATGAGTAAATATGCCCAGGCTTATGAGGACTTAATGATGTTAGATTAAACAGATTTTTTTTAAACTTAGATATCTGTACTGGTTACCTGTATTGTTTGCAGTGTGGTTTTTTTTTTTATTCATCTTTACATCAGTTTGTTTTAAAAGCTGCTGCTGAGTTTTCGACTGGGACTGAAATGAGGGATCAGTTTAAGGAAAACCTCTGCTCCTTTGCAGTGGCATTTGCTGTTTGCTTTTGAAGGATTGCCCGGCATCAACCGACACCATTCTTTTTCATGGCATCCTCAGCTATCCCAGATGTCATGCCCTCATTCTCACAGCCACCAAAGTACACCTTTGGAAAAATCCTTTGTCAGATATCAGAAGTCTTTCCTGCTGTGTGTTACATGTGAGAAAAGGATGACAGAAAATAAATCCTGCTTCACGTCCCCCCTTTATATTATAGCATGGAAATTTGAACAGAGTTAAAACATTTATGCCAGTATAAGTTGAAGTGTGTCACTGTTAGGGATGGGTATCGTTTAGGTTTTATCCGATACCGGTGCCAAACCGGTACTTTTGAAACAGTGCCGGTGCTTAAACGGTGCTCGAACCGGTGCTTAAAGAATGGAGAACACAAACTTTGTCCAAAAACCTCTCATGTTTAGCTGTTTTTTGTAAAAAGATAACAATGTTAGCTTTTTCTGCAGCTATAGGGCATATATGGTATCACTCTTGGCTGGAAGCAGTGCTTAAACAATGGAAAAAACACAAACTTTGTCCAAAAACCTCTCATGTTTAGCTGTTTTCCACTTTTTCTTTGGTCATTTTAGCCTTTTTGGCCATTGTGAAAGGAGTATCTGCCATCAAACAAGAAGACAGCCGCATGTAACTAGACGGTGTTTGCTAGTTCACCTTACATGCATTAATTTAATAACGTGGTTAGCTGCTGCTGCCATCATCATCCGTCATCATTTCTGCTACACTGGCAGGGCTAGGGGCCAGGACTCTACTCTTCGGGTTCTTGGGGGATGTTGCTAACTCCGGGTCCGATAACAGGCACCACACCCGCAGTAGATGTGCCCGGTGTGAGATCTCGCAGCAAGCTATCAAATGCGGCGCATTTCTCGGCTTTAAAAAAACCCGCTATGCGTCGCCAGGTGTTTCATCGGATTCGAGGTGTTATCTCCTTTGCACAGTATCACAGTATCACCTTAAAGCACTTGTTGCAGGCTGCTGAGTTTGCATCTTTTGCTGTGAAGTACAGCCAAACTTTTGACCGCTTCGCCTTGGGCATTTTTAATCTGTAGCTCTGCTCTAAAAGAACGTACGTGCCTGGGCTCGCCTACTATCCTCGGAAAGGTAAAATGATTGGCTAGAATCCAAAGTGTATGACATCTCAGGAAAATAAAGCACCAAAATGAGCGCTGCTTTTCGGTCTGGTTACTACCGTTTATGTCAGAACCGGTGCCATAATGGCACCGGATACCGGTACCCATCCCTAGTCACTGTTTGGTTGAATATATTAACTGTGAATGTTGTTCTGTGTTAAAGAGGCATCTCATCACAACTCACGAGAAAAAAGCCAAAAGCAGCACGTTTGGATTTATCTCACATCACAGCAGTTTCTAAAAATATCCACACAGGATGTGAATCATAGATTGTGTTGCTGTTTTATAACCATCATAACCACTTTAACGTTCAGGCTCATGTACACATGTTCAGTGACATGTCTGAGTGCTAAAAGAGCAACATGTGCACCTGCTTTGTAAGAGGGAAGGATTTCAAATTTATTCGCTTTTGACCTCTGACCTCTGAAATACAGTGAAATAGTCTGTCTAGCAGAAGTATGATGTAGTGTAACAGTATGAGGAGAAAAAAAATCTACCTTTTTTGATCACTTTACCAGAGATACTAAGGCTGGGAAGCCATGACTGACATTACTGGTAGACAGACACATTGGTCAGTAGGCTGATTAATTATTTTAATTTCAGCTGCTCATCTTTTCTGTCTCCTCTCATCTGACAGTCAAAAATAAAGTCCTGCAGTGTGTGGTATTCAAAGGATTGTAACAGGCTTTTTCCTTTTGATCCAGAGATGTTCAGTTCTTATACTAAAGTTATTAATAATTTAGGAAGTTCTTATTTTTACTGCTTTCAGCTTACTTTGCAGCCATCAGCGAAAGAAACAATGTGAAGAACTGTCGTAACATAAGCCCTTTTCTTACATTGGATACGGACAATAGGGAAAACCCAAAAAATCAGACAACCCCCTGACCGGAAGCACTTGGCAACAGTGGAGAGGAAAAGCTCCCATTCAACAGGAAGTAATTTCAGACAGAAGGGGCAACCAACCGGTTGGGGCTGAGATTTTCACAACAGTGATGGAGAGAGCCACAGTGTGTTCATGATATTAGCTCCACTGATTGGAGCTGTAAAAATGCACGGGTGCTCTTAACACCCACATGGACTATTTTACTGCATGCAGCCAAAGCCTGTTTAATCTGATTTGATCAATAGGACCTGCATTAGGTCCTATTGATTTGATCAATAGGACCGGCTACCAAAAATCACGCACATCTATCACTTTATAGAAAGTTTCATGACAGCCAAACAGCCACCAGGGGTTCATCATTATCCTTCTTTTGTCATTCATGGTTAAAACAGCATCACCTGCTGTCACCCACTGATATAATCCGAAAGACCTGGAGGATCATCAGCTTACTCATCCTGAGCACTCAGAATGCAAACACTCTGATTGCAAATTGGAGTGAGGCTTGGATCCTCTGAATGTCGATCGAGGGGAGATAAGCACAAATGCTCCACACATGATGAGGAGGACACTCTTAGAAAAAATAAAGTCAAACTTTTGCAGCAGCTCTCTTTCAGAAAACATTGACTGAGTCGGGCAGTTTGCATTGCAATGATCTAGCCAGCCACTTGTTGAGAGGCAGTAATACTGCATGTGTTTGAGCTGACAACACTGACAGTGATTCAACACTTTCTTCTTGGTTATGTAAGAGAGCTACGTCAGAGATTTGCCATTAATGGAATTGTACTTCTGTATTTAATCCTGCTGGGATTAACTTCCCAACCTCTTTGGATCAGTTCTACATCAATCCCTTGTTTTTCTTCCATCCTGCCACCATCTCTCTCTCATGACTTTCGGTTTTGCTCAACAGTGCAAGCTAAACAGATTTTTGTCTTTTTCCCATCTCATATTCATTTTTTAAAAAACTTTCCTGTAGTTCTACCTACTTTGAGTCTTATTGCCCACCCTTTGCTGGTTTCTTTGTGTTTATTCTCTCTTTCCCCCCTCACCTTGCAGCAGCTTCTCTTAATTCAGCCTTACATCCTATCTATTTAAGGAAGAAAGCAGTGTCTGCTGGGAAAACTGCTCAGCTGGGTGGGGAGATTTAGCTGAATGGAACAGCAAGTCCCCAGATGCCCTGCTGTGGCTCACGCTCCAAAGGAAAGGAGGAAAAGGAGAGGGTGATGCACTGTGGCAGATAAACAGATACGGACAGAGGAAGAACGTGAATACGAAAGAAAGCAACTGTTTACAATAGGAAGAGTGGACGGAAGAGGAGATTCACAGAGGAAACTGTGCTGAGCTCCACCTCTGCTGTGATGGCCTCTTAATGTTTCTGCTCCGCTCTGACTGGACATGAAAGCTGTGCAAGCTTTCTCTGTGTGCTTTCTCCACAGCACAGTGCTTTTTTAAATAAATCACCCCAGAGGCCCGCTGGTCACATGGAGGACCGTAGAAGAAGCTGCTGTTGAAATAAGTGGAATTTGGTTATTTTTCTGTCTTGAGTTAATGGTTCCCTGCTGAGTTAAAAAAAATACTAGCAGCATACAAGTATAGAAAACTTCACCAGATACTTTAATCTGGTGAGATCTTTTTAGCGTCATTGCTAAAAAGAGTTCTGACACCTACACTACCTGAAAAGGCAACTTTGCCTAAATATTCTTAAAACAACAGCAGACACACGATCTCTGTGAAACAGATAATAACTGTTGTCTGTCTGTTCTGTCATTGTAATACCACTCATGTCTCATGCCTTATCTGACTGTGCTGTAGAATCGCCACCCTGCTGCCAAAACTCATCCATTACTTTGCTGTGCTATCTGACCCATCATGGCAAGAACTACAAAAACAGCATCTGTGCTGCAATAAAACTAGAATAATGTTTCAGAGCCCATAGCATGCGCTATTGTTGCTACAAATGTGACTGTAAGAAAAATGACAAGCAACAGACGTAGGGAAGGAGACTGCAATCAGATAGCTGAGGGAGGCAATTACTATATAAACTGGTGTGCTCCCAAACGCAATCACAAAATTGCCTCAAGGGGCTGTGCAATCTGCACAAAATAGGGCCCTGATTTGGATTAGAAGCCTAACCCCTAAATGGAAGAATCCTCAGGAGGTGAGACAGATGAGGGATCCCTCTTCATGGATGGGCAGACAAATCTAATGTCATGGGTACAGAATAGAGCAGCACAGAAATAAAGCCCAGAACTTTCATCAGGAGGTGGATGTGCAAACCTGTTTTGTATGTTTGGGATGACTGAATCAAAACGTAAGCTGCAATTTTTACCATATGGTTTTAACAAACTGTAGCAAGTCGTAGTAGTTAATGCTAGCAACTGCTGATTTAACTGTCTGTGACATCTGCTGCTATCATATTTACTCTGTAAATTAGCTGCAGCTAATTGTTGTTTAGACTGTGAACTGACAGACCCATAAAAAAACGGAAAATTGCAGCTCTGCTCCAGATACATACAGTCTCTGACTCTTCTGATTCTTCTTTGTCATTATTTATGGGAAAAATTCAGTCTAGTCTGCGTCACTCAAAGGTGTACAGACCTCACAAAATAGTTAACCGGTAGGTTTGTGTGTGTGAGTGTGTTAATGACAGAAAGCTAGTGCACAAAATAGCTTGAATATTATGTAAAATTTCTAACCATTACGTGCAATTGCCACATTATTTTCTTAAAAGTCACTAATTGAGACCTGCAGGACACAAAGCACTGTTGTCTGTAGCTAGTCCGAAAAGGTAATGCTAGCTTGTGTGGCTAATGTGCACAATGTCAACTATATAATTTGGTGCTATTAGTATGATATCAAAACATTGTAAGTTTTGATTCAATAACACTTGTAGTATAACCTGGACAACAATGCAGCAAATACTAGGAATATGATACAATAAGATATACTTTATCGTCTTCTTAGGGAAATTGGTTTTGGATTCACGTGCTGTCACAGAAGCTGCCTTTGCAAAGAGTCAATAAACATAAAAAGAAAAGAGTAATACAAGTAATAATTAGAGAGTCTAGATAACTAACAATTACCAGATGTTTTATGCAGGTGTCATAGTTTCTGCATCTGTGAACATGCTGGAGTATGCTGAGGTTCGATTGATGGACATTTCAGCATTAGAGGGTCAGGTCGAGGCTTTGGTAGAAAAAACACTAAAATGAACCAACTACACATGTAGCCCTCTGGCTGACTTTGAGGAACAGGAGTGACTACTCGCCCTTAGTGCCTGTATCTGAGTCCACAGCCGAGTGTAATCCCCATCTGGCAGCATGATGTGATCCTTTACAGTTTGTGTGGTGCATCTCCTTATGTCATAGAAAAGTCATGAAGAACTGGGTGTGGGATATTAAGATGGTGCCTCATTCGAGTGAGGTATGCTCAGTGACACCATGCAGCAGCTTTCAGGGCAAAAAAAATATCTAAGTAATAAGTGTCAAAAAACCAGAAAGAGGTCAGTACAAACTCCCAATTTTTCAAACTGAACACATCTACAGCTACGATCAGCTGTTTTGTTCTCGATAGCTAATTACCATCCTTATAAAACCGTAAGTGAGAGTTTTTCCCCGTTTTTTAGACCTCAAAATCACCAACACTGTGTCTGTCTGTGCCAAAAGAGCCAGGCATCTGAGACACCTGATTGTTCTCTGATGAATTAGGCCCAGAGAGAATGCATTGTTTGTGTTTTAATACAGTAAGCACTTAGAGACTTGGGCATATAACGTACGGTATTAATGATATTGACAATGTCAATACCAATCATTACCATAACAACAACAACAACTGCAGCAAAACTTTACAATAAGTATGGAGACTCACAGTGTCCCAGTTACTGCATATTCATGATAACTGTAACATTTAAAAAAGTTAATTAATTTTAATATTGTTCCATATGTGATTAATAAAAAACAGAAAAAATGTGTTTTTTTTTTCCATTTGTATGTTTTTTGCAGTCTTGGTTACAAACATGTGCAGTAAGCTGAAGTAATTTCCCAATAAACCCAACTTCAGCTAAACAAATGTAATAATGATCTTGAGCGCGTCAGTGTATTTTATTCCAAAATATTTCTATCATCATGATTTTTTTTTGACAGGAACGTGAAAATATTATAAGACAGCGCTGCTCGGAATGTTGACTTTAATAAAAAACAAAACTAATCTGTTTTATTGAAGAATCTAACACCTCTGAGTTAATTTAGTGAACAGACAGTTGCTTTTTTTTAACGTATTAATATTCTGCCTTAGCTTTACTGACGTTTAGTATAAGTTGCCGCAGCCTTTTTTCATGCACAGTATTCATTCACGTCACCTCTTTAACTCCTTAATCCTCAGCAGAAAGCCTTTCCATCCATTTAATTACTTTTCACAGCTCTCGGTGCTGCACAACATGTGGCACATCAGGACGGCAGAGCGGAGCCGCCTGTTATGCGATGGAATTGTGTGGCCATTATTCTGGAGGGATCCTCCAGTTAGTGAGTTTGTAAAGGCACCGATCACACGTATTTCTGTCTCGTCTATCATCGTGGTGTCACAGCAAATAAAGCAGAAATAAGCTGGTGAAGTAGTTTCCAGGCAGACTTTCTCAGAGGAGCAGAAACAGCCACCAGTGACATCTCCGGTGTTGTCTCAGATAAGAATTTGCCATTCTTCTATAATCACTTTACACACATCTCACTCTATCGTCTTTCTTTCCTTTCCTTCCTTTTTTAGCAGTCTGCCTCACTTTCTGATTTCCTTTGGTGACTTAGCCGTCCTTTTATTTTTCTTTCCCCTCCTCTTGATTTTATATTTCAGACTTATGTACTTGCATCTCTGAAGTCATGTTGAACACCTCTCTCTGTGGAACAGACCAGTGCACTGCTGTGTTCTCAGAAAACTTCAGATGTGATGGGAGCTCTGAGCTTCCTGCTCTCTCCTCTCTGCAGGATGGCGCATCACTCAATATGCACTGCAGGGTGAGATGTTAAACTGAATGAATAATGAAAGCCCCTCTATCAGTACGAGTTAATTTCACTTACAGAGGCAATGGAAACGTGTAAATGTGCAAGGGAAATGTAAAGTCTTAAATACAAAGAAATAACAACCTTGCTCAGCACAGAAATGCAGTGTTGCATGGCTCCACTGCAAGAAATCTAAAGTGCACAACTGCAGGATAAAACATTGTACCCTCCAGCACAAAGGAGACGAGGACTGTTGCAATTAAACCAGTCAAGCATTGACGTTATCTCAAGTCAATGTATGTGTGTGTGTGTGTGAATCTCTACCTTAAAGAGGATTAAAACTCAAAGCCAGTCTTACCAAAATAAATAAATGGGCTAATATAGCATGCTAGTCATTTGGAATTGTGCTGAATCAAACATTACATTACGATATACCTTGAGTGTAATAACTATACACTACCGTAGTGGTCAAGTCAGATCAAAATAAAAATCATTTGTTTGAAACAATCTAAACAGTAGTAAATTAAGTGCATTGATCCATCCATTTTCTTCCACTTATTTAAATCATGGTGGGAGTGGTGAATACAGTCTATGTTAGCCCCCTGTTGCAGTGCCTACATTCAGGCTCACATTCACACCTATGGTCAATGTAGAATAGCTAGTTACCTGGTTAAATGGACTGGTTCTTATAAAAGGTTTTCTATTCTATTTGAGCACTAAAACAACATGTCTTGTTCACCTACTCTTTGGTTTTTTATGTTGAAGTGCTTCTTATCTAACATTCACACTCTACACTGTGCATTCCCTCCCTTGAGCAACAAGCTAACGCCACACACATCGTCATTCCTCTAGCACTCATCTTTTCAATCATATTAAGTTGATTCTAAAATGCTCCCTTGCTTTATGATGTGGTCTCATTATTGTTGTGATTTGTTCCAACATGCCTTGCTAACCCTAACCCTGAAACCATGCACACATACAAACAATCATCCAGTTTCTTGGCACTGTCCCAAAGATGCTGGAAAGTAGACGTGTTTATAATTGCTTCAGGTGTCTGAACTTGGGCTTAAAGATCAAGTTCTCGTTGTTCACAAACCAATTATATTCCCTTTTGTTTGGTCCTCAGTTTTTGATTCACTTGACCACAGTTAGTGACTCATGGGAAACAATATTCAATGCCTCTGTTATTTTAGCCTGTGACTCACTTTCTTTTTAACCATCATCACTCCCATAGAAACACAGTCACTGTTGTTAAGGTTCATGTGTTTATATATGGAAAAGGGGGTGTGGCAGTATGCATTAGCCCATTAGTTTAGAATGAGTCTGACGATCTAAGTATGATAAGAACCAAGTTGGCCAGTGTCACTTTCATAAATCAGTCAGTTATTTTGCGTATGCACTTATTGTTGCGCAGAGTAGGAACATTTCTTTGCATGTCAGTGAACTGTATTTATTAATAATGGGTTTTAGGTCTGATATGGTGCATATCAGACCTATGATATGGCTGTAAATGGGCTCATGTCAGTGCAATTCAATTAATAATAAAAGTGTTGGTAATAATACTTGTAGTGGTTGTTGGCTTCACTCATGTATGAAAACACAGTGAATGTTAATTATTCATCTGACTCTTTTAAAAAAATAGTTCATTACACCACTGTATATGATGATGGCACAAATGGCTGTTCATAAACACCAAACAAATGAATAATAACATATTTATTCTTATTTTATAATCATAGTATAAAACAAAGCAGTCAGTTACAGACACTTTAAGCATCACTGTTTATGTTGATAATCCTGGCACCAGAGACAGTTTATTCAGTAAATTTTATTCATATTGATCAACGTGCCTAAGAGAAGTTATGGAATATACACCCATAAATGATAATCATTATAGATTTACTTTGTTAGCTTACACTTTCATTGACTGCACACAGAGTTATGTTAGTGTTACATTAGTTAATAGATAAGTAGTTTACTTTTTGGTGATTCATCATGAATCACAATGACTCATGAATGGTCCCTGATCTTCCTTCATTACACAAGAGCTCCAAATACAAAGCTGATATTGGTGGATTTAATTTTATTAAAGTGTTAACATGTTAATCACAACAATCGTGTTTCTCAAAGTAAATGTTCTTACTCGTGAATGTCATTTTGAACTAATGTTTTCTTTCTGTAAAAGACAATACAAGTTAGCATCAGTGGTACTGTAGCACACATGGGCTGAAATGGGACCTGGTGTTGGTTGTCCTCACAGGGAAGGGCCTCTTTATATTAATTACAACACGTGTCAGATCTTCCGCTAGTGAGGAAAAGGTCATGCTGTTAGAGTAGGTTAGTGTGAGACATCTGTGCTGGAATGGTTTCTGAGTTGATGATGATAGATGATACCGGTGGCAGAGAGAGACAGTGTTGACAGCTTACAATGATAGGACACTGGGTTAATAAGAGTAGATTTAGGTGGAGGCCATAGAGTCAGGATGTGAGGGTTAATGAGTGTGTATAATGACTGTCAATCCCACGGGGGAAGCCCGTAATCAAAACAACTTTGATTTGAATGAAAAAGTGCAAAGTGTAAGTATCAGTGTATACACTACTATAGCATTGCCAGGTATTTATTATACAGTAATTAGCGTTTTATATAAACTGCATATTTTCAGCTTTTTTTTATTGCTCATGCAAAGTCATGATGAATTGCAGCTTCTCCTAACCTAGTTGAGCATTTCTTGTTATGGACTAATCCCATAATAAGGATTATTGCAGTACCAACACAGCTATGATGAGGGCCAGCTGATGGGCCCTAGTGCATTATGGAGACAAGATTCCTTCCTTCCTCTGAATGACTCACACCTGTTAACAGAACATCATGCTAGGAATCAGCCTCGAGAAGCTGATTAACAATTGTGTGCAAATCTGTCACAAAGGTACACAGTTGTTTTACTACATATTACAACTCAGTATACAGTACTGTATACTGAGTTGTATAGATAACGAAGTATATAAACAGTATATATAAATAACGAAGACCCTTTGAATAATTTAACTGGAGAATGTAGATATTTCATTATACATATTTTCATTATACAGTCATTATCTCTCTCTCTCTCTCTCTCTCTCTCTCTCTCTCTCTCTCCCCAGTAAACTTTAAACTCTTTCAGATTATCTGAAGCAACTATGACATTTCTGTCCCAAGCTTTGACACACATTTTCCTTCTTTGTCTTCTTATGCCTCAGTCACACAGGCCCAGAGACTGGTTGATTTCCTTGCTAACTTCTGATCACTAGTTAAAAATGTGCATTCCTCAACCAGTTGGCAAGTGGTTGCTGCAGGTTGCTGACAAAGACTATGAAAAACCTCCCTATGATTGTTTGGGTCAATAGCAGATTGCTGTGGTTGCTTGTAGTTTGCCTGGAAACACTTGCTAACTAAACACCTCGCTGTAGTGAAAATGAAAGTCTCTGTTTCTGTTATACTTTGCACTCTTTCAAGTTCCACTGCAGCTTGGTGGTTTGTTAGCAAGTGTTTGCAAACAAGTCAGTGTGTTCCATGCAAAGAATGGAGGACTGTGGCAATGAGTTCGTGACCATAGTAATCACAAGGAGTTTTTCCTTGTAGCACTGTATATCTATATATCACTGTATTTTACCTAGCAACAGAAAGCAACTTGTTAACTGGTTGGGAGCGCACATTTTTCTCTAGCGACTTGTGTTTACCAAGGGGGTCACTGACTGGTCTCTCTTGCATACGTGGAGTTCAGTGTGATTTCACAGGAATTGGCAGCAACTTCCAGCAACCAATAGCAGCTAGTTGGGAAAATATATAGTTGCTGATCATTTCTAGCTCTATAAGACAAACATACAATACATATATATATATATATATATATATATATATATATATATATATGTATTGTATGTATGTTTGTCTTACAGAGCTAGAAATGATCAGCAACTATAGTAAAAGTCAAATACTCAAAATGTTGCTGAAGCTATAGTTAAATGTTTTAATAATAGATATGCTGAAATAATTCAAGTCTTTATTTTTCATTCAACTTCAGTATTTTATGTCTTTCTTTCTATTTTTTCCAAACAATTACCCATCAGGTGTTGCAGGGAGCGAAACAAAGTGAGACAGAGGCAGACGAAGAAGATTAGTCTCCTTCTACAAGATTAAATTAAATTAAGTACAAAAACAGTCTGTATGTACCTGTGGGGTCGTGGTGCTGGTGACGTGGTTGCTTATCAGTTTGTGTTACTCTACCAGCCTTTATCACCCCCCACGATGTCATTAGGCTGTCTCCGTGGAGACGGCTAGTGAAGCGACTGATTGGACAGTTAACCTCAAGGGCATGTGCTCTGACTGGGCTTGCTGTTCCTCTTAGTGGGGCTGATGGAAAATGTGCGCCAGAGAGAAACGCTTTCATTTAGTCTGCCCGGCAGACAGCCTGCGTTGGTATAATTCTCATGCAAACACATTTTTCTTTGCTCTTACTTGCCTCATTGACTGTGACCATCCTCTCCCTCTCCTATCTCTTTCTCACCAGCACTTCTTCATGTGTTTTTACTCTGTAACATCTTCTTCTCTTTTACTTTGTTGCTTTATCTTCCTTTATCGTTATCTTTTTATGCAAATAGCAGCTGCTTAGCATTTTGCTTTCAGCTTTGCTCTCCTCTGCCAACCTTTTCTCCTTTCTGAATTTTTTTTAACGCCTGCGCGACAGAGACAAATGTTCCCTTTTCTTTGACAGTGATGAACCACTATTTGGTGGACAATAGTCAAGGTCATAATTTAGGTCTTATCTTAAGAATTCATATGCTAAAGTTCAAGTCCTGACCTGGAGTCTATTTCATTCTCAGAATCCTCTCAGACAGGTCTTAAATTAGCCCACTCATCAAGGACTCCCAGTTTAAGAGTGATTTAGGAAAAAGAGAGACTCCCTTGACCTCAGTCAGGAAGTGTGGCCGACTGCATTGCCAGGTCTGACATCTTTTTAAACATGTGATTGTTTAATCTAAAAAAAGAAGAAGAAGAAGAAGAAGAAGAAGAAGAAGAAAGGCAATCGCAATACCAGCATGAAGAAAACACCATAGGGCAGGGTTACTGGTGTCCATTACAGATATGTGAGATTTGTCTTGTCAGAATGATATATTATATATATGTGTATCAGTCTTATTGTTACACATTGTTACAGTACACATTGTTAAAATGTAAAGATTTGCGAACCCAGGAAGAATAGATGCAGCCAGTGGGGATCTTAATAAACCAAACTAAACGAGGGTCCTCAAAGTGTTTCATGACCGATCCCTCCTTTGTGTCTAGCAGGTGCAGGAGGTGCCATAGGGGTTTCTTGCAATGTGAAGTCATGGACAGAGGCCATAGCGATCTGATCCCCAGCTACTGAAACTAGCGTAGGGTGAGGAGCTCAGTTATTTAGAATGGACGGAGAGTAGAGCCACTCCTCTCCACACACTGAGAGGAGCCACTTGAGGTGGTTTGGGCATCTAACTAGGTAAGATGTAAGATGTATCATGTCCTACCAGGAGGAGGCCCTAAAGCAGACTCAGGACACACTGGAGAAATTATGTCTGTCGGCTGACTTTGGAACTGGACTTCTCTGCTTAGACTGCTGCCCCTGCGAGCCAAACCCGGATAAGTGTCAAAAGATCGTTGGCAAGAAATGCAATCTTAGAATTGGGTCAAACAGGGAAGCAGGCCTAATCATAAAATCTATTCTGGACATTATGTAGTTATGAATAACTCTTAAGCTGTGATGGGAATAACGGCGTTACAAGTTACTTTTTTCAATAACGAGTAATCTAATGAATTAGTATTTCTATCATTACAACGCCGTTACTGTTACTAACAAGAAAATGCGGTGCGGTCGCGTTACTATTTTTCAACAAACAGACGGTTGAAGCTGTCTTCAGCTTACCGCATCTTATGTCAGTTGCACGGAAGTAGCTGTAAGTAATCTAACTTCAAGAAGCTGCGCGCGCTCCCGCTGACGGCAATCACGATCACTTTTTGGCACAACACCTGGAGCTAAGGGGGGCAAAACAATCGCATGAGTGCTGCTGTTTGAATGAGGAAGAATAAAGTTGTCGTGGTAAGCCAATCACACGACCACTTTAAGATGACAAAGCAACAAGGTAATATATACCAGTTTTTAAATTGTGTTGATAGGCCACGTAAAACCAGAGTCATGATAAACAATATATATGCGTGTTTTTTCCTGAATAGTTTCGCCATGACCCTGAAAAGGATAAGCGGAAGCGAATGGATGGATGGATGGATAGTTTCGCCACGTTTAACGTCTAAGGACAGCGCTAGCAAGCACTCTCTGCTTATGACAAAAAATAAAAAAACAAAACAAAAAACAGCCCGTTCATGTTGGTGGAAAAATGCACCATGTCAACCAATCAAAAAACGATATGGCAACATGACATTTGGTTATTTAGGAAGAGGGGGAGGTTTTAGGAGTGCTGGCGAGAGAGAGAGAAAGAAAGACAGTAGAAAAAGAGAGAGAGAGAAAGAAAAAGAGAGAGCGAGTTTTGAGATGTGAGAGATTTGTGACGTTTAGCGTGTTTGGAGTGTGTAGTTAAGGTGTTGTCTTGTGTAGTTAGTGTGTAGTGTTGTGGATAGTTTTGTGTTGTGTGTCAGAACAATGAGGCGACTGCTGTCTCCAGGTAGAAACAGCAGTGATACACCTGCTGCTGTCAGACCTGCAGGTATCAGGCTGTGATGTTCTCCTTTATAGTGGACAGAAATTATTTTTTGGAGTGGCACAAATAATTTGTGTGGCATCTTATTGACTGCAGAACAGCTGATTGTTATATAAATAGTTTGAAATGGTTATTTAAAAAAGGGGTAAAAGGTAAATGGCTGCAAATAACTTTGTTTGCAAAACTTGTGCATATGATTTTAAAATTGACAATTTATATTTACATTTAAAGTTATGAAATATGATTCATTAAACATGTTTGTGGTTGTTACAGTAAAAAATATAACTTTCTACTCGGATTTTATGTTTTTTGTCTGAGTTTAGATCAATTGTGTTAATACAGTATGTCAAAATGAAAACATAACTGTAAATTCAAACACGTGAGGTTGTGCTGAAAACAATGATACCAAACAAGGCAAAGTAAATAGTTTTTAAAGGTGAAATGTAGAGGAAACATCAAAAGTAGTTAAAAATGGCCAATTATACCCTGGACCCCAGAGGGTTAAACTTTTTTTTTTTTTAAGTATTTACTTTTCAAGTAATTAATTACTTTTAGAATATTGTAACTCAGTTACTAACTCAGTTACTTTTTTGAAGAAGTAACTAGTAACTATAATTAATTACTTTTTCAAAGTAACTTGCCCAACACTGCTCTTAAGCTAGACTTTAACCTTTATCTGAACCTCGAAACATTTTACAAGAAGCCTGCTCAGGATTTCCTGACTTTTATAGTGCTGCTGATATGTGCCTTCACTAAATCAGAAAGAGAGGTTTTCCTTTTTGTAGGAATGTTTTCTATCTTTTTTGTTTTATGGACTGCTTTGTGAATAATTTTATCTTCTGCAAGATTTAGTCCAAACCTTCAGAAGAAATTCTTCAAAAACATCATAATTTTAAGACTTTTCTTAGAATTTTGTCACTTGAAGCTACTCTTAGAACTAGAAAGCTTTGTGAATATGTGCCCTGGGTGTCAGCTGCCACTTGACCCGCTGGTGAAGAGATACAAGAGCAAAGTAGTTCTAGCCAGTTATAATATAATTGTATACAAGTGTGTTGCTAAACATTGTACCTTTTTGTTAATTTGTGTATATGTACAGTCACACTACTTGACCTAGTTTGAAATTCACCATCCTGTGCATCTAGTCATTCGTTCTTCTTTTGAATCACTGTCTAACAACTCAGGCTTTAGGGAAAATGTGAAGACTGTGGCAGAACCCATTAACCTGTGTGCTAAAAAAGTAGCAGGGACATATGTGCAGTCTGAAGAAAGAATCTGAAGACCCAAGAAAAATTTACCTTTTTACATTAAAACCTTTATTTTTAAATAAATAACAACCTCTCACTGCCAAGGTTGCTAAGGTACCTAGCATATGTTTCATTAGCCCCAAGTCATGCAGGCCTAAAGACTGGCTGACAAGTGGTTGCTTGATGAAATAGGTGAAATAGGTCGCACACAGGTTACAGCATACTTGCCAACCTTGAGACCTCAGAATTAGGGAGTAATTCAAATGGGCTGTTGGGGTGGGGTGTTAGACATATACACATATATATATATATAAAAAAACTTGAATTTTACAGTGTTTATATATCGGATAAAATAAGTTAAATGTCACCGTTATTATTGTCCGGCCAGAAACAGCGGGGGTGTCCAAATTCAGAGGCTGCATCCTCCTGAGGACCTGGCCTTCGCGGTCTAAGTGGGCCAGGTCCTCCGAAAGCTGGGTAGGCCGGAAGTGAGCGACTGTGAAATTGGACGGTCTAGCCTTCAGAATTACGTCACGAGCTCTTTCGGTGGAGTGAAACGCAGCTGTCTGCTTCTTCCATTGCTCACGAACAAATAAAACACTGAAAAAGCCAAACAATAACATTTTTAAGTTATCTAAGTGACTTATATATCATGTTTAACCTGAGTAGCGAAAGACCGCGGGGGTTTGACAACGATGTGCCGGGACTTTGCTGTTCTCGCCGGCTCAGAAATTTGAAGTTTACACAGCTACATTCTCGCCTGAAAATATGTTAAAAGTTTATTTTGCAAACCAGAATGAGTAATAAGAGTAATATTATTATTATTATTAAAACTAAGTAGCTGCTGCCATTTTTGGAAACTGGAATTGGCTGGGCCACGCTATTAATTCTGGGATAATGTTTTTCAATTTTGTTGTCTGGGTGGAAAATTAGGAGAAATTCCGGAGAATGGTGGCTCTGGGAGATTTTTGGGAGGGGCACTGAAATTTGTGATTCTCCCAGAAAAATTGGGAGGGTTGGCATGTATGGGTTTCAGTGGTTCACAGGAAACCTCTGTGCAATCAGTTTAGTGAGTGTTTGCAGACAAAGAGCCTCACTTGCAATATATGTTATGTTGCTAGCAGCCAAGCAATCACAAGGACATTTTTGTAGGGCTGCAGCTATCGATTATTTTAGTAACTGGTTATTCCATTGATTAATTCAGTAATCGGATAAGCAATTTATGTGTTTCTGCGTATTTAAGTGAATGAGTGAGTTTGTGTCTGTAAGTCTTTAAAGGAGAATGTGGTTGCAGCAATATCAGCATTCTGAAGTTTGCCCTGTGTTTTGATGCAACGTTTTTGTACTGCTGAAAACAAGATGTTACGATGGTGTAGACATTAATTAATGCTAATAATTCAGTATCCAACCTAAAATCCCTCAGGTTCTACTGAGTTCTACTGGGGCAAGTACATTTTTATTGGTTTGGGAAAAAAGCTTAATTTTTATTTTTTATTTTAAATTTTAGCCAAATTTAACTGAGACAGTATTTTATATTACTTCACTTTCAATCTAAAAAAAATTATGAAATCCTTGAAATAAATATCATCTGGTACAAACCTTGCCCCCCTTTAGACTCATTCCTGTTCACTTCCATGTGAAACAGGACGGCTGCCATCAGCCTTCAGCAAGCTGTATAATTTAAACATGGTATAAGTTAAAAGTTCATCTGCATATTTTAATACAACCTCTGGAGACTAACTGCAGATTTTCTCTGTATAACCCAAACAGCGCTGGATGGAGCAGCTACAACGTTCACTTTTCTGTTCAGGTGCTTTGATGAAGGACTCCTCCTCACTTTGTCCCAGTAAAGGTTTTGCAGCCCTACATTTTTGGTGCATCACCTCCTTTGTGACTGGTTTCACCCAGCGTCAGCCAGCAACCTCCAGCAAGCATTTGCCATGTGATGGGGAAAAACACATCTTTCCTTAGTGACTGGAGGGTGCCAGGGATCAGCCATCTAGTCTCAGACTTGTGTGAGCCTCTGTAACTATGTACAATCTCTTTGTAAAAAAATAAGCTTGTTCAAGACAGGGTCATCTCCTACGTCACTACACATAGCATGTGTTATAGATTTAGTCTGTTGAAGACAGACTAAATCTATAAATCTGGCATTTTGAGTACATAAAATATATATATTAAAAAAACAAAACAAACAAACAATCAGGTGAGAAAAGCATAAGATCTGTGCAGCATGAAGAAGTGAATGGCTATTTTTCTCTATTTTTGGCCAGAAAGTCATTCCTTCTTCTTCTTGCCCATTTTAACACTGTACATGTGCTCGTCTCAATATGTAAAGTGAGAGGAACAACTTACTGCTGTTTTCTAAATCTTTATTTATGTATTTAATTTTGGTATTAGCTGGCCTATAGCCTTGTTATTATATATGTGCCTACCTAAGAAACTAAATTATAATTACACTATCAAAAAAAGCTCTATTACAAACAGGTACAGTGAAGAATGCAACCAGCACATCACGAAACATGGCTTTCTAAAGGCTTGATGTGCTTGTGTTGGAGCAAATACTTTTGGTTGATACAGATGCAATTTGTTTCAGATGCTCACTTAATATTTTGTTTGGCTTCCATTTTCCAATGTTAGTGCCCACACTCTTCACGAGTACCTCAGTGGGTACTTTGGTATGTTACTTCTCTGCCACGCAGCATCCACAGTATTGCTTTAGCAAAGCAGTTATTTCCAATTTGTCTGAGCCAGATCAAAAAAAGCAGTATTAATGTATTAGTACGCTACTGAAAGTCACAGGGTTGGCTTGTGTTTGCTTAGAGTAATGAAAATAGCTGGAATGAAAATCCTCAAAAATTCAGCCCTCTATCAAACCCTCCTGGTGGTGTTATAGGAATGATTCAGTGTATAATGCAGGAATCCAATTTAACACCTCAGAGAGTACTAACAGCTCAACACTAATGTTTCCAATGCAGCCCCAAAGGAAATAATATCTAAGTTTTCTTGGCATCTAATGGAGTTTGCATGTCTGTATAATTTTCGTGTAAGATTCTAGTTAAAAATGCTGAATTCAGCCGTACAGGCTGGGACTGCAGTCATGACAGCTGGCTCTGCAGAGGACTCAATGCATGGACCCAGGATGACAGCTACACACCCAGATGCACCACCTTTTTCAGTAGCAAGAGCTCACGGAGTACAGTACATTACCCTTTAGTCTTTGAACAGTGGAAAGTAAATGCCTGTGATTAGAGCAGAATGTAGCTGGGAGAATGTAGACATCGTAATTATGAGGACTAGACTTTTTGAAAATGAATTTTGAGCATGTCAGCCTACAGAGAAAATCCATTGCATCAGGCTTTCACAGTGATTGAACCTGTTGGGCATTGCATGCTATGTGGTTGCTTAAAAAATAGTTTTTCAATTTGTCACAACCTGATACATTTGGTGAAATAAATGCCAATATATACATTCCCCTGAATCATGACAGGAGAATGAAAAAGGCCAAAGATGCAATTAAGTTGTTGCTTATTTGCAGCAACTTAATTGCATGTGTCAAGCCCATAAAATTACCTGATCAGAGGTCATTGTTTATGCACAGCTTGTGAAATGGCCTTTTGAAGGGAACTCAGATGCCATTAGTCTCAGACTCAGACTTATTGGCATGCAACCATTTGACATGATACAAATGAAACACATTTTCTTGAGTCTCGTTAAATGCAAATGACTGAAAACTCTCATTGAAATGCATGACTAAAGTCTGTGGTCATGCATCTGAAGATTTTATGTATCTATTGCTGCAGTGGTAAGGCCTTTCAAACATCACACAATATGATGAATATCCTGTAGAACTCTGATTATATACTTGACTCATCTCATGCAGATGATAATGCCTGTTTCTCCCCTCTTCACCAAACAAACCTAGAAGAGTTTGTTAAGTCTTTCACAAGCACCATTTTGTGTTGGATGATAAAATGATGGTGGTCTTACCTTATGCAATAAAACTCACGCAATTCATGCGCTAGTTGAGATTCAAAGTTTGTACTTTGGTCTTACAGCGGTCACCAAACGTCTGAATCACCTTGCTCCGTGGGGCCTTGACTGTTGTTGCTGCAGTTTGATTCTTTGTAATTGCAGTCGAGGCAAATTTACTGAATTTATCCACCATGACCAATAAACTGTGACGCAAATCTTCTGAACAGTTTATGTGCAAATACTCTACAGAAAACAGTTCCAGGTGCAGATGTCTAAATGGAGATCAAAGGACCAAATTAGTGCCAATTTCCCACTGCGAGTATGGAGGTAAGATATAATGTAGGTGATACTTATTCATGATGTTACGTTCACACCAGTCGGAAATTTCCAAGCTAACAGGCTAGCCTGGAATCCGTGGAAGTTGAGCTTTACCGACACTGCCACACATCACAGTTGTGCACCTTAATTATTTAGTAGACTATGTTACCCTCACCTGCTTGCACATGTAGAAGCGTGTGTGTGTGTGTGTGTGAGAGAGATGTGGGGGGAGGATTCTGTGTGGTTGCTGCTTGTTGGACTGAGGCCAGCTGGAAAAATGTACCAAACTGTCCAAACCTATTGTACATGATTTAATACTTAATTAACAGATAATACTTTGTTTACCTAATCCCACAAGTGTTTCTCTGAGGGTCTGGATACACCTCAGCTCAACAATACCTATTCTATTCTCCGAGGCAGACAGGAACACTTTCACAGACAAAGACTGAGCCTCTGCAGCAGACTCAAAATGCCAGCCACTGTGATAATGGCCACATTATGTAACTGACACAAGATCTCTGTGAGGCAAAGTGATATTTTTTCCCCTCTCATCATCTTATTTGATCAAATGTCCTCCAGTCTGGCTTGAGTTTAAGCTTCCTCACCAATTTGCTCACTGAAGGATGGAAACACAAACCAAATGACTGTTTGATTTTTAAAGAAAAGACTAAGTCCCTAATGAAGCGCACCATTCCAGTTATGCTCACTGTTCCCTGATCTGATGAGATATTTTGGGCAAAGCACTGTGAAAAAAACACCATCTCATTAGTTCTCTTACACTTGCGCTGATATGTGGTGAATGTGTGTGTTCACATGTATCCTGTCCAGGGCTGTGTCACAAGATAAGATCAGCTATCTATCTTTGGCAGTGCCTTCAGTCACTTATCAGTCATACGTGACAATAAAAGAAAATGTTGCTGGGGTGTTTGGGAGGAGAGGGGCACATGTAGCAGAGCATATTAAACAGAATTGTTTCCGTCTTCTGTCTCACTCTGGTCTGCTTAAACTTATTTCCATGAGAAGGTGGTTTAATTTCCTTTAAACACTTTCTAGAGACCCATATATGTGATCATTCTAAGTAGCCTCTGATGCACAGTCATGCTAACATTAGTTCAAAGTGGAACAGAACAAAGTGATACCATTTCAGCATGCTCCTATACTGTAGGTCTTGAGTAGTCATGCCTCTAAATATCTCCTTTATGGTGCACTGCTCAGTCGCACCCATGGCCCTGATTGGTTTGATTACTCCTTGTTTGCCTCATAATTGGACTAATTACATTTAAATATTAATACTGATTATTGCATATCAATACCATGCTTTAGGCCTCTTTATGTCAAATGTCATGCCATATTAAAGCAAGATGCTATAATAAATCTAATACTCCTAGTGGCCTAAAGAAAGTGGTGGTACTTAAACCCCCGCAAAAAAGAAGCTATAATAAAAGGATCCAGAGATGGTGGAGGGACATTCATTATCTGGCTGTCCACTTCAATCATTAGGCCGTTGCACTGTGTCTGGTGGGAGGCAACTTGTTTCCAAAGAGCAACGGTCCAAATGCAATCACTCGCAAACCAACAGGGTTAGGGATAAGGTTAGGGTTAGGGCTGGAATACAAGGCTGGAAACGTGTGTTACTGCTGGGAGCATCATTCTACTGAATTTGGCGCATCCCATGGAAGGTTACCTTTTTTCGTTCCCATGGGACGCCTCGGGACGTGACAAATCATCGGTATGTTAGCCGTCGGGAATGAGAATGCTCTGCACAAACAGGTCGGCAAAAGTTTGCAAATAATTTCTGTTATTTATAAATGCAGACAGATTGCCAACATGTTGCAATCAGTCTGAGTCAGTCTCTTGTGATCATACAACTTGTCTGTGTCACTTCTCTTTGCAATAGGCGCCTCAACTCAACTGGCTGTATAAAACAGTTGCCAAGCTCCTGTGTCATTTTGCAGTTAAACTGTCCTGTGGCAGCTACGTCACCATTTCTGGAGGAATTCAGGAATTTCTGTTTCTGCTGCTGTATTACTCTCAGTTGCAAACTAAGCTGCATCCTATTACCATTTTTTGTCGTCTTTACATACCAAAGTCGCTTTGAAAATGGCGACTGACTGCAAGTGGTCAGCTGTCTTCAAAGTGACCATTTTAAAGGTACGGGACTGCAACTTAAGTGAACATGGTTACAGTAATATGACCACCACATCAATGGGGTGATGTCCAACTCTCCCAATGGGTTTAAATTTGTGAGAAGCTGAAACTTTGCAGAAAAGGAAATGATTTATTTTTTTACTTGACTTGACTTTGTGTTAGCGTCAGATGATGGTGTTTCTTGAGCAGAGAATCTGAAGGTTCTGAGTGCACATATAACCCTCTGGACTTGTTCAAAATCACTACCCTTTCAGCTTGTTCGTGGCCACCAACAGATTAGGTCTGTAATTTTTATTATTTTTATGTTTTTTGCCATTTTTTCTGCATAAAGCTTTTAACTAACTTCAGTTCTTTTCATAAATATAAAATAGTTATTACTTTTTAAATTTTTAACCCTTTAAACACCAGTTTGTTTGTCCACTGCACTAGCTGGAAGACAACCTCAAATCTCGCAATTTTATATAATTGCATTGCAACTGAAATTTCTTGTATTATTAATAGTAGAGTATGGGGCATGTAATTGATTCACATCAACATTGATTATAATGCATTGTTATTTTTGTGCAGGGAGAGCAAACACATAAAAACTCCCTCTATGCTTGTTCGTGGCCAAAAATGGCCACCCCTTGTTTACGTTTACAAAATGCTATAAAATTCATATATATTAAGAAAAAATTCCACTTTTTTTGACTTGATTTTTTAGATTAGCATCAGTGCTGTTCATGAAAATCAAAATTTAATTCAAATTCAGAATTTTAACCCTTTAAATACCAGTTAGATCACATAATCCTAGGAACTCATAAATAGAAAAAATCATAAAACCCTGATTTTTTTCCAAATAAAACATGCCATCTGATTTATTTTCTAACCATGATGGAGGTTAGATGTATAGCAATAATTAAAAGTATCAATGAGTTTTATGCATCTTTGTTTTTTTGTGCAGTAACAGAAAAACAAAAAAACTCCCTCTCAGCTTGTTCGTGGTCAAAAATGGCCACCCCCTGTTTACGTTTACAAAATGCTATAAAATTCATATATGTTAAGAACAATTTCCACTTTTTTGACTTGATTTTTTAGATTAGCATCTGTGCTGTTCATCAAGACCAAAATATCATTCAAATCCAGAATTTTAACCCTTTAAAATAAATACCAGTTAAATCACATAATTTTAATGATTTACATAGGGATAAAAGCACAAAATCCCCATTTTTTTCCAAATAATACATGCAAACTGATTTATTTTCTAACCATGATGGAGGTTAGATGCGTAGCAATAATTAAAAGTATCAATGAGTTTTATGCATCTTTGTTTTTTTGTGCAGTGACAGAAAAACAAAAAAACTCCCTCTCAGCTTGTTCGTGGCCAAAAATGGCCACCCCCTGTTTATGTTTACAAAATACTATAAAATTAATATATATTAAAACATTTTTCTGCTTTCATTGACTTGATTTTTTAAATTAGCACCAGTCCTAGTCATGAAAACCAAAATATAATTCAAATTCAGATATTATACCCTATTGAATACCAGTCAGATTATGTACTATTACTACGCTTTTGGGGGAAAATAGTAATAAAGTTCACTTTTTTTAGCATATGAATGATGAAACCTAATATTTCTTTTTATCATCATTGCAGGTCAGTAACAGTAACAGTAACAATGATTTATTTTTACTTTTTTTTTAGGGGGGGGGGGGGGGGGGGGGGGGGAATGAATGGCCAAAAAGAAAATCACAAATGGTGTGTTAGTGGCCAGAAAGGCCATTTAATGACCACTGAAATGACAAGCAAAATGATCAAAATTTATATTCCAGTGTGTGTGCTTCTGTGTGCATCCTCATTAGCAGCAAGATGTACTAACCACAGTAGAGTGGTTTTTGTAGGCACACTTTCTACACCTGGTGCAAGGGGCTGCTGTTCCAATCCTGGAGGTGCACCTTTTGCACCTTCTTCTCATTTTGTTGGTGGGGTGTGGGTCACACTCTGGTTCAGACTACTGTATCTTGAGATCAATGGCAGAAGTGGCTGAGAATTAAGGACAAGGGTGTCTTGCAGTTGTTGAGGTCACCAGCATGTGCCCCAGCTCTCCCAGGATCACTTTTCATTTGTAGGTTGTAGAGGACTTCCCCACTTCAGTGAAGTTGTTTCCAGCGGGACAAAGGCATCGTATCCCAAGACATCCAGGAGACTGGAGAAAAGAGCCAGCAGCCATCAGTTAGTTTTCCTTCAACAACTCGAGATGCCAACATCCTCTAAGTTATCCAAGCAATATTTGTGCCTATTGTAGTCCAGGATTGCTTCTTGCTTTCACACATCCTTTATTCCCCATCACTGACTGGTTCCCTGTGTGTTGCTGTCAAAAGAAGCACATTCCTCCGTTGCTTTGGCATGTGGGATATCGCCGTGGTAGTTTTGGTGAAGCCAAAGACAGACAACAAAATCTTCCTCTGTTGCAACTGGAGGAGCTGGGGAGGAAGCTCTGGGTTGTTTCCCCTGTGCCAGTTTTCATCTGAGGAGGTCCTCTGCCAAGGTGACCGAAGGAAAGACGTTGTCCTCGGAGCTCCTCCGTCAGTTGGAGTCTGAACCCCATGCCATTTTTTACTTCCTGAGAACTTCCAGTGTTGTCATCCAACATGCTATGTATTGCTTTATTCTGGTGTAGGTTTTATCTCCACTTCATCTATAATCCTCCAATCCTCACACCTTTACCTCCCGTGCAGGTTTGTAAGGGTGCACAGCAGCTAAAAGATCTCCTTTGGTATAAAAAAGTCAAAAGTAGATCTCAGGCTGCTAATGCAGGGAACTGCATACAGGGTGAGCCCTGGTTTGATACCAGTGGGTACTGGATTGTAGAGCAGTCTCTCTTCAGTAGTGGGACCCACATGGTTTTCCTTTCATGAGGGATCCACTGAGTCGCCGGCTCCTCGGTCTCAGAAAATGCTCCTATGTTCTTTTCCATCAGTTGCTTGGCCTCCACCTCCATGCCCCCCAACCCCAATCCTCCCCCAAAGAAGAGGATTCAGGCACTGGCTAGTACTCATCATCAGTGCTAATGCGGTCAGCCTCTTTGGAGATTGTCCCCTCATCTTCTGGAGAGGAGGTTTCTTCATCTTGGGCAGATGTATTTTCTTCAAGGGCAGAGGACTGCTTGCTGTCCTTGCTCTTTGACCAGATCATATAGACAGTGCTTGAAGCAGTGATGACCTTCTTGCCATATTGCCAGAATAAATGATCTGGAAGCTGTTAGGCTTACTTACAGCAGTAGCTCTGTCTGCACCTGCATAAACTCCAGGACATGTTTACAAACAGTGTTTGTTGTTGTTTGGGCTGCAGCTGCAGCTGCATTTTTGAACTCTGCAAAATGTCCTGTGATTGGGTTTTTTTTGTTTTTTTTCGTTTCTAGAGTTAATATTTTGGGTATGGTATCTTTTTATGAAAAATACAAGAGTAAAAGTGCTTTTAACATGTGCTTCAAAGTTAAGTTTGACTGGGAACCTCAAAGCTCAATAGCCTGCATCCACAGAAATTCACTGCAGCCTATGTAATGTTTGAATTTATTCCAGTCTATCTTGCAAATACATGTTTGTGCTACAATGTCATGCAGAAACACAAACTATTAGATCCTTAAGATCAAACCTATGTCAAAATTGTTTCATTATTTTGGTCCATTGGAGTGTGGTAAGCCATCAAAGGCCGCTACTAGAAACTCAGAATATTACATGAAATTGCTTGCTTGGCCAAAAATGGGTAAATGATGTAATTTGGTAAAAAACATTAAAAACTACAATTTTCATGTGTTGAGTTTAGAATGAAAGCAATTTTACCTAAATAGCATGATATAGTACTGTCAATAACAAGGAATCAAAAAAGGTGGTTATAATGGGTTTCAATTGGCCACAAATGGCCACGATAGAGTCAAGAGGAACAATTTGGTGTATAGTGAATATTACTGATATTAATAAGGAGCTAATGTTGAAAACTAAAAAATCTGAAAAAAATACACACCTTTGGGAAGTTTCATTCCATTTGCATTAACAGAACGAAAATGGTTGAAAAAAGAAAAGTGAAGTGGCCACAAATGGCCAGGATAGAGCCCAGAGGGTTAAATGTGTAGCATGAGTAAATATACATGACTGAAAATTAGTGCTTTGGAGTTTTTAGGGCTATAGCTACCTGATCCTTAAGATCCTTTAGAACATGACTAATAAAAATCAAATAGAGAAAATACAGCAGCTGTTGTACCAACCAAAGCATTTGATTAAGTGAACGGTAGCACTGGGACATGTGGTGGAGTAACAGGCTAGTCAAGAATAAAATGAGGAATTCCTACTATATCCTACATTTTTATCCCAGATCTTTTACTTCCTTTTAAACAACCTGAGCGACATAGTTGCTGGGTTATGCCTAGGACTGTAATCATACTATTTTATTAAATTACCTATGAATCACATCAGTAGCCCTTCTGCTGACATTGTATAAACATTACAACAATCATTGCAGCCATGATTATGTAACATAAGCTAGAATGTGAATGTGCAATGACAATGAGAGAAAAAATTCTCAGAAGAGAAATGAGACATGGGACGAGGACGTGAAAGTGGGGAACCAGAACACAATGTACGTCACATTTAAATTATGGATAACAAGCAGCATCAAATTTTCAGACTGAATGTGGAAGAAGAGCAGCAGGCAGGGAGAGAGAGAACAGCAAAAAGCTGTCTCTGACTATTTTCGGGGTTTGGGGTGGACTTGACTATCAACTTATTGTTTAGCACAAGAGAAAACAGCCCTACTGATGAAATAGCCATGAGGAAATTAAAAGGTTTTTAAGTATTCATAGTAGAGTGCGAAGGAAACAGAGCAGCTGCTGCGATTACGTGCCTGTCTCAACGCACTTCACAGTTTCTGCATGGAGACTCTCCAGCTCTGAATTGTGGGAAGTGAAACATAAACATATTTGACCTTTTTGTTGCACAAGATGTCTCAAGAGGTTGGCACACATCCTTTTTAGAGATGAGATCTGCTGGCAAGAATCAAATGACTACTCTTGATTTTTAAAAAACAAAATCTGGTAATTCTTTGTTTTTACATTCCTCGGGTCCCAATCATCCCAAATATCAAAGAGAAATTAAAAATGCATTCTATGGAAGAGTTCGGAGGATAAAGAGCAGACTTAAATATATCAGCTGCCATGGGGCAAGAGGCAGGGCACATGTCACAAGTCAGTTGAAGGGCTCCTAAAATATCTGGAAACTGGAGTAAAAAACCTACAGGATCGTTTATAACTCAGAGATTATATTTGGCAAACTGATGATGATTCATCGCATAAATCACGACACGCTGCTCTCCCGTACATAAGCTCCCTTTATGGGTTAAAATCATTAGCATTGGTATTGGTATCTGCAATACTGAACCTGTATTTACTTGGTATCAGATCAATACCTAAATGTGCAGTACGGCACGGCACTAACTGGAGGACTCATATGGTGCTGGTCATTAGAATGCAGGCTTTTGGGACTTGACAATGGTTACACAGAGCCGAAACTTGCGTCAGTCTTTTATTTGCATTTATGTTGTAGGGTGTCTAATGAATGGGCAAAGACGCACTGGCTCTTTTAGTGAACCCAGCAGTAAAAATTAAATTACATTCATTCATTTTACAGCTTTTTGGAGTTGGAGGAATGGTAGAAAAACTAGTCCAGTGCTGAATCTTTCTGATTTTTCTCATAGCTTTTATGTCATTTACTCAGCAGTTATTCTGTAAGGCATACCATGTTTCATTTTACCCACATCCTGTAACAGGTTAACTGTTGAATTAGAATGGCTTTTTCCTCTTCCTTTCCTTTTAGTTTTTGTTGTTCAAGCGTGAGACAAAACCCTGTCCTTGCTGTTATATTTAGTTACAACAAAGTTCATGAGCACCTCTTTAAATAGCTGAACCTCTTCCCTAAACCTCTAAGCTTCTTGTTCTGTCTAAAGATGCATGAAGAATACCCTGCTTTTCTGTTCGCCAAATTCTTTCTCATGTAAAAATGCTCTCAGTTTGAAAAAAGTGGGACACTGAACGGTGTGAATGGGAGGATTAAAGATTCTCAAGACACAGATGGTGGAAGATTTTCTCTTTTAACCTTGCTGTGACTTTATCGCTGTGGTTGACTTTAAGACCATTAATACAAAGGCCTGAAGGCTTCATTGGTCAAAAACTACTGCTGTTCACTTTTTGCTGCTTTTTTTAATATGAATTTTTGGCCAGACAATAAGTGAAGCTTAGATTTCAGGCATATTTCATCGTCACAATTCCCAGTTTAATATTCTAACCTCCATCGTGGTGCAAGTCTTTACTATTTATTGTAATGTAACAATAAACAAAGAAGACCAGAGAGGCTTGTTGACTCATTTGAAGTTCTACCCCGTTTCCTGGCTGCAGTGCTCTGGAAAACATGTTGTGTTACTGTCATATAATTGGCTAAAGCGTGACTGCATATTAACCCTTTTAACCCTGGGGCAGTGGTGGCTCAACAGCCAAGCTCTGGCCAGACGGTTGGGGGTTTAAACCCCAGTACTGGCAAACTGCCCCTAGGGCCCTTGAGACCCTCACACCATCTGCTCCAAGCACGCTGCACACAGCAGACCCCAGATTCCTAACAGTTGCAATTTACCGTTCTGTGTTAAATGAATGCTGTAGGTACAGTGTAACCTCAAACCCCTCTGAAACCCTACGGCATAACATGATGTGCTTGTATCTGGAAAAACAAAGAATAAAACCCAAACTTAACCACAACAAAGATAGGGGACTCAGGAAAAAAGTCCCAGTATTATATTTGCTTCTATTGTGTCTGGCACTGCAAATAAAACAGCGGGACACATCAGCATGTTAATTAAGACTTAAACACTACACAAATACATGAATGCTGCAAACAGCATTGGCCACTTATGTAGGTTACATTGTAGGCTCTACAAAGATTCACTGCAGAAGGGTAAATCATCCATAACTGGTAAGGCTGGTGCAGTTTTCTTCTGTTGGCATCTCTATGTTGAGCTTATTTGATATTATACTAGAGTATAACTAATTAGGCAGCTCATTCTCTTTCTCTTGACAATACTTTCTTTAAAGCTACAACACATTATTGGGTCACCTTTATCATGTGTTCAGGTGAGGTCAGAGGTCAAATGTGACATGATATTTAGATGCAAAATATAATGTGATATTTAGCTATTTTACCACTATCATTTCCTAAATGTTGCTAATAGAAACAAAGGCAGCAGAATTTTAAGCATAGTTTTAAAAATAAAACATATCCTGGACAAGCCCCCTCTTGTCACAAACCGGGTCGCATGGCTATGACAGAAACCCATAGATGCATAGGAATGTCTTCCAAACGATTTTATTTAAAGTAAATAAAACAGAAAAAAGAAACCTATTGTCAAAAGCACAAACTATGGTGTGTGTGTAGTTAGTACCATCAGTGGTGTGAAGGAGTGCATGGGTGGAAAAATGGTGTATGTATTGTTGTTAAATACAAGAACCAAATCAAAAGTAACCAGAATCCAACAGGGTGTCTCAGGGAATGAGCAGCGCATAACCAGTCGCTAAAGGCTTTTAATGGAGCCCTAGCACACTGGGCCCAGGTGTTGCCAGTGTCACTAATTGTTAACTTCAACTCTACCAATGCCTGCAAACAAGACACAAGTAGGCCAAAAGGAAGGCAGGGTGCAGAAGGTCATCACACTATATAGAGCTATTAAAACTATTTTTCTTACTGTCATTGTTTGTATTGACCACATATAGATACATATAGAAAAGATGTATGGAAATTCTAAATATCACGTTACTTTGGACCTCTGACCTGTTCTTCAAGCTCAAATAAGGTCAAACTTTCACAAAATGTCTTTTATGAAAAATCTTAAATTACCTTTAAAAAGAATAAAGAAAACAAAACAAATACATACAAAATATAATACTGTTCCCTTTAAAGTAAATGCTGCACATAGATTGAGCTTTCTTGGTGGTTGTTTGTGCTCCGAGTGCTCCCTGTTACTGTAATGATGATGAAGATGATTTTAGCTGTGTTTCAGTAAATACTTGAAAAAGTGATAATAATCTCAGTAAGCCTGCCTAATTACATAATGATTACTTAATGCATTACTTAATGCACTTTATGCAAAGTGTTTGCAACATAGAATAAAGGCGATTACTCAAAACAACTTTGCAGTGACCCAGACAAGAGGGTCAAGCAGGCAAATGGCCATCGGATTCCTTCACTGTAGGGGAGGAAGGGTTTAAATGATCATGTTCAAGCACTCAGCTTCAAGCATTCACTGTGTTAATCCTGAATCAGTCACAAATGTGACTGAAATTCATGTCAGAAATCAGGCAGAGATTTGACGTTCATCTTCACTCCTGTTAAACTAAGAGCTGCTACAGATACCAAGCAAACCACTGGGACCAATGCGCCTCAGCATTTTGATTTTAAGCAATTATAATTCAACTTTATCTCACCAATGTCTTTATCTAAAACCTACTGCTCTCCTTGTTATCACTATAACCTCCAAAAGTTTATCCTCCATTATTCCTGTTTTAAAATACTAGTGCATACATATTTATCCTCACTGCTGTGAGGGAATTCTCTTGTGACGTGGTTTGATCAGCTGATCAGCTCTGTCTGAAATGTTCCCTTTTTTAAAATTTGCATATCAGCAAGACAAATTTCTCTTGTCGTGGGACAATCCAACAATCAGAATATGCATTAAAAAGAAATGGGTTTTCTTAACAGATGCAAGGGAATGCAAAGACAGCTGGAGATGGAAATCCTCATGTTGTGATTATGTTAAAGACATTTCAGAAAAAAGAATAATTTATCTACTTTTTGGTTGAATTGCAAGGGTTGCTGAATAAGGGAACTTCTCCTATGGCAGGCTAAGCATGTTAACATCAGTATCTAGTCCTTCCAGCTTGAGTTTATGGTGTGTAAGCACTGAGTGGAACTAAGGGTCGTATTCTTCTGTCTGTTTTCTCAGTAGCAGCTGTCATTAGCATTTATCTACATAGCAGTCACATACTTCTCAATTTGGTGAGTAACATTTATTTTGCTAAGGTAATCTAAAAATTACCTTAGTTTTGGTTATTTAACCACTAATCTTGTCCCTCCAGTGGCTCCAATCCTCTGTCTGACTGAACTTTTTGGAATGATCTACTACTATTACTGTCTGTTGGCTAGTCTCAGAGCCTATTCAGAACCTCTGTTATTTCAGCTGGAGTCAAAAAAATGCATGTAAAAGGTAAAAAAAAAAAAACAGGTAAAAAAAAAAAACTTGGTACAAACATTCCCAAGGTATAATTAATAGAATTACAAAGGCAGTAATTGTATCAGGGGAAGTGATATTCACAACCTCCATTACTTATTTGGAGCCTTGTCTTTTTGGTTGTTTGTGCCTTCCCTGGCTTACTCTATGGACACATGGAATAAAGAGAGCAGAGGTGTCATCATCTGTCATAATGCAGCCAGTTGTAGTTTCGTATACTTTTTTGGCTTAAGTTACGTCCAAACGTACAAGAGTGTTCAGTTTGTTTTAAAAAACATCTCTGTCCACATGAAAACTGTCAAGAGACAAAGTAACATTTGATATAATCCTAACCAAAACAGCATTTACATGATTCTCATTTACTAACATCACATAAAATAAAATGACAGGAAGAACAAAATAGGCTGGTTCCCATTCCACGAATCTGAACTGCAATTTTGCGTGCACACTTTTTTGTTGTGCGAGGCACAAATGTTTCCACATGCATAAGTAAATGAGAGACATTGTGTCAGACGGCAGGCGCAGCTGTTGCAATTTGCAAAACGCCTATGGTATGTAGAGCTGGGCAAAATCTTATCATGATACATTTTTCATGTCAGCCAGTACTGATCTACATTGTGATATAAATCGCTAATACTGTCAACCTCCTCGTTTATGCTGAGGCTTATATGAATCAAATGTGTGACTTGACCACAAATGCAATGTGATAGCAAAGTATGACACAGCTGTCTCTCTACACTCAGCTGGAGGAGAAATTTTTGAGACACAGGAGTTGGATCATTTCCTTTACTCAGGCAGTTAAATCCAACATTTGCGACTGTGCTCATTGGCGTCTCGCCCTTTACATTAAGTAGGCTTTTACATTCATGATAACACCGTGTCTCTTATTCATCATAAGGCATGGTATGGAAGAAAGTACTGGGGGCTGTAAAGTCTTACATTGTTCAGCTGTGCAGCATTGGCTCTTCTTCAGATGGTAAAAAATGCTTTTTGGTATTACCTGCTGTTGTGGAAACACACTTTTGACACACATAGCAATGTATGCTAGTCTATTTCTGTCTGACTTTGTTTGTTTGTTCCTCAGGAACGTTCTTTTCAACCGTGTCTTCGTCTTTTGAGCCTTGGGCTGAAAAGACGAGGATGTGTTGGGGTGTCATGTTCAGTAACGCTGTTGCTTGAATTTTCATTAACATTTCATTAACTTAACCTGATTTAACTCTGACTATATTCCCTCCTCGCGATTGGTTCAGTGTGGCACTACTCTCATTGTCATTAGCCTTTTGTGCTGTCTGTCAAAACGGGGTGGAATGAGTTCTGTCCAGTTTATATTGACAATGTCATCATATTTTATCATTTTATTGCCTAGTGCTAATGGTAAGGTATACTTATTTTCAAAAGGTAAACATTTTGACGAAATGCGTTGCCAATCTAATGCTAACAAATGTAAACCTTAGCTTGAATTATTTAAGATGATATCATCCAAAAACAGCAAAATATTTTATGTCTCATTAGTTCCATAATGCCATTTCCTAATTTCATGTGTTGTTGTTAGAGGAAATGGTAAGGAACTATGATAAACCATTATGAGGTATTTGCTAGATCAATATGGGCTACTGTTAAAAAATTTACCACAAGGATCTAATCTCCATTTCTGCTATTGTTATCTAAACCGAATTTAGTTCAAGATTTAGGAACCTGATGATGGCTTAAAGTGTGAAAAGACTCAAAACTCCATGTGCACATGCAGCGTGATCTGTGTGTATCTCTGCGTTTATCATTCTTTTAAGTGAGCATCAAGAATGTTACACATGACATTAGACATTTGCATTCACAGGAAGCTTTTTGGAAGCAAACATGATCAGATTTCTTTGGTTGAATATTGAAAATTTCTGCTTAAATGATCAGTATTTATTTAAGACACATTTATAAATGTTTATTTTTCTTGTGTTCACATTGAGTTTTATTTGTGCGTGGATTGGAATACTCATTTTAGGAGTCCTCAAAAATTACACACAAATCTCTGTACACATTTGTAAATCTTCAGTTATGCTTGTGGATCATATGATACACATTTGTCACCCTTTTGAGACTACATTTGTATTGTGCGTTTGGTTGTAAGACACTGTTGGTTTACCAACTGTTCCTGGTTATTCAGCTCAAACACAGACTATCTCCCGATTTAACTCTTTTTTTTTTGGCATGATGGGGGAACAAATTTCACACATGCTGTTGTTGCACCTGAAATGCTGCGACCACTTCAAATATATTCACTCGGTTACTATAAAAAACTGTACTGTTATGTTTATTTCAGAGTTTTGGCTTTGACTTGGTTTTATTACATTTTCAGCTAAGTTATTAGACTTTTCTCATCTTGCATAATATAAAAGAAATTCTAAGCTTTGATGAAATCTTACATGTCTTTATTTATTCACAGCTGTATGTTACACTGTGTTACAAACACAGTGTTATTTTAAGGTAAAGACCTGCAGGGACTGGAAGAAGGAACACAGCACACATGTCGCATCTGCAATCTTTGAAGCACATCGTTTGATTTTATTCAAGGTTCAAAGCAAGTACTTTCATTCATTATTTAAGTATTTTACAATTGTGGGGTCTAAATGTAACTGACCTTTTTTGTTCTTTTGTATAAACTTTGAAGTTGAGTGTAGCAGTTTAGTTCTTGGTTTCCAGTGATCTAGTTTTCCTGGAAAGCTTCCATCTCATTTATTAAACCATAAAACTGCTTTTTTAAAGAGTTTGAGAGGGTGAAGGCAGAAAAATTTTGTAGGTGCAGCTTTAACTCTTATGTTAAATTACTAACCCCTAAATCCACAAAGACAAATCAAACTGATTCAGGTTTGAGTTCTGTAACTGTCATATTCTGCTTCCACTGATCCAAAAATATTTAATCGAGGGAATTTGGTGCTAGCTTATCAGCCATAACAGCTGTAGCAAACAGCACCCCACTCAGGTCTGGAAAAACTGAAACAGAAATCATATTGTCTCAGTTTTTTCTTAGACCTCTGTGAGCTTGATGAGATAGACATGTAGCTGTGTAACATGCAGCAATAAGAATTTTTCATAGCTGAGATGTTCTCACTGCAATTAACATTATTTGTGGCTGGAGGCTGAACTGCAATCAAATGAAATTTATTTGTTGTTTAGTGGTTACAATTCTGTTGTTGCTCTGTTGCATGAGTTCCAACATAAAACTCTGCTGCAGCACAACCGTGGATGTTGTTTAAGATTTTTATAATGATTAAAAATCTATAACACAAGCTTGCATATATCTGTAAAGCATACACACACACCTGTATACTAGTGAGAGCACATCTGCCATGTAAGGTGGTTGCTTGCCATCTGAAGCAGCTTGCATTTAGTGTCTTGCCCAAGGACACATGCTGGGGTTCAAACCCACAGCACTGTGAATAGTGGGGAATAAAAGAGTCAGAGCTGAATAAGTGCTGCTATGTAACTTTTCTTTGTACCTTCTTACATTTGTGGTTCCAGTTGTCGTTATCTCAACAGCAGCAGTAGCAGCGGCTTAATGACTTTGTTGGGGATATAGTGAAAGTATCCCCTGGAGGTTTTTGGCAGTATGCCGCTGAAGTCACTGTAGTCTCAGAGGAAGTTTCCCAGTTGATGATTACACATATCTTACTAGAGACCTTTGGGCCAACTTCCACAAAGTCTTTTCGTGTATTTAATGTCCTATTTTGAATCTGTGCCCAAAACCTGCCTGTTTTTTAGCATTTCTTCATATGAAAGAATTCCAGTGCTGGTTTTCTGTATTTTTACTACTGCACAGCAAAAGGTAACTGTTGATGGTTGATTAGGAAAAGCTTTCCAAATTGTAGAGAAGTACAGTATAAAACAGTGCTTACATTGTGGTCGCAGTGTTGATTCTTTAACCTAAACCTGTCAATCAAAGAGGTTACGGCGTCACTGGTTTGAAAGTGACCATACCCGTGCCAAGTATTTCAAGCTTTTTTCTGTACAACTTTTCCAAACAAGCCATACCTGTCGCCCAGAGCATGATAACTCAGGCCTGTTGTAATGGCCCTGGCTGTTGGACTGTGGGTTGTGAGTTTTCTTGGATTTTAAATTCTTGTTTATTATTTGATGTTCTGTTTGCTTCTGAGTTTGTTTATAATTTAGATTCGATTTTACTGTTCTTTCAGATTTTTTTTTCTGTTTATTTTCCAGTTTCTATTCTGGTGTGTTAGGGTCTTGTCTCTGGTTTAGTCACTGACTTCCTGTTTTATTTTGGTAGCTGTTTGTCTAAACCTCTGGGATCTCTGATGTATTTCCAGTTCACTTTTGACCTAAAAACTCTTCAAACATTGCAACTTTTGCAAAACTAGCACTCTATAACTGGAAATTAAACACCAACAGCTCAATATGGTTTATGAGAACAAATAATATGAGTGCGTGAGTGTTTGTATTCTGGTTTTATAGCTGTCCTTTTTTGTTGCTAGGGCCCTGTGAGATTTGGGCAGATCTGCAGGCTGTGATTATATTCTCATGTTATTTAGATGTTATTTTAATTACTGACAGTTTTCTCTTAAATATGCCACAGGCAACATTTTGACATAAACAAATATTCATAACACATTCAAGGTAGGAAAGGGGACACATCTCAGGTGTGTGGTGGTGAAGCCTATGCTACGCTGCCAAAAAAGCTATACACTGTAGGGCAGAGTCAGACTTGTATTTTGACAAATGATTTCATTGAGAAAGATTTGCACATTTTCACATTTTCAGAAAGGAAAAAAAATCCCTGAAGACATACAGTGCTGTAAATGTTCAAAAATTTTCCATGATTCTTTGCATGTAGCTGCAATGCAGTTATTGTGTTGTCAAGTCACTGTATTAGGCTGTCAGCATGTGTTGCTAGTAGGGACAGAGCACCCCAGGGAGTCCTGGTCATAGTCACATCTGCCATGCACGCTCTAACACGGCACCATTCACAGCTGATTACCACAGAATTTAATAATCTCCAACAGCTGAGCATTGGGAGAATGGTATGTACTATTTTTGGTATTATATAATGAAACAGCTCAATTAGATGTGTAAATGACATACCTACAGTAGTTCAAAGAGAGCCAATTTACAAATTGATAATGTCTGGGATTTGAGCCATCTTTTTGTCATCATTAGCCACGGCATCAAAGGAGAGAGAAGAAAAGAGTCTAAGCAGACAGAGATGATATTTTCTAGTAATAAACTTTGAGCCAAATCAAATACATTTGCATAACTTTGAGTTTGCCATGTCTGCTGTTCTCCCTGGTAGACTCACGAGAAGTAATGCAGAGCCTCAGCAAGGTTTTCTTTTTAGAAATGGAGGAAGTGGGGGAAAGTTTCTATGATATGACAAGCTGTAGATGTTAAATTTAGTAGGAGGCATCTCACCAAACTACCATGTACTAGTGTATTTCCTCATTGCTTAGGAAAATGCTTTTATACTGTTACAATAATAAATAAAATAAATAAAAATAAAATCAAAGGAGACTAATAGTAAAAAAGAATTCTTGTTGTTTATGTAGTTGCCTTTATAACCAGTGGGATGCCAAGGCAACACAGAGCTTATAAAACTGAAAACATACACGCACACACACACACACACACACACACACACACACACACACACACACACACACACACACACACACACACACACACACACACACACACACACACACACACACACAGAGGCAGGCATCAAAGACAACAAATGCTTTCATCTGCTTGAGATAGAGTTCAGTTGCTGTTTCTGCAGTGACTCGTTCAGTTTAGCCCTGCTGAATGTATTCAGTATTTTCACCTGAATATGAGGCATGAAACAAAGGAAATCTGTCACTGGATAAATGAGAGTTGATATGGTCAAACAATTTAGGCTGGTATGCCAGCCTAAAGGGTATGTAAAAGAATTAAAAAGTAGATGCAGAATGTTTAATCTTGAGTTTTAGTGGATTTGTTTATTTATTTTTAACTTGACTCACTCGCTGTTCGACCTTGTGTGCAGTCTTTAAGCAAATCATCTCACTCTTAATCCAGCATTTAATATAATGCTGCCTGACCTTTTGCTGCTATAACAACGTCAGCTCTTTCAGAAAGGCTTTCCACAAGGTTCTTCCAGAAGTGCAGTTGTGAGGTCAGACACTGATGGAAAGACGAGAAGTCAGGAACATGAAATTGTCCAAAATGTCTTGGTATGCTGAAACATTAAGAGTTCCTGTCACTGGAACTAAGGGTCTGAGCCCAACTCCTGAAAAACAACGCCATACCACCAAACTTTACACCTGGCACAATGCAGTCAGACAATTACGGTTCACCTGCCAACCACCAAACCCAGACTCGTCCTTCAGATTGCCAAATGGAGAAGCGTGATTCGTCACTCCGGAGAACATGTCTCCACTGCTCAAGAGTCCAGTCGCAGCGTGCTGTACACCACTGCATCTGACGCTCTGCATTTGACTGGGGGGTGTAAGGGTTGGATGTAGCTGCTGGGCCATGGAAACCCATTCCATGAAGCTCTCTGTTCACTGTTCCTGAACTAATCTGAAGGCCACATGAAGTTTAGAGATCTGTAATGATTGACTACAGAAAGTTAACCCGTTGATCCCACTCTGTGATTTTACATAGAGTTTCTGTTGTTCCCAATCACTTCCAATTGTTATAATACCACTAATGGCTGACTGTGGAATATTTAGTAGTGAGGAAATTCATGACTGGACTTGTTGCACACATGGGATCCTATCATGGTCCTATGATTGTAGAAGCATTCTGCATGCCTGCTGTTAATATTTATATATAGTTATATAAATATGTTAGTAATTTTAGGCCAGGAATAATTTAGTAATTTTACAGTTGACAATTTGACAAATCTAATGGCAGCCCCTCCCGGTTGTAGTCCACCTCTTCGTGAATTTGATAAGTGGTTAATAAAATGAATGTTGAAAGATCTAATTATGACATCAGTAAACAAATTAAAATTTATGGTGCCAGGTTTTATGACCTTTTCTACTGAAGCTTACCTGGCTTTACTGTGAACCTGCAAATGTCAAGCACCAATATGAAACCACAAAACATTTAAAAATCCATTGCTTTATGCAGCTAAAGTGCTTTGGTTGGTTGGTTGATATTAAGCTTATATTAGGCCCCAGGCATGTGCCTTTATTTTCAATGACTTCTAACTGCACACAACCCATGATGGTGCCAGATATGACTGCAAATCCCACATCTGACAGTCTCATATTTGGCAGCATCACAGGTATGTGTTGATCACTATAGATAATATATACATAGACAGTGGGGATTTTTAAGTGCTGGATGGTGATCCACATTCAGTCTCATGTCTTTTCCTTATACTTAGCCACTAGCTTGCTGTTTATACCAAGAGTAGAATTAACAACGCTTTTTTCTGAAACTTCTTTATGCCAGCTCTTTGAACTGTTTGCTTGTATAACTTCATCAATTTAAAATCTTCATGTTTAGAAACACCTTCATAAAATCTGATCATTACCATATCAGTCATTTTGCTAAAAAGCAAGAGTACAGAGGGTAAAAAAGCTTTTTTGTAATTTCTTTAAGGAGTACTTCTCCAGGCTTTTTGAAGGACATTCAAAGCTCTTCTTCGGATGTTGTCTACGTTTTGATCCATTCTCTGTCAAGATGATCCCACAATGCTTCAGTAATGTTGACGTCCGTCTCTGTAGAGCCGATACTGTTCCATTGTGTGTTTTTTTCTCTAAAGGGATGTCTTTATTCAGTTGGCAGTATTTTTGAGTTAACTGTCATCTGGAAAAATTGCCTGATAGATCAAAATCTGACGATGCTTTTCTTTGTTCATAATTCCATCAATGTTGACACCATTGGCTGAAATGCCAACACAAACCATCACAGAGGTGAGATGACCCACTCCAGCCCACCTTTCTTTCAGCCAGTCTGTGTAACCCTTCTGCAGCATTGGAAATGAGTTGTGGCTTGTTTCCAATCTCCAACACTGGTATCTGAGTATAGTGTGCTTTACAAAAACCTTCATTCAGTTCAATTCAGTAAATCACAACAACAGTCGCCTCAAGGAGCTTTATATTGTAAGGCAGACCCTATAATAATATTTTACTTGTTTCCCTGAGACATCATTTTGGATTTTGGTTATTCCTTGACTTATTTTGTTGTACTGAGCAGCACCATCTCCATAATAACTGACTCACACCACTGACAGTCCTGACCACGCATGCCATGATTGGTTAAAGCTCTCTTTAATTTAAAATAAGCAGTTTTCTAATTGGCATTTGTGTGCATCTCCCGTTTGTGATGGCTGGTTTGTGAAAACTACACGTGCTGTATCGTTTCCTTTTGTGCTTCTTTTTATTAATAAGATGGAAAGCATTTCTCAGAGCATGACACCAGTGGCAGTGTAACATATATTAGCTAAAAAATATGAGCGATGTGTATAGTAGAAAGCTGTTTCACAACTGAATACCCGGTATTCAGGTAACGTGGTGAGACTAAACTTTTACATGATAACTTTGTCTTGCTTGATGCAGACACAAAGATATTTACATAGCTGTTCTATGCAAATGCATGCACACATATATAAAAGTATGGACACGCATTCACCTCATTTCCCTTTCCTTCTCACTTGACCTAAAGGTCAGCTAAAGGCCAACTAATTGAGCCGAGGAAGAATGCATCATTAATTATGAATACAGTGTCAACATATAGAGCTAGAAGATGAGGACAGCAGAGGAGAAAGTGTGGAGTAGAGCGACACTATATATTGTGTTGCTTTCTTTCTCTCCTCCCACCTGCTAAATGTCATTGCTTTCCTTGTCATACCTCAGGTCACGGTGTGCTCGCCTCCTGCTGCGTCTACAACACACACACAGACACACACAGACACATACTCATTGCACAGACAGGCTTCTCATTGCTGGCAACAGTATGAATGTGATTCTAAGATACACTGAAATATGAATGCAGTGCTCTTATGTTGAGATCTGATTGGATTAGTTGTTCTAACTCTCTATTGTTTGAACTCAGCCCTGACACATGTTTGTGCCGGGAGCACTAAGCAATTATGATTCAGCAGATGTTACATTTGCTCATTTAAATCTTTATTGATCAAATGTTTATCAGATTTTGGATCCATTTGCATCTAATTCCCACTTTTGGTAACAGAACCCTGTAACTCAATCAGCAGCAGTAATTGTCCTGTTTGCATGTTGTACCGCAGTCCTGCTGCTGGTTGTTGGTGGTGTTGCATCGCAAGTGAGCTGGAAGGCAGATAAATGCAGGATGAGCTGACTGGGATAAATACAGAGTAGAATAAATGGGGCTGAAGGATTTGAGGGACAATAATTGCAATTTGTTTCACCAATACTGTGATTATATTTTATAAATTAACGCTGAAGAACACTTGTGACAAACTAAATAGACTAAAAGTTTGTCACAAGCTTATACTGTGAATGCAGGTAGATTACACCCTTCCACTGAAGGGTGTTGGAGCTCTCTCTTAGAGAGAGGGGGTGAGGGGCTCGCTCATATGGACTATGGAATAGAGCTTTTACTCCTCCTCATCAAAAAGGAGCCAGTTGAGGTGGTTTGGGCATTTGACCAGGATGCTTCCCAGACACCTCCTGTGTAAGGTGGTTTTTGCTTCCACCTGGGAAGAGACAATGCGGCAGATGCAGGATTATGTATCTCCAACGCCTTAGTGTCCTCCTTGAGAGCTAGATTAATAAGCCCCCAGAACTCATACATGTACAAATGATTTAGCATTTCTCTAAACCAAACCATGGTTGCTGGATAATCAGACATGCTGTCATAGCCCAAAATAGTGTTTAAGTCACTCTTTTACTCTCTCTGTTTTGGTGCTTTCATGTGCTTTTATTTTTGCTTCTAAGCATTATAAGTGGTCTGTTTGTTTAATAATATATATGGTTATGTCTTTGTTTTATTATTCATATACTTCTCGCTCTTTTCTATGCATAGATGCTTTTGTGCCTTTGGTTTTCTTATAGTATTCATGAATGCCTTCAAACTGTCAGGAACTGCAGATGGGAATATGTCTGCGTGGCTTAATTGGGCACATTTATACGATTGACCCAAGTACTGTTGTTAATTATTGTGCATTTTCTATTAAAAAACAGGCAAAACAAAACAAAAATTGATTGTTTTTAGTTTAGTCAGATTGGAGTAGGAAGATTTCCATAATCGCTTGACCGTGATGGGATCGAGAATAAAAAATAAACTCTTTCATTTCACTTCTTACTTTAATAATAACAGAAAGATTAAAACCTTTCACCAGAGGCATGCTTTAGCCAGGTCTTACCAGCTTTACATGGGTAGCATATAATTACTATACTACCATTACTCCAGCTGTTTGTTAATAGTTGTTATTCTCTATTTGATCTATTTGCACATACTGTATGCTGTTTACACCAGCACAAACAGGGCTTTAAATACATTCTGCCATGCAGTACTTTGATAATTTTCCCTCTCACATTGGTCTCACTGAATTATATTGTAATTATAAGCTTGTCATCATATTAGCTTTTAATTTATACTACCAAGTGCACGTCTAATCCTGCACTGTCTTTTCTTCCAGGTTGGGCCTCTCCAAAGCTACCAGGAAGCTTCTCAGCACACACTTTGTGTCTGATGACACCAGGATTTGGAATTTTTGGAAAGAAAACATTCTTTCTTGAAATGTGACAAAGACTTGTAGTCGTTACAGTCCTGTAGAGTTTAAAGACTCTGGTTCATGAGCAAGGATTTTTTTCTCTGTGCGCTCTGTCACAAAGGTGCAAACAGAACTACAGAGCTACAGCTGAGGGGCACTGGTAGCCCTGAATAATTGCCCCTTGATTGAAGGCGCCAAAAAGGCTTTTTGTTGGATTGTCAGGATATTATTAAAGGTCAGTATCCTTTCACCCCTCTTCCCCCTTGAGACCCATCTCGCTGCTTCATTTTTTCCCTCTCTTTTTTAAATTCCTCAGCCCTTGACTTTCAGATTATTGTGGGATTAAATATTTGGCCCTCAGAAACCCCTGTTCAAATGTCATTTCCCCCCCCAGGAGTATACTGAGACTGAAACTTTAACCAAAATAACACCCAGGAGGAAGCAGTGAAGGAGAAAAGAGGGCTGGAAGAGGAAGGAATAGAGGAGACTGAAGGGCAGATGGCTTCACTGCTTGAAAACACCAACAGCTGGATGAATAAAACATTTGAGTAGAGAGCGAGTCGTGACATCTGGCTGAGGAGTGAGTGACTCGCGTTGCCGCTTTCCTCCTTTCTCCTTGTTCACTTCACTCTTTTCACTGACCTACATCCTTGTCTTCTTCACCCCCTCCCATCCATCTTTCTTTTCTCTCATGTCATCCTCGCTCTCTCTGTGGACACAGGAGTTCAGGTGGTCACTCAGACAGACAGAAACAAGCTTGTGACTCTGCTTGTTTCTACTTCTTGCGTTCCACCTTTTCGTGCCCTCTCCTGCTTGCCCTCCTTGTCTCTCTCTCTACCTCCTCTACGGTGGTGTGTGTGTGTCTGTGTGTGTATGGGTGTGTGTGTGATGGTGCGTCCCCTCCTCTCGGCCCTGGAGACATGCCTGTGCAGGAGATGGCGGTGAGTCCTGTCAAGTCTCTGTACTGGGAGCAGTTCCCTTCCATGTCGCAGTGCCGCGTCTACTGCACGCCTGTTTACCACGAAGGCCTGCTCTATGTGCTCGGGGGCTGCAGTGAGACCGGCATGCCTCTGGACAGCGTTGAAGTCCTGGATGTAGAGAGCCAGACTTGGAGCCAACTGCCTCCACTGCCTACTGCGCGGGCGGGGGCCTCAGCTGTGGTGCTAGGGGGCCAGGTTATGGTGCTTGGGGGAATGAATCAGCAGCAGACCCCTCTGGCCTCTGTGGAAATGTACCACCCCGATGAGGGCAAATGGGAGACAAAGGCGAGTCTGGGTCAGCCATCCATGGGAGTCACCACAGTGGAGAAAGGTAAGAAAGCAGAATCCACCTGTGCTGCTCTGCTTTGTGATATTGTTGTCACACTGTCACAGTTTTCTCACTTTGAAACTTTGAACATAAATCTGCTGATCTCAAAGAGCAGTGTCCAATCATGGCTTAGTATTTGTAACCAGTTTAGTTAAAGATGTACTTGTTATTGGTTTACTGCAGCTTTGATGAGGTTACAGGTAAATGGTAAATGGCCTGCATTTGTATAGCGCTTTACTTAGTCCCTAAGGACCCCAAAGCGCTTTACACTACATTCAGTCATCCACCCATTCACACACACATTCACACACTGGCAATGGCAAGCTACATTGTAGCCACAGCTGCCCTGGGGCGCACTGACAGAGGCGAGGCTGTCGGACACTGGCGCCACCGGACCCTCTGACCATTAAATATTTGTAGGATGGGCAATCCTTTTAATTTTACATTTTCAAGCTTTACCTCTTTCCATATACTACTTCCATTCATCCAATGACTGGATTGTTTCATGTGTATGATCACTGATGTGCCATCTAGTAAGGATGTCCCAGAAAGCATAAAGGTGACAGGCGGCCAGTCTGTTAATTTCAATGTATTTTTCCTTTTTTTTTGCCACATGTTAGCTATGTTAGCTTTCCTGTTTGCTAGCAGGAAAGAGGTGTTCTATGTATGTTGGCCAGTGTTTTTGATTTATCCACCAAATGGGGTTTAGTGAGCTGATACACATGAAATGTCATGGTCCTGAGTCTGTCTACTCAGTGTTTTGTGTTTCTTTATATTATTTCCTGTGCTTGTTTATCCTGTTATCTTTGGTTGAGGTTTGCCATTTGTTAAGGTTTTGTTCTGTGCCTGTCTGCTCCCACTTCTGTGTTCCTCCGTCTGTCTATGGTGTCACTGTGTCCGCTCGTGAGTCTGCCTGTCTAGTTCAGTGTCCTGTCTGGTTCTGTGTCTGTGTTTCCTGTTTTATTCTGAAAGTTCATGTCTCATGTCAGTGTGTCCAGTTTTACCTCTCCCCTGTCTCGTTAGCCTCATTTCTCCCAGCTGTGTCTCCCTCCTGTTGCCCATTCCCTGATTACTGGTGTGTGTATTTAAGCCCTGTGTGTTCTCCTGCCTGTTGCCGGTTCGTCTGTGTTACTCTGCGTCAGTCTGTGTTGCTCTGTGTTCCATGGTTCCTGTTCGTCGTCTGCGTCTCTCTGCCTCTCATCCCTTTTTCGTATGTTCCCAGGTCTGTTATGTTAGTTCTCCCAGTTTAGGTGTCATCAGTTATTTGTCATACTCCACTGCTTGTTGGCCACTACTCCACCCTGTAAATAAACTTCACCAGCATTTTCATCCACTGCTTGCATCTTGGGTCCTCCTTCCTCCAACACCACACGGCTCGCCTCAGCAGCCGTGACATGAAAAGCTTAATGATGACACATTGCGTGTGGGTTTGGGTGGCTGTATCTCAGGTTTTAGGTCATCTACTAATTAGAAGGTTGGTGGTTTGATTCCTGGTTACTTTCGTCTGCATGGTGGTGTATTTTTGGGCAAAGTACTGAACCACAAGTTGCCTTCTGATGCATCTATCAGACGGTGAATTTTAGATGGAAAGCATTTAGGTTTAGAAACAAGTGCTTGTGTGATGAGGCATGTTTTGTAAAGCACCATATAAAAACCAGTCCACTTCTCCTTGACTCTTCTCTCTTGTGTTATTATGTGTGATGTTATACTTCCTGGGGCGTTTGATTTATTGGCTTTTAGTTAGATTTATTGCCATCAACAAAAAAACTACTCTTTCACTTCACTTGTTGCTTGTCAATTCCGTTTCCCACACACGTTGCCTTTGTGTGAGGAGCTGCACTCACAGTGAGATAACAGAAATAACAGCAGCACACAGTAAAGACTCCCACACTTAGCTGAAATGAGACAAACACAAAAAAAAAAAAAGTCAAATGATGAAATAAATTTTTATTTTTCATTTTACTCTGTGTTTTTTGTCATTCTGCTAATAATGTATATTCTTTTATGCATTAGAATGTCAGGAAAACAATGCTTGGTATCAGCAGATACACAAAGCCAAGTTAGTCAGTATTGCACCAGAACTAAAAAGAAAGCTAGATCATAGAGATAGCGTGTCCAGTCTTTGTTTGACAGGTTTACCTAATTGCAGAGCACTCCTCTGCTTGTGTTTGATTGTGCATGTCCTCCCTCAGTGACTCCAAAAAATCTTTACATAGGCTCATTAAGAACTGATGAAGAAGAGTATGCAGCTGCTTTGACATATTTGTAAGGCTTTAAAACAGTCACAGCACCAACAAACTCAATTCTCCGAAGTGTCGAAGTTATCTAATTAGCAGCTCATTTTGGTAGAAGCTTTTCAGATGTTAAAGTGTCTCCTGAGTGGGAGGTTTTTCTCTTGTGATTAAAGCTGAGTGGTGCTCAGATCGATGGCTGCTCGCACAAGTCGTGATGTTGGTGCTTAGCTTTGGTTTAGGTTCTGTAAATACTGCACATGGCCAGGCCCAAAGTTCTGATTATGTAAATGGTCAGTAGATTAGTTGTGGGTGTCTGCGCTCATGTCTACTGTGTGCATGCTTCCTCGTTGGTGCAGAATGTCACCAAACGTAGCTCGTGCAGAGGCAATCATCACGCGGTCTGCCTCCACTGAATAAACATACTGGACTTCATGCTCATTCCCCAGGCGTGTGCTGGCTGTCAGTTTGTGTATGTTGGCAGGAGGAAGGGAGAGTCGTGAGAAAGCGAGGCTGAGGGAGAAAGAAGACAAGACAATGAACTGATCTCCTTTCCAATAAAGGGGAAAAGATGGAGTGCATATCTTTAGCCAAAAAGTCCAGAGAGATTTACATTTTTACAATACGGAGCAAAAAAAAAACTGAGAACAGAAGGAGAATAAAAGAGACATTGAAGTGCTTCTTCCTGCTGTTTCCTTTGTTTACATCTCAGGCTGCTTTCTGTTGAGCGCTGGCCTTATAAACTGAGGAATCAATATGACCTTTCAAGGTAATAGAGACAGAATAAGGGAATATTTCTCTGATGTGCATGTATATATGCCCTATACTGGTTTTAATATGCAAGAGACAGAGCACAGGTGCTGCTGATGAGGGAACTGCAGATCGGTTTGATCCTTGAAGCTTGTTTTTGGAATGTTTTATCAAATGAATATTAAAACTTTACATGGTTTAGTATTATGGGTATATTATGATGAAACATTGTGCAGCTATGATGCAGTAATTTTGTAAAATGTGCAGAGAGATGTATTAGAAGCACTGTCAAACATTCTGCTTTTGGAACAGTGATTCTTTTTGTCTAAAGTGTTTGGAGGGAATTGGACTCTACTAAATTTCCCTGCTATTAACTGAATAGCAGAACTCTTGGGTGAAGGACTTAACTGCTTAATTGAATAATCTAGTTTTAATCTACACATATTTGGTGTGTGGGAGATCTCATGTTTTGAAGTTTTAGCATCTTTGAATAACTGCCTGATGTTACTTTTTTTCTAAACATACTCTAACACACTAACAGTTCTGTCTTGCATGAAAATAATGAATATTTCTACTTTATATCCATGTTTTCTACGTGCATCATCAACTATTGATAATGACTTTATGCTTTGTGCTAAGTTTAGCTGCAGTCATTTAAAATGTATAGAATCGAGAGCATATTTTACGACTTTTTTCCGGGGCGTCAAGTCAGCTAGGGGCACTTTTCAAATAACCCGACCGGCTAGAAATACAAAAGGTGCTTTTTAAATGAAGCACCAACTGTAATACATAATATAGGCTGAATTCCACACAAGTAAGAATAGATGCAGCCAAAGCGGTGATCTGTGAATGAGTCTGATGGGAAAAGTGCTGTATAATGTACCATATATCATATATCAAAACGGCTGCATTCATTAAAAGCGATATGTAAAAATAACTGTGTCTGTTAATAGATTTATCAGTAGCCATGTCAAAGCCCCATTACCAAGACACCAAAAGATCTGACTAAAATTACAGTAGTGTATACTGTGAAGTTAATGTGACACCTAAATGAAGTTATTCTTGTGATAAGACAATGTTAGTGTTGTTCTTTCAGTTTTAGTCCCAGTGGTTTTAAATGGTGTATGAGAAAAAAAAATCAATATAAAAATATATAAATATACTAGAGATGCACCGATTACAGTGTGAGCTAGTGATAGGGATTTTTTTGTCAATTCCAGTTTTCTATCTAAGTACAACTAACAGCATATGAAAAGCAAAATCAACTTTTCTTCAACCCTCAATCTTTATTTTCATAATAATAATTAAAAGAAATCAAACCTTACAAATTTCCCCAAATTGTTACTTATTTCAGTAAAACAACTGCAAATAAAGAGGTGCTAATAATTCATTGAAAAGGTTGCTGTACATCCACCTTTGTGTGATAGATTTGATCTTACCAAACAAAAGCAAGTGGAACATATTTATATATAACAAAACAAATGTCAGGTATTCGAGATATTACACCATTTTCCAATACATTTATAAATTCAATACATTTTTTCACCCATCTTATTAATTTTCCTCATAACTGCTTTGATCCTTTAACTCTTATCAAGGCTGCTGGCTTGTGGCTGGCTCTCTGCTCTGGATACAGCTTTGGCTTTAGCCTCTTTGCGTTAGTGCAATGTTTCAGACCTGATAAAATTCAATATCTATGTTTACCCAGCCAGCAGCGAACTCAAGCAGGAACATGCTTTGAGTGCGGAAACCAGTTCGGCTGAAGAGTTGTCCTGTGGAGCCCTGCAGTCAAAACTGTTTCTAAGTGGATGTTGTCACATTCATTAGAGAAAAAGTGCCATTACAGAAAAGCTTAACATTAACAGCATGGATGCTTATGTTTCCAGGTTCGTAGTTTCCAGAGAAACTGCAGTGCAGTGTGGAAGGAAGTAGGAAGGAAAAAATACAAAGGAGCGCAACTTATAGTTTTCTATCATTTTTTTCATGCACTATTTCCAGTCTTCTGTCATTATTATCATTTTCCTTACCATCATGATAGCAGCGTAGTATATTCATGTCTTTGTGTTTGTTCCAAAACTCCTCTAAGACGACAGCTTCAATCTTGATGAACTTTACCGAGCGTGTCTGTGAAGGTTCTCAGTCATCCAGGTCATCATAGTCTAAGGAGCTTGGAAAGAAAAGCGTATGGACTTCTTTAATTTTCTTGAAAATTGCCAAGCGTACCAAGATTCGTAACATCTATATAGTGATTAGTTAAATTATTTTCTACAAATATAAAGTGACGTTTCTTTTTCTCTGTATTTGTATATAGAAACTGTGGGATTGAGGCCAGTTTATGAGCGTCCGCCCTTTTTACGCACGCAAAGTGAATGTATTGTTTGCATGTTCATGTGCATGTGACACATACGGTCAGTTTAACAACTGCCAAATTTTTCATTGCTATCTTTACCATTAGCTGAAGGAGAAAAATGAGCATGACTGGCAGGAAGAGGGGAATCTTTTGAAAGATTTGAATTTATATCCAAAGAACCAAAACCAGAATAAAAGTCCACAAGTAGTCACTGCAAACAGCGGGTGTCATTTATTTTTACGAGGTAAAGTCTTACCATGCCTTTTCAGTGTTTTCCATCTCAATTTCTATGCTCACAGTTAAAATGCCTTGTTACTGATATTCATGTGAGGGTCAAACTCTCTGATCTGTATCTCTGTGAAGGTTCTCAGTTATCCAGGTCATCGTAGTCTAAAGAGATTGGAAAGCATCTGGACTTCTTTAAGTTCCTTGCAGACGTTTGACCTCTCATCTGAGAAGCTTCTTCAGTTCTAAGAGCAACTGGTGGGGAGTCCCAGACTTTAAGCCTTATGGGAGTGTCCCCCCTATTCATAAACTCATGGCACAACATAGAAGAGCCACCTCGACTGGACAAGACTCGGCTGTCCATCTGCACCTAAAGGACAAAGAGGACGCCAATGTTCACATTTTGGACAGAGAAGACAGATGGTTTGAAAGAGGAGTGAAAGAAGACTGTGAACAACGATCTTTGAACAGAGGCGGGGGCTTACGACACCAACTGTCTGCCATCTATAATCCAGTTTTGAGATTCCTTCCCATACACCTTAACGCCCACTCACATCCTGGGCCTTTTGACCTCAGTAAATCACATGATAGGGTGGGGCTAGGTTTCACAGTGGGTTCACTCGAAACCTTGGCTGATTGTGACCTACACCCGTAATGACACCTTGGCTTGTGTGATTAGGTAGAGGATCAATAGGGGGTCCATGACCCTCTTGGGGACACTCCCATAGGGCTTAAAAATCTGGGACTCTCCACCATTTGCTCTTAGAACTGAAGAAGCTTCTCAGATGAAACGTATTCAAGGAACTTTAAGAAGTCCAGATGATTTTCTTTCCGAGCTCTTTAGACTATCTCTGACCTGTAGCAAAATGTCAAAAGTAGTGCTCTTTCCTCTTTAATTGACTGTGTAAATGTGTAGTTTTAAACACTGTGCACATCACGTTTACTATTAGTTCAGTAGTAATTAAGCTATTTAGGCTTATTATTTAGAGGCTGATCAACAGTTACAAAAACAGAAAGCATATGTAAAGTAATCAACGAATATAGCTGCTGATGAAATGAGCTGTACCACATGTAGGATGGGGCTTTTCCTGTAAGTTACTTTTTGTTGTTGTCTTCTCAACTCTAATTGTAGTCTGATGCAGGCCTGGCAAAAACCATAGGGTGGGTTTTTGCTAGTAGAAAAAGGGATAATAAATAGCACCACAGGTAAATCTTGACACTGAAAAAGCTTAGGACTAAGTTGGTGTGTGTATTAGGATAATGATTTGCTCCAACTGATGTCACAGATTAGTGTTATTACTTTGGTTGTTAAAACCACTGTTGGACAGTTACACAAAAAAGTAGCTATTATACATTACATTATTTTCTCTTTACTGTTAGTTAATGAAAACTACTAAACACTAAGTACGTGGAACGACAAGACATAATCTGGAACATGAAACACGAAAGGAGATGAGCAGACCGTCCAACAACAGGCAGAGGAAGACAGAGGACTAAATAAGCCAAGGATAACGAGTTGATGGGAAACAGGAGGGAAACACAGCTGGAACTAATGAGACACAATTTGAACACTTTGAACACAGGACAAGGGACTATCAAAATAAAACATGAAACAGGAGACAATCTCTAAGACGTGGACTTGACACAGGGACCGGGGAAGAAACCAACATGGGAACATAACTGACTGGGTAAACAGAAAGTAATGTGAAAACAGACACACAAAACGAACATGAAGACAAGGGAGACTAGACATGAAATGTGGAATACAGAAGAGGCACAGTAACAAAACCTAAAGACTAGAAACTACAAAATATAAGCAGATAATAACTAGGAAAACTTGAAATACAAATGACTACACCATGAAAAAAATCAAAGAATATTCATAAACCAGAAACACATAAGCGCTGCGTCCCCAGACCCAGGACCATGACGGAGTCATTGCTTTTGTTACCTGTTGAATATCAGGTTCTGGCTGCTGGGGTGGAGTCCACATGCATTCAGCCATAATGTCATTCTGGGTTTTTGGCTAGTTTCACATTAGCATGCTGTCTGTGCAGATGTGTACCGAGCTGTGTTAGCAGCAAATTGCAGTTGTCTCAGTTGCATTTCACCATCACTCTCGTCTTTTTGTGAAATGAAAATAAAAGTAATGTCTAATGTTGGTTTTGATTCATTTTTGATTCATTGCTCAGATGTAGCTGTTTGTGATTTGTGTTACAAATGGCCAACACTCTGAATACAAATGCCGTGTATATGTGCATACTCCTGCATGTGTAGCATCCTGGCTGCTGTATTCTGGTTGGTACTGTGATATACTCTAAACTATGCAGTTCCCTGTACGAATTCTTAAAGTGCTACTGATACCATAACAGGCAGAATTCACATTTTGAGGCAAACTTTTGTTGTGAAACTGTTGTAGGATCTTTCTTTCAGGGATACAGAATTTAAATGAGATATGAGGTGTGCCTGATGGAAGTCTAGAGTGATGAGGGGCAGTGGTCTTTAAATTTTCTTACTTCATTTAAATAATAACCGTAAGGCGATGAAGGTTAGTATCCAAGCTACAATGTTCTGGCTACAGCTGGGAAGTAGCACCAAGGGACACACGTTTACCTCCTCACACAGCCATGAATGCAGTAAGAATCTAGTCTCACAGTGAAATGTGTAAAAGCTACATTGTCAAAAACGTGTATTAACCTCACTGAAGGCTCTAAAATTCTAAAAAGCCTTTTTTGTTCCGGCTGTTCTTTTCTGTAGGCCTTTATTGACGGTATCATATGAATAGATTTTTGCCATTATTTTTGCACTTTGTTCAGTATTAGATTTAGTTTGTTCATTTGCTATGTTAGGCCTTCGTATGTTTTCTGTTACTTTTGTTGCAAATGCTTATTTGGTTAGGTTTGGGAAAATGTAAGAAATTTGTGTGATATTTGGGAAATTTTTCACATCAGAGTTTGGGTTAAATAAACCCTTTCACAGCATTAACTCATATCAAGGCTCTGTTTTTCTTTTTACTGTTTGCAGGACAGGGCGATAGAGCGTTGCAGTGGTGCCTCACAGCAAGACACTTATGTGTGGAGCTTTCATGTTCACCTTATGGGTTCTCTCAGGGTACTCCTGCTGTCCAAAGACATGCATGTTAGGTTGATCGGTGATTCTAAATTGATGTGAGCATGAATGGTTGTCTGTCTCTCTGTGTTAGTGTTATGGACCACATCCTCGGAGTGGTTCTGGCTCAGGAGGTAAAGGACGGTGCCTGTCAATCGAGAGGTTCTATCCCTGCGGTCTGCATGCCAAAGTATTCTTGGGTAAGATACTGAACCCTAAGTTACTCCTGGTGTGTTCATCGGAGAGTGAATGTTAGATAGAACAAATTTATGCGTAGAATATGGGTGTAGTATAGAGTGCTCATGTACAACACAAGTAGAACACATTCTGATGTGAAATTAGACCAGAAATTATGAATTTATATCTTACAAACTCTGTTGAACTTGTTTTTCTCATATATTTTAAATAAAGCATAGATAACATGGTATAAATTGTGAATTTCATCTGAAAGAACAAATCCATCTGAAATTTCTCATAAAACTCAGCTATTTATTACATTCCAGAGAGTTCAGTATCATTATTTCTGGTTCAACGCTGCTCAGTACAAAAGCAGCAGCAGCAGATTGTTTATTGATAGACTAACAGGGCATGCAAAAGGCCTCACACAACATTCTTTTATATGAGCAGCACTGCTGCTGCTGACACTTTTCAGCTCTTACTTGTGTTTTGGCATGTTTATCATTGTGGGAGAGATCAGCGTAACATGAAACAGGAGCACTAGAAAGATGGAGATGAGGGCTCCTAAGCTTAATTCTAACCAAACGCATCACATCTACATGGCATGAACGTTCCAGCACTGATCCAGCAGAACTCCCACACTCCAAGTGCCTACAGTGTTTACCTCCTCCTACTGGTCCTGTCAAGCTGTCAGAGCTAATATGATTGCATGAATGTGTGCATGAAGACACAGATTCAGGGCGTACTGTTTACTATGCCGTGATCTTGGGATTATTCTACTGTCTGAGATAATCTGCTCTCTGACTCAACATTACGAGCAGAAAGACCAGTTTAAGTTCTCATTAAAGAGTTTTAAGGTTAAATATGTCACTCTTTGATTTTAAAGACATTTTGCATGTGACATTATGAATCTTTTAAAAATGTATTTATTGTAGAAATAAGTGTTTAAGAGAGGCATGTCAAGAGTTTGAAAATGTTGTATATATACATTTATTATTGAAGTTGCCTTGATATCAAGAGGAACAGATGAACACACATTACAGCAGGAATGGTAGATAACAACAAGCAGCTAGGCTGTCCTTCAGGCCCATTGTGGAGCCAAAATACAAAGTGCCATGAGCAGAGAGTCAGCTCATTGTATTTCTAAATGCTCCACTGAGACTAGTCTTTTATTTAGCGGGGCTAAATAGAGGGGCTAACACAAAAAAACATTTCATCCCCAAGGCCGGCTGCTTAAAGGGCTTGTGTTGTCCTAGTAAAGAGATAATGAAATTTTGATTGCTAATATGCCTGGATGACCCAGCCAAGACTAATCTGTCTTTGGGAAACAATTTACCTGAAACATTTAAATGCTTGTCAAGCCTGTGGCCTGGTCACAACAGCAGGTGTTAAACGATCGAGTTTACATGTGAGGAAGGGTTTAGCTTATTTACTTGTACATTACATGAAGCTATAAATTGATTGGCATGGCGTAGAGTGAAATAAGTGTCTGATCCCCTACAACCCAGCCAGAATTCTGGCTCCAACAGATTGGCTGTGCGTCCATCACTGCATGTAGCAAGGCAGAAAACACCAGTAATGATGAGGAGGTACTAAACTGGCCTTTCTTGGCTGGACTGGAGTTCACATTCAGTGTAGATCATGAAGTATTGCTGGATTGATAAATACGACTGTGATCTTTTCTTGGACTTGGACAGCCTCTTAAAGAGAGTGAGAGAGACCAACAAGCAGTTCAGTGAGTGTTGAACATGTGTTGGGAAGTGGTTCAAGGCAACTTCCAGATACTCTCAGCTAATGCCTTCTGATGTTTGGGCTGTGTGTGTGTGTGTGTGTGTGTGTCTTTCAGATGGTGGTCTGATGATTGACATGTCTTGGACTGCTGCACAGCCCCACATCCTTTCCTCCCTTTACAAATCTTTTCATGTCCTTTCCTAATTTCATTTCCGCTTCTTTCTCCTCTTCATGCCCTCTCCTTTTTGGCCTCCTCTCTTCTCCTTTCCTCTCCCTTCTCCTTGAATTTTGTCCTCGCCTCCCTTTATCTAATCCCCTCTCCTCCTTTTATGTGCTTTTCTGTCTTTTGATGTCCTTTTGTATCCTTCGTTCTCTTTTCATGTCCTCTCAGCACTTGTCCCCCCCCTCATGTGTCACCCCCTAGCTGTTTTCTACCTCTTGACTCACCCTGGGTTTCTGAGTCGACTGATCAGCCGAGCATTGCTGTTGCTTGGCAACAAGTGTGTGACTGCCGTGTTTGTTTTTAGACCAATCAAAGGGAGCAGGCAGATTATTTGTAAATGCCTGTTTGTGCCACAGACGGAGGGCATATGTGCATTTTCTGTGTTTCTAAGTTAGCAACAGATAGTGCGTGCATTTCAGAGAAAGAGAGGGGGTGTTTGTCTGGGTGCTTCATTTCAGCACCCTTTGCTGCTTTTAATGAAGTGAACACTGCATGTGTGTGTATGTGTGTGTATGTTTTCCTTCTCTGAACCTACAGTCTTATCTTTCCTTCTTTTCATCCCTAATCGTAAAAATGAATGTAAGAGATTTCCCATACCCCAACTTTTGTTGGTTCTGAGCTGCCCTCCTTACGTTACTTTCCTGCAGTCCTCTATTGTTATTATTAGAATATCTCGCTTCCAGTCCTCTGTACAGTAGAGCTTCTTTTTTTTTAATCGCAGCAGGAGCATGACTCAAAAGTGGCATACTCCAGTGATGAGTGTAATTTCCCTCTTCTCCTCAGTCTGTGATTAATGACCGTTGCCCTCCTCTCAGTCAACATCCACTGCCTATCTGTCAGCGGGCCTGGAATCCGCCTGACTGAAAAATAACTGTTTCCGCAGGATTGTCAAGCTCCTGATTGATATAAAGTGTGTTTCTATAAGGAAGAAGATAAAGGCGCGCTGTCACGGCTTCAAAGTGCTGCGTGAGAGCGGTCTTTGAGGAAAAAAGAGATGTGAAGTCAGTTAAAAACAAAATCTCAAGAAAGTCTCCTCTCTCTCTAGAGAAAAAATACTGCAATGTATGTATATGGTTCTTATCCAAATTTGCCTGATTAATGCACCACAGAAGTCGCCTCCAATTCTTAGAATTGAATTAAATAAGTATGCCTTTTTCTTCCTTTGTGCTCCAAACTTTAGTTTTGCAAATTCCACAGCTTTTAGCTAAAGCTTGTTTTTGATGAATAACCTGTGATGTCCTGGATTTTGGGCTTGTAGAGCTTCACAATCTGCTTCATTTTACTACAAGCTGGGGTGCTTTGATATTGTGTATTATATATTATGAGTTGTGATCATATGCTGTTTCAGTCACATGGATGAATTGATAAGGTGGGTAGTGGACCTCTGTGTTGTGCCACATCTGATTCTTCTTATTATGAGTGTTTCACATGCTAATATAGTTGTTCGTAGTACGTTTCTAAGCAACATCAAAGAGAAGATCAAAGCAAATATCTTGAGATATAGATGTACCCATTAAAATAACAAATTTCCCTGGAGGAGGAGGGTAAAAGTCTGCCCATGGCTGTGAGAGCTTCCAGTTTGTCACTGATGCACACTCAGTTTGTCTCCACGTCTCTTTGTTAACACACTGAAGGAGTGCTAGAGGACACAGAAAGATTTCCTCAGCAGTTTCTGTGTAAGTTTAGCAAACTCAGGTAGTGGCTGTGCAAATTTGTCTAACAAGTTCTTAACAGTCTGTAATAACTGAACACTGCCCATCAGCAGTATTGGATGCCGTGTGGTGAAGCTGGAACAGCTGTGTGGTGTAGCTGCAGGCTACGGATAGACCGCTGCTCGTGTGCGCTGAGAGAATGAGAAGTGAGAGATTTTGCATGTCGTAATTAGGGAACAAGTTGATGTTTATCAAATCTGCAGTGTTGTTAAGTCATATCTTTTTTAAAAGGTTTTTGAACTAGTGTGAAAAAAGGGGTTAATATAGAAAATAGGTAATTTAGGTGTGGAATAATTCAACATCAGCTGTGTGGTAGTGAAGAAAATGGATGGATGCATTTGTAATATTTAAATGTCATAATGGTCATGATTTTCATCCCTGATTTGTCGATGCAGAATAGACTCCAGTGACTCGTCACAGCAGTCCAGAAAACCTGGAAGTGATATGAGTTTGGGCAGGACCCTCATTGGATGGGGCTCTGAGTGACCAGGGGGTGGCAGAGATGTGGAGGCGGGCGACTGAGTAAATGAGAGCCTGAAAAACAGAATGACAGAAGAGCATTGAGACTTAAAGTATGTAGAATGGAGTCAAATTAACTTGCAGAAGGCGAGCAAGAAAATGATTGGATCAGAGTAATAATGTCAGTAATGAGCTTGACATCATGGGGAAATGGACGTGATGTAAAGAATATTCCAGTGGCTGAACACCCAGAAAGCAGGCAGATGAGAGATTACAGATTACCGTATTGATTTTGTGCATAAGATCCATTTATCAAAAAAATGTAAGTCAGGTTCTTATTCAGTGTTTTGAAACAAAATCAAACTGCTACATTAATTCTTCTGAGATTTTTACCAAGACTATTGAATTAAATGCCTGTTATCTTTAAAATTGTATTCCAGTAGACCGTAATATGGACTGGTAGTCAGACACAGTGGAGTAAAAACCTAACACAGTTGTTGCCTCATTCTGAGAAGGGACAACCAAGAAAATGATTAAAATCTATCTGCAGTGACCAAATGGAGTCTGATCGAAGAAAATAAATTAAAGCAGTTAATTAAAGTTGGAATCTAATTTGCTTTGATCATGCAACCTGTGATGGTAGCTGGTAAGCAACATCCATATTAATGAGAGCAATTAAGATGAGGGACCATCGGGTTCTTTTTGGTTTTTATTTAATTCTTCCTTATTGTGAAAATGAGCTCGTCACACTGCTTCCATGATCTGTTTCTGTGTTGTCTGCTTATGTTAACAAGCTATTTGCAGTCATACCTGATCAAACAACAAGCACACAGTCCCGACTTACGACTTCAGTTCTGGTTCACAAGGACAGCTTTAGTACTGATCAACTCCTAGAAAACTATCGCAGAGCCAAATCCATGGTAATCTGTATTTCTTACATCTTTAAGCCCCAAATTACTCTATGAAGGCTTTTAATTGGCACAGCAGGAAAAGTCAAGGATAATTAAACAGATGATCAAAACTGCACATGTAGACAAAAGCTAGCATGTACAAGGGGTGATAAGCTCATATGTTGCACAAGAAGTTGAAATTTTATTCATATGCCAGATTTATTATACACAGACTCTATAAATTTGGGAGTTTTCATAAAAAGAACCTAACAAATTAGAAATATACATCGAGGGTGTTACGGCTCTTTGATCTGATTCCCTGAAGCTCTGCTGCTCATAACTGACCTGCAGATCACAAAAAGATACACAAATATACACACAGATGCACAGGAACCTTTCTGATTTTAGCTTTAAATGAGCAGGTGTGTAATGGCATGACTCTGAAGAGTTCAGAAAACAAAAAATTGCTGATGCCTGTTATACTAAAAAAGGTTACAGAATTATCACTGGTCTAGAAACTACCAATCAACAATCAGACTGTGTACAAAGGAGAAAATCTAAAACAGCATTGTAACGCTCCACAGGAGCCATCGATCAAAAAAAGATCACTCAACAAGCAAGGGCAAAATGGACTGTTAAAAGGCTCTTCTTGTAGAAGGGCTCTTCTACATGGATGGCCCTTCAATTGTTTGCTTTATTTTTATTAATATTTTATTTATGGAGTATATACTGTATCAGCTCAGGGACATATTCCACAGTGAGCATCTAAAGAAAAATGTCAGGACCTTTGTCTGTGAACAGAATCTCAAGCAAAAGCAGGTCATGCAGCAAGACAATGACACAAATACACCATACCAAAGAATAGCTTTAAAAAAGAACTTCCTATTTTGGAAGGTCAAAGTCTTGACCTTAATGAACAGTGAACAGTCAATGTGAGAAAACCCACCAACATCCTAGAGCCCAAGCTAGTCTGAATAAAGTAATGAAAATTCTTCCAACTTTAAACAAACACCAGGTTTGAAGGGGTTACACCAGATACTCAGAGCAAAGGATCACATAATCTTGCCGCTCGCAGATATGTAAACCAAATGAATAAACAAATGAAGTTAATAAAGTCTAATGTTCGTCTCGTTTTTTAAATTGAGTTCTCTTTATCTAACTTTGGGACTTTTGAGAAAAGTTTTTTTTTTTTTTTCAACGTTTTATTTACTAAGAACATGATAAGGTTTCAAAACCTTCAAGAAGTTGCTGGAAATGTTCCTCTGACATTTTGGTCCATGCTGACATGAAAGCATCGCACAGCTGCTGCAGATTTGTCAATGCAAATGTCTCATTCAGCCACATCCCAAAGGTGCTCTGTTGGATTCATTGGAGTACAGTGGGTTAGGGTTAGGTTAGTTTGAGATGATCTGACCGTTGTGACGTGGCACAGTATCCTACAAGAAGAAGCCATCAGAAGATGGATCTGCCTGTTCTCCTTTTGTTGGAGGTTTGATTGTTTTTGGATTTGTGCGCTCGAGTGCTTTTGTTTCTTGTGGATGTGTCGGAGTGTGTTATCTAAGGTGGAGTGCATTCTGATCTTTTTCTTAAAATGGATTTTAAATGGGGCCTCCTTCTGTTGCCTTCAGCCTTCATGTATTTTCAGCATCAGTCAAGATTCAGTATTCACCTGAGTCTCTGTTTCTATGGAAAGATTCATGGAATTGTAAAACAGACAGTTATAGAGATAATTTTATTAGAACATATTTTAATAAGCTGATTAGGACTAAAGATCCCTCTGATCATGGTGCTAAAGTGTAGAAACATGGAGACTGCGATGTAAAATACGTAGTCGTATCCTTTTACCTGCTGTGATTTTGGCAAATGTTCAGTCGATTAGAAATAACTAAATAATGATTTAGTGCACATGCATCAACTGGCATGCAGCCTATTTCAGTACACAGTTTCCTTCGGGATTAATAAAGTATTCTGATTCTTATAAAATGGATTTTATTTGGCCAAATGTAATTTATTTGCTAAGCTTTTGGAATTCTTGCATCCTCCCCTGAAATCAGCATTCAGTCCTCGTATTTGGCTCGACACAGACACCGATGTGACAGGGAAATGCCATGGTGCAGTAGTCTGCACATACATCAGTCGGCAGTGGTGTGACTGAGAGAGTATGAACAGAGGACACTGAGTCAATGTCCATGTGCATCCCTTTTTCCTCCCTCAAGAGTTCCAAGAGACATTCCTCACTGTGGTATATAGACATCCTAAAGCTAATGCTAAAATGTCTCTAGTGCTATTGGTACAGTTTTTCAGAAACTGCCGTTGTTAACTACGGATGCATACTGGGCAACTTATATGTTGGAATCCGTGGGTGGCTTGTGTCTCCATCTCAGTGCAATTTGCCCAACTCGAAACAACAGGACCGTGGATCCTTTATACGCATCAAGTGAAGAGAAGTGAAGTGAAGTGAGGTGAAGGGAAGTGAAGTGAAATGAAATGAGTTGAAGGGTGCACTGGCGTGATAAAGGGATGGAGATGGTCAGCAACAATACTCAGGTAGGCTGCGGTGCTTAAATGATGCTCAGTTGCTACTAAGTGGCCTAAAGTCTGCCTAGACCAGGGGTCGGCAATCTGCGGCTCCGGAGCCGCAAGCGGCTCTTTAGTCCTTATAGTCCAGCTCCGCGTGGTTTGGGAAAATAAATTAGAAGTATTTAGCTGAAGTGTATTTTATTTATGTTAGTTCTTTTTTTTTTTTTACTTGTAGTTCTAAATTGGAAGATTATTGTGATATTGAAATATAAAAATAAAATTATATTTTATTATTTTTTCATCACTCAAAATAAGCGTCACACTTGCGGAAGCTGGTATACCCGCCGAAACGCCGTGCATTTATCGAGACTTCCAGGTAGGCCAATTATGGCTCTTCGGATCCACATTATGTCAGCAGCTATTCTCCACCGTGAACTATGTTAAAAACAAACACCGCTCACGCCTCACAGATGACAGCCTACAGTCCTGCGTAAAGATGAAAGCCCCGATTTGCAGACGCTGTGCGCAGAGGTGCAGAAGCAGAAGTCCCATTGTAAACATATCAAGGCAGACCCGACGATGTTTCCATGAACATGCTTTTCAGCATCTCTTTATTGACCACTTTTCACACACGGTTACGCATACAGCTGGCTGTAGCTTTTCAGCTCACAGCCCAACATACACCAACAACAGCACAGATAGCACAGACATTAAGGCGGCGAGGCATGATAGCGGGTGCCGCTCAGGTGCGTCCTCCTCCCCTGCAGCGGCGCTGCAGACCATGCCCCGCCACACACATTAACCAGGTAAAATACATATTTAGGCAGAATTTTGCAAATATCTATTTTTCATTTTTCAGCAGCATAGTGCTTTTTTTCCAATTATTTTTTAAAAGTCAGGTCAAGGCTCCAAAAGCCCAAAGGTGATATAAGGGTGGCGGCTCACAACAGTTTTTGTTTGCTACATGGATCATTTTAGTTCAGCTGGGTGTCTTTCTTTTTGTTATATTTCTTTAAGAGTTCAAAATGTGTTAATTACATAAATAAAATGTAACTTTCTCTGGAGCACTTCATGGATTTCATAAGCAACACACCTTAGTTGTTCACACAAAGCATAAAGGTAAAAAACACAGTGTTATCTTCATTTTAGATGTTAAAAAGTATTTGCGGCTCCCAGTGTTTTCTTTTGCGTGGAAACCGGGTCCAAATGGCTCTTTGGGTGTTAAAGGTTGCTGACCCCTGGCCTAGACAATACTCCCCACACCATTAACCCATCAGCAGCCTGAACTATTGATATGAGACCTGCTTTCATGTTGCTTACATCAAATTCTGACCCTACCATCCACATTGTGTGGCAGAAACTGAGACTCATCAAGTCAAGCCATGTCTTTCCAATCTTCTATTGCCAGGTATGGGGAGCTTGTGAATTTTTGCCTCAGTTTCCTGTTCTTAGCTAACAGGAGTGTTGTCTTCTGTGGTCTTCCAGTGTAGCTTAAATCTTTGATGTGTTGTGCATTCAGAGATAATCTTCTGTATACCTTGGTTTTAGAAAAAGTGGTTATTTCAGTTACTGTTGCCTTCCTCTCAGTTTGAAGCAGTTTGGCTGCTCTTCTCTGACCTCTGGCATCAACAAAGCTTTTTCACCCAGAGCACTGCCGCTCACTGGATATTTTCTTGTTTTCTCTGTAATCTCTAGAGATGATTTAGTGAGAAAATCCCAGCAGATCAGCAGTTTCCAAAATACTCAGACTGGCACCATGAACCACGCCATATCATGTCACTAAAACTCACATCCTTCTCCGTTTCGCTTCATTTGAAGTTCAACCGGTTGTCTCTGCCACATATTCATGCTTAAAGGCAATGAGTTGTTGCTATATGATTGTCTAATTAGATATTTCTGTTAATTGAATGCATATATTATACAACTGTCTTTGTAAGGACCTCTATTCATATAATTCACTTCTTTAGTCCTTTCTATATTTTTAATGGTTACTTTAAAGCGTTGAATCTGAACTCAGACCTGATTCTAAGCTGGAAATGCCGAAACAGTCCCTTTACGTTCTGCCCCACAGTAAAGAACAAAGAATAACATTATTCAGGCTTTAGGTGCTTGTTGAATGCAAGTCTTAGCAACTTGTCCACATCACATATTTTAACATTATTGACCTAGATATGAGCCGTTCTTTTTGCATGTCTTTGCAAATACGTTATGCAGCTTTAAAAAAAATATCGTTTGAAGGGATTTACCCCCCTGAGAGGCTTATATTCATGGAAGCAGAGAAGCTTGAGATAATGACATCAAAGTGACATTTGTCTGTGGAGACATGGCAAGCATGCTCAGTTTTGTTCTTTCCTTTCAATGTTACACTTATAAAAATATAATGCTTGGAACAAAGTTTTCTTCCCATGTACCTTAGTAACGCTCCCAACCCATTGTGCTGAGCACTGTGGTTTCTATTCTAGGTATCAGTCTCTGATGATCGAAGCCTCTGATAACATAGCCCCGGCTGAGCTGAAGTGGAGATGTTCTGCTGGAGGGCACAAACAGGAGTTTCTGCATATTCATGTACCAGCCGGCACTGTATCGGTTATTATGAGAACCAAGCAGCTGGAAGAAATTCACTCCCCTGATTGTTATCTTCATGTATTTTTTGCTTCCATTCCATCATGGCAGCTCAGCAGCAAACTTCATTAAGAAAAAATCTTTCATATATATTGGAATGAGGCTCGTGTGCGTATCCTTATAGGCACAGGGTCATTTGCAGTTTTCTTTTGTGTGGTTCTTGTGTATTCCTGTCAGTTTTACTCTCTCACCTTGTTAGTTTTCCCTCCTTGCCCGGATCACTCTGTGTTTAATTTGCCTCACCAGTTCACCATCAGCTAATCGCTCACCTGTGAACAATTGTACTCCCCAGTTTCCTTTGGTTCCCTTTCACATCTCCTTGTTTGTTCAAACTTTCTTACTTTCTTACAGATCTTCGTGTCCCTTGTGTTTTGTTTCCTAGTTTTCATTTTCTTTATCTCGTGTACGGTCCTTTGAACAGTTTCAGGATCGTTGAGCCCTCCCTGCCTTTCCATGCTTGACTCATGGTTGCTTTTGATTAAAGGATTGGAATTTTGGGCCTTGTGGATCCTCTTAAATGCAGTTTGGAGTTACCAGTTTTTTTCTGACAAATTGAAAGCATAAATTGGTCACGTGTAGAAGTTATCATTAATTAGAGGTAACCTAGCCCAAAGATTTGTTAGGCATAAGATAAATATAAAATGCCCAATGCCCTAGTGCTCCCCAGCAACTCCTAGCTCTCCTGGCACAGGAACAGTGCTTTGCTGTGTTTGGGTGAGTGAGGAGTGAAGCTTCACAGGGTGACAGAGAGCAGCGGTGACTTTAAGTCACCTGGATCTGCTTAGATCATTTGCTGCTGGTTACTGTCGAAACTCTGAAGCTGCAAGAATGATATTCAGGGCAGGCTGAAACTGTTGGTGCATTTCTGTCACTTTACCTGGTAGCTATCCAAATTAGGGTTTGAAGATCTTTACTCTCAGCCTGACAGTTTGACTGCAAATGTCTGTAATGTTAAAAAAGCTACTACGACTAGCTTTTTCTCAACTGAAAAGCCACCCTCGCTCTTATCAGTATGAGTACTGCTATTACAGTACAGTCTCCACCTACACTTACTCACTGCAAAACATCTTCAAAGATTCGTCTGCCGACAAAAGACTTGCAACAGTCTTAAAGTAGAGGTAGATGAGAGCAGAGGAGCACAAGTCGATCTGGCAGAAAGAGTCAGTAGAAATTAACTCTTGAAAAAGTGCAAAATTACTTTCAAATATCATCGGTGTGTATCTGAGGTTGCTGAAAATAAGCCTTCGCAGTGAGCACACAGATTATACTCCCTGCACCGCTCTGACCAATCGCAGCAATAAGTCTGGACTTGAGGCACTTTGGCCAAAAACAGAGGCGCTGACTCTTCAAAGTTGGAGCCTGGATTACTTATCCTGGGAGACCGGTGTCTCATGAGTCTCTCAATTTACTGTAGACTCTAGTGGCATAGCCTCATCCTCTCAGCAAAAGCTCTTTACTAGGGAAAGCCTGGAGCCCTGCTGAGACTTTCATTAGAAGCTCAGAGAGAGGATGATTACAGAGGAAAACCTACACAAACAAGAGCTGGCTGCCTGACAGTGTGAAATCTGGGGACATAAAACGACAACGCTCATTTGTGTTTCTCATTCTGGATGGGGAGCTTTCTGTGCTCAAGAGGAAAGGACGAGCACAGGGAGAACAGAGCTGGAGCAGAGTGAGGGAGTGAAATGAGATGCAAAAGACGTGCAACAGAAGAAACCTGAATGCTGTCCGTGTTTTTTGTCTTCAGTTCAATAAGGGACATGTTGAGGACTTGTGGAGCAGAGCTTGTGGCCTTCTAGGAAACACATATGGTTTCAACAAGGATTTCTAAAACTTTAATTGGAGTATTAATTGAAACATCTGATAAATTAAAAAAAAAAAAAGACACTGAATAGCAATTTGCATATGAGTTTTTTCATTTTTTATCATTTTTGCTACACTCACCATTTTTTGTGCAGTTTATTGCTCACAGCAGCAGTGCATGTGAAAAACACACTGATCATATGGAGGTCTTAAAAAACTCTCAGTGTTACAGGGTTAAGAAAAGTTTTAATGGTGGCAAAGAAACTCACAGCTTAGGAGTCATGGCAACAAGAATTTTAGCTAAATGCTACTATAGGTTAGCATTTAGCAAAACTTTATTTTTACATTCAGCATTTTGCAGAAAAAAGTCTGCTGTGGCTACCTAGACATTGCAACTATGATTAAGGCCACATAAATTCTGAGACACTGCTCATATTCTCGTAGTTTTACTTCTAATACCTCAAAACTTTGCATTTTCAGACACCACCCATCTGCTTGAACAAGCTGTGAACAAACAACTGTAACATAATTTTCCAGTCTTAAAGTGAAATCTCCCTGGCTTTAAATAATTCCCACTTCACTCCAAATAAGAGCTTGCGCTAATTAGAGTGTTTATTTTTTGTGCTTGAGTACAGCACAATTTGGAATTACCCCAAAATTCATTTCCTAACTTAATTTTTATCCTGGCAGTAATAGAAAACAAATAATGAGCGCTTTGTCTCGAGGACACTGCATTAGGAAGAAGAAGAGATGGACACACCACGGCTTGTCTGTTTAAAAGTTGGCGTGTGAGAGAGCGCTGAAGGAGAGCTTTCTATATTCTTGAAGGCAGTTCGCCCTGAGAGGTTTATTTCGCCTCAGGCACAGATTTTCTCCCGTGGTATCACCGTGACACAAACTCATCTCTCTCTCTCTATTGGACCTTCTCACTCGCACCCACACTCTCTCACCATCTTATTGTTCATTCAGAAGAGAAGTAGTAAACTTTGGCAAAGAGGCCTCACCATTTGACCATATAGTGTATAGCATGCTGGGGTACAGCTTAGGCTCAGGAGGAGTGTGTCACTTGATTCTGCTGGTGATGTTGATGTGTGCGTAAGAATCGGAAAGTAATTCAACAGCCACTTTGATTGGTGGAGTGATTGTTGTACAATAGGCTGAAAAACCTCTCTGCCTAATATCATGGAACCCCCCCACCTCTGTGCTGCCAGAGCACTATGATTTTTCAAGTCAATGACTGCTTGACCGCTGAGTGGTATCCCATATCAGGTGTAAAAGTGTTAGGAGCTGATCCTTAAAGTCCTGGAAGCAAGGTGAAGCTTCCATGGATTAGTGCTGTTTCTCTAGCACATGGCATGGCATGATTTCTCCATCAGGCTGGCATGATGGGAATTGAGAGATCAACTCAACACCTTGGACTGTGGAACTCCTAACTCTTGGGCAGTTTCTGCAGTGTGGTAGAGTGCACTATCAGGAAATGCTGCTGCTATGAAGGCTTTATGGGGTCTTCAGCTACGCTTATGTGGGTGGTAGATGTCAAAGGACCGTAAACATGAATGCCGGGATCAAAGGTTTTCCAGCAGAGTGTTGCTCAGAGCATCACAGCGCTTTCCTGATACCTATTTTTTTGCAACCTGGTGTAATCTATTCTCCAGGTGAGAGATGCGCACACATCCAGCCGTCTACATGACAAAAGAGAATGCGTAATTCACCAGAGCAAGCCACTTTCTTCCAGTGCTCACATGTTCAGGTGCTTGTGGTAGTGAGCTTGGATCAGAGCAAAAGCAATTTGCTTTGCTGACCTAGCTGAATCCCCAGAGCCGTGGGTGACGTTGTTGTTTGCATTCATGCTCCTGTGCTGCTGGTGTGTCTGCGTTTCTATAGCGTCACAAGTGAAATTGAGCTGTTTATGTTGGATTTCAAGAACTGAAAACGTTCATTGGCCACCTAACCCTTTGACACATGCCATCGTATCACGATAACCAATGTTTTTCACATTTGCCCTGCCAGTGGGTTTAAATTGAAGCTGATTGTTGTGTATTTACCTTCTGTCACAGCTCTTACGCACACCTTTCTTTTACTAGCTTACCGGTAGGCGGCCTCAGTGACACTTTTCTATCCAGTGTTTACGCCTATCATCAGAGTAATAGAGTGATACAGAGCCCATAATAGAAGATGACATTAGCATATCCTGTTTCATTTGATTTGCTTTGGCTCAGTGGCTTTTTTTGTGTTTCCCAGTAGACACACAGACAGATTCATCGCTAGGAGGCTTTTTCTGTGCGTGGAATGCTCAACGTGAACATTTCCCTTCTATTCTTTTATGTAGCATCGCTTTTTATTTGCAATTCTTTCTCTGCGGTCATTGCTCACACTGTTGTAGTACAATGCAAGGCAGGCCATTAACAACCCAATCACTGTCTGCTGAGAATCGTGAAAGTTCAGCTTCACCCTGCAGACTGAAAAATGACAAGACATCATTTCATAAAGTCAAAGCTTAATTTTTAATTTCTTATCATGACTGCACAGTTTGAAAACTGAATTAGGAGCTGGAACAAGGATGTCAAAGATTGAGCAAAGCCTGTTTTAAGAGGAAGTTCTAACACTTGCTGGCATTAATTAACTTGAACTACAGGCTCCTTCTTACTTTGTGACCCCAGAGTTCATTTGCTTACACCGCTTCATTAAGAATGATTATGCTCTGCGGAAATATTGTAATTTAACAATTATCACCAGTTTAATACCCAAAAATGGAATGTGGATATGTGCTGGTGTTTCCTAAAGTTTGTCTGTTGATTTAAACTGAAAAAAGATGATCTATCCTAAAACTAGCATTTTGTATTGTACAGTACACAGCAGGTTATATACATAGTGGTAGCCATGTGAAGATATTTCACTTGTTATACTCATTTTAGTCACCTAATTGTACACTGGAAGTTGAAATGAAAGATTGAAAGATAAGATACGTATAAAATAGAATACTAGATTTCTTAACTGTGATTAGGACGCTTAAAGATAAAGAGCTAATGCTCATAATTAAAACGATTCCTCGGTGCGGTGTTCATTGCAATCTAGTCACAGCACGAAGGTTCTGGCTTTGAACCTGTCTGGATCCTGTCTGTGTGCACTTTGCACGTCCTCCCTGTGCGATCAGTTTCATTTCATGTTTCCAGGTTTCCTTCCACAGTCCAAAGTAAAGCGTACTGTTGATTCTAATCGGGGTCTCTGTGCTAGCTCTGTGGCAATCTGTGTGCCTCCTGTCCACTTTCAGCTGAACAGGGATGAGCCTTCCACAACCCTAGTTGGAAACACTATTAAAAAGATGGGTGGATGGTTTGTTATTTGTTGTTGTCAAGAAAAATGTATCACACCTTTCTCCACATGTACAAATGAGTCTTTAACACTGAAACAATTATGACCATGTGACTGCCAAAGCCACAGAAGCATAATGTGAGAACTATCTCATGATATCACACTGGCTGCTGCTGAGCTATTACCTGTAAAAGCATCACATATAGAGTAATTTGCACTGAAGTGAATGTGTCAGGTTGTACTGTACCTGCAGTTAGCGACTTAAAGTGCTCCATGTTTCCTATAGGTTGCCTGCTGTGGAGCGGGATGGTTTGTTAGTGTTATAGTGTGTTAGTGTCTCTGCCTTTGGAATGAAGTGAGGGTTAAAGCTTGTTCTCTTGCATTTGTGGTTACATGAAGCAAAACAACTAACACCAGTACCCGGGACTACCCTCCATGCCATCAGAGGCAGCTGTTGGAGATGGATCGGCGTCTGTCAGAGTTCGGATGTGGATTAATAACTGAACACTGTCTGAACATGCCCATCAATGCTAAACACTGCAGTCACTGCATCCACTTACTGATGCAGGCTGTGCATTTGACTTGCAGTTGCTAAGTAAGTAATGTGAGAGCGCATTTGAAATATGGCAAGCAGCACTTTATAGCAGTGGTGGCAACATGCGATTAGTCAGTGACCCGCATACTCAGTAGCTGACCTCTCCGCTGCTTGGATGTAAATTGAGATTGATTTGCTAACTTGCTTGTTCATGCACCATTACATATTAATATGAGGGTCACTGAAGGTGCAAGGCGAATACATATGGAGCGTGTGTCTCCTCACCTCTTATATAAGATACTTTTATGTTTTACATCTGCACCTAAGCTGCTCAACTGATGCTGTAACACGAATGTTTTAGTGTAGTTTAAATTCTGACATTATGTGAAAAGTCGCTGCTAAATGAATAAAAGCCAATCCATTATTTGTCAGCTTATCACTGGTCTGTTCTTATAATGTCTGGCAGGTTTAAAGTTTTGTGAATGTTTTTGTTTTTTTAGGCTTCTTTGGGAACTGCAACAAATTGTGTTTTCATTACTGATATTCAGCAGCTTGACGATAGGCTGAAAGGCTAAACACAGTGTATAACACTGCGTTTTGTATAAAACAAAGTGGCTGTGACATCTCATATGATTATAATAGACTGATCATTATAAAAATCCAGAAAATGTTATTTTATAGGTCACATTTAAAATCATTTGGTTTTCTCAGTCAGCTCCTGCAGTTTTCTTAGTGAAATGTTTTACAGATTTCATTTAGATTTTTAAAATAATCATCGTTTCACTGGTTAAACAGTTTTCACTCAGATGTGGATAGTTCGGTTTCTTAGCAGTTGGATTTTATGAGGTTTTGACCTACAATCACATCAGTGATATGTACGTTGCAGCAGTGACCAGCAACACAGATTTAAGCCAACTCAACATCAGGTCACATATAAAAGGTCTTCATCACTTCACCAAACGCTAAATAGATTTATTTATACCAAGGTAATCCAAAAACAACAACATTCCCACAAATAGAGCAAAAATGCACAGTTTTTGACTGGTTGTCATCAGCTGAGCCTCCTGGTTTTAAAGAGATCATCATCTGTTGCCGAACATAATATTTAAACATTTATAAATGCACACTTTAAAAGATGGATTTACTTATTCTTGGACTGGTGCTGTGTCTCGGTTCTTACTGCAGAAGAACATTGAGAATGAGCTTGAAGTGCAGAAGGAGAGAGATAGTAAAGCTTTAGTAGTTTGAGAGTGTTGTCACAGTCAGAGTGTGGAGAGAGAGAAGAGTGGACCCAAACACAGGACTCGCAGGCTGGTTAAGGATGTGGACGGTGTTTATTGTGATGGAAGGATGAACAGAACATGAGACGACTGACTGATTGAACTGAACTGAAAACACAGATGCAGGTTTGATGATGTCAAGACAAGGAACTGACAAAACTGGGGGCTTAAATAAACAGGCTGATAATGAGACAGGTGAGTACACAGCTGAAATAAATCTATATAATGACACATTGGAAGTAGAAGTGAACATAATGCACACAGACAGAGGCTAACACAATAAAGCAGGAAGTAAATAAACAGCGACAAAGTACAAACTGAAAACACCGGGTCAATGAAGAGGAACGCTGATAAGTGTAGTGAGAGGAGAGCTGCAAATACTAGCGTGGCTTTACTGAAGAATCAGTCTAATGGTAAAATAGTCTAATGATAAACACTCAATTGGTTACTTTATTAATTTTAGGTTTACTAAATTTATGTAGGTTTAGTACAGTAGCGATTAGCTAACTACTTGGCTAATGGTAACTGAATGTTCTGACAACATCATTAGTCAGTTACGATGTTGATCCTGGAACTAGATTATTAGGACGATGTAGAAACAACACCAGAGGGATATCTGATCATGCATTTAACTTTACATCAAACTGTATTGATATAAAATTCTATTATTAGTGAGTGTGTCTTTCTGTCTGTAAACAAAACAGCTGTGAAAGTTTTGAATAAATTGTGATAAAACTTTTTAATAGTCTAGAATTGGGTCATGTTAGTGATCCATTAAAATTTTAACAGGGTCTTCAAGGTCAACTTAATGATTTCTTGGTCAAAACGTGGTGTCAACATATAGAACGTACTGTATAAGGATTTAAAATATCATATCACACTTGACCTCTGACCTCTCCTTCAAGGCCAATATATTGACCTCAAGTCAATGTGACAATAATACTATATAGAGGTATTTTGAAACGATTTCTGTCTGCTACTGTTAGTGTTGATAGCATATGGTCAAAAAGGGAATGATATATGGGGATTCAAAACATTCACGTTACTTTGAACCTCAGGCCACCTCTTTAAGCTGAGATAAGGTCAAACTTTTATTAACTCAAATTTTCAGAAAATGTTTTTTTAATCTTTAAAACTTTTAAACAAATTGCAGCAAATTCTGCTGCCTTTGTGTACATTTGCAACATTTAGCAAATGATATGGCTATAAGGTCTGTAAATATCACTGTCTAATTTGGATCAAATACATGTCACATTTGACCTCTGACCTCACCTTTACATTTCACATCTGCCTTTGTATTTCTTTCAAGTTGACCCCAAATTGCATTTCTTTAAAGAAAGAGAAGAAGAAAGAGACTGATTGCCTTAGTTAGCTGTAAATATACTGTAATATAATTACTATTATATTACAGTATATTTACAGTATAATAGGCTTAACTTATCCATGTCAAGTTATTTACAAATGAATACCTATTATTCTTGTCTATGTCTTGTTTATTAAAATGTCTTTTAAAATTAGATTGACATATTAAAAAAAGCTGGCTCTAGTTATAAGCATCAGAACTAACCATATAACTCATTTTGAATACTGTCCTTGTGACTGAACTGAGTGTGCTGTCAGAGATTTCCTCAAACTGATTTTATTCAGCAAATCTCTTCATCATGAATATTTTTTGCCCTTTCCTCCCATCTCTCTTTCTCATTTTTCTCATTAATTACACATTTTCACTTTTATTATTGTTCATGCCATCACTTCTCACACGTCTGCCTCTAGCCATCACTCTATCTCCACTTTCACTCTATACATAATGATAGTGAGCAAGATAATGGAGTAGAAGTGTTGTCTTGATGACACTGTCTGAATATGGATGAGAGCCCCTCATTATTGCTCTGGGCAGGTTAGTAGACAGATAATGGTGATTACATTGAGAATGATGAATGCTCGTCTGAGAATAAACCTTAATTTAATCTGTCTAACCCGATTCAAGGTCCGCACATGTACTGAGGTCAGGGATGAAGCAAAATCATGTTTCTTTGACCATCGTCACCACAAAGTGATTTAAAAAAAAAAAAGTCATCAGTACTTTGCTACAATGGACAAAAAGTCAAAAAAGAAGAAAATGTTTGTTGGGGATTAATGCCAGAAACCATGGAGGTCGTTTACTTCATAAAGCATTCATTTATTTCTCTAATGGACATATTAGACCACACCACAAGCTATAATCAGACGTTATTGATGCGTTTGGGAAATTGGAAAGATTTTGGAGCACAACAGGAAAACCAAATATGACATAATGATGACATGGAAATAGAATTAAATACAAGCTGTAGTAGGGTGGTCACTAGAGCTGACTGAGAATAAAGGTGTCTTTAGGCACAGTCGTGAACTGTGGGAGTAAAGACATGCATGGGCACATTTTGCCTGCCTAGTGTAGAAACACTTTTATATGGAACAAAGTAGAGTTTGTAAATTTAAGTAGTTATTTTACTTTTATCAATTAAATGATTATATTTTAAAAAAAATCTAAAACTGATGAGAAATAATAGTAAGGCACATACTACAATTTATATTTACCCCAATTATTAGAGCCCACCCTATATAGGATTTTTAAGATCACTGCCTGTATTTATATTTAACTCATATTCTGATATATTCTCAGATACTTCCTTCTGCCAGACAGATTTCAGCTTTCCCTAATATTTGCTATGTGTAATTATTTTTTTTACTTGTTTATGCTCTGCCTGACTCTGCTTGGATCAACTGGTTGTTTTGTTTGTGGTATTAAAACATATATGGCCAACAGGAAAGTTGCAGAGTTCCCTGAACTAGACAAACTATGCAATGCCAAAGCTCCTTACTTAGCTGAATGGTGTCTTACTTGCATAATTTTTATTTGTCAGTCGATACTGATTGGCTGGGAAATACCTTCTATTGGCCAATGTTATCAATACATAACCCTGCATCACATTCAGCTTTCAGTGCAGCCACACTGCACACAGCAGATAAGCAGGGAGTCAAACAAGGAGCCAGAATAGGGAATATGGTCAATTTTCAAAGTAAAACACAACACTTGCAAAGTAAACATTCTGCTTCTGATTTGCACTTTTGTGAAGGACGGAACAAAATTACATCAGAGAGCAGCATTGTAGTTGGTCACCTGGTGCATTCCCCAGGTAACAGAGAACCAAGCACATCTGTCTGATTTAAAACAGATTGCTCTGTAGATTATACAGTAATTAGTATAAAGTTATAGTCTAAATTTCGAGTCTTAAGATAACCATTTGACACTATTTACAGATGCACTACAGCATGACCATTTTTTAAACATCAATTTCAGCCATCTGGATATTTACCCAAATGCAATCAAAGTAATAAACCTAATCACTTATAATATTATAGTTAATTAGCTGTTAAACAAATAGCTAAATTCATCTGAATTAACTATTCATTTATTAATAATAGTTATTAACATTTCAGCCAATGGGATTTTTCAAATCATGAATATTATTGTAGGAATTCTCAATACTTTAGGCCATTTGAGTTGGGTCCCCCACATCCACAGGCTTATGGGCCTTTCTTTGTTTCTAATTTTATCTTGCTTTCCAGGCATGTCTCTTCTGTCCTGAACTCTTTTTAACTCTTCAATCACCATTCCTCATCTGCATTTACAATTATATGTGTTTTCGCTCAAGTATCAATAGGCAATAGATGATCGATAAGTTAGCGATGCCTTCTCCTGCTGCCTCACTACGGCCGGGGACTGACTGCGAGGTACTCTAAAAACTTTAACCTTTAAACATGTTTGACATTCTTTTTAGGGTTAGACTGACATTTAGTTTGTGTCTCCTGCCTCACTGGAGATTATTTTATGGTGGTGCGCACTCATGCAGTGTGTTTTCCTCTGAAGCTGCTCCTGGCAGAATCACACACTGGTGGCTCCGAACTTCAACATTACCTCAATGAATTTTAAAATACACTTACAGCCTTTGACATGACACCAATGGACCGATTCAAGTTTCTATATCAAAAGATATCAAAAACAGGAATGTCTGAAATTTCTTGCTTTGGGAAGTTTTGACCTTCTGTTGTACTGTAGCTTCTTTTCTTCTGTTTTATATTCACTATTTCCAGTTTGCATTGTAAGTGCAGTGTTTTCACACTGGTTTCATTTATAAAGGATGACATATATTGGATAAGTAAGATCGACTTTACCTAAAAGCCTTGTTCAATCCACATTTAATCATATAACTGGGATTTACCCCGGCACTCACAGTACAGAATACAAAATAAGCAACATTTTTACTGATCCACATTGAAATATATTATTTTATTTGTTTTGGCTGCTCATTTCGTCTGAATAGTTACAAAAAGAAGAAATCTACTTTTCATTATATACGTTGTGTAGGGCTCGCAACTTTGGTGTAGTGAGGGTGTTAATGTAGACAGAGTTCTTTGTGGAAACTTATTGTTCCCTTAAAATAAATACTCCCAAAAACATTTCAGACAAACTACTGTCATCAGAGATGGGCAGTAACGTGTAAGTATCTTACTGTATATTTTACAGTTTTGTACTGTCTTTCTAGAATATCATTAAATTTACATTAGTAGACTGTGATTTTACATGTCAAAGGTAAAATAACATAACATCACTGTAAATATAGTAAAACACAATTTACTTGTTTTTTTAAAAATTTTTTTGTGCATATGCATATTTAGATTGTAAAAATACATTCAGAAATGTATCATAATTTCACAAATATTTCTCTGTTATGTGAGAGAATGATCTGTTAAATTCAAATGTAATACTATGGAAAAATATATAAAATGATCGAAAATTAATGAGAATAATCAATAATTAAAGGAGTATTTGAATTATAATTTTGCTGAAAATTTCATGTCATCTAGGTCTGATTCAAAAATTCAGAGGTAACAAGTGAAAATATAATTAATAGGAATAAAAACTAAAAAAAAACCCATATAAAACATTGCACGGCCACACTGTGCTAATTATATATTTTAAAAAATAAATGTAGAGGTAGGAATTGCAATTAATATAAATCTCAAAGTATTCACAACATTCCTGAACAGAAATAGGCCTCTGCACCTGGGGTGAGGGTGTGGCCATGAAAACAATGTGACATGCCATTGGATGGTGGGACACATAATAACATGACGCTAAGCATCGGCCAATGAATGTGAACTAACAACCACAAGGTCGCGGGTATGGCTGCACTGTCGGAAAAAATCCTAATATAAAAGTATTTTACTGTGCATTTTACAGTTTTGTTCTGTTCTTCTAGAATATCATTAAAGTTACGTAAATAGACTGTGACTTCACATTTCAAATGTCAATTAACGTTAAATCACTGTAATGTAATAAAACATAATTTTCATGATTATTAAATGTATCTGTCTGTACATATGCATATTTAGATTGTTAAAATACATTCACAAATGTATCATGATTTCACAAATATCTGTCCGTTATTTGAAAGATTGAACTGTTGAATTCAAATGTAATGCTATGGAAAAGTATATAACATGATTCCTATAAGCTTGTGTTACATCACATAAGTATTATTATCATTGCTAGTTAGGGCGATCATGGCTCAAGAGTTGGCAGTTCGCCTTGTGATCAGAAGGTTGCCGGTTCGAGCCCTGGCTCGGACACTCTCGGTCGTTGTGTCTGTGGTCAAGACTCTTCACCTAATGGTGATGGCCAGAGGGGCCGATGGTGCGATTTGGCGGCCTCGCCTCTGTCAGTCTGTCCCAGGGCATGCAATCCATTATTATTTAAACCAACTGTTAACCTCTTAAGCCCCAAGGGGGTTTCTGAGCTTCCTGCTCGAAAATGCAATGCCTAAATTAAATTGATTATTTCTCTGCAATTACAAACTCTGTCCTTACAATCTTGGTATCAAAATGAAGCTAACACTTGGGACATTTAATCAGAGGTGTAAATATTAAAGCAGATATTACTCTGTCAAAGTTACTGAGACTGGAACACAGAAAAAGTAAGTAGATTTTATTCTCGCCTAATTTTTTTTTGTAATTTTTAGCATATAACCCTTTTAAAAATATGCCTCAGATCATATTTGGTTCCAGAAATCCAGTAACCAACATATAAGCATAATCTGTGCAAAGATTTGTGTTTCTAAAGTAAAACAGTGAAAAACTACAGCCCTGTCAATACATGAATATCCAGACGTTGTACAAAAATGTCCAATTTTGGCACACAATTGGACACCATGCCAGTTAATTTTTTTAGGTATTAAAGAGCAGAAATTAATAAATTTTATTAACAGGCCTAAAAATGCTTTTTTTTAAAATATATTTTTGAAGAATTAACCACACATTTACATGGTAATGGCCCTTTTCTGCCGTGCGCATAGAGCGCTTCATTGGCCTCTGGCCCTTTAAACTCTGAGGGGCTGTAACTTTGGTTTCTTTTGGTCAATTTGCATGATTGACACCTCTTTTTAATCGTTTTAGCCAATAGATTCAAAGTAACGATGCCACGTTCACGTCACTTCAACCAATCAGACGTTGTAATGCCAAAACCCACGTGTGTCCAAATTTACTGCATGTGACGTCTGTCCAGTCACGTGTCTGTAGGTGGGTCTAAAATGGAGGTTGTTGACGGAAGATGGCTCTGATGCACCTAGGTAGGCATGGTAAATAACAGCAATCATGTGGTTACCGGCTACCGGCGAAAATAACGGAGGAAATCGGGACGGTAAGCCAATTTCTGTGTTAGCGCATTTGCGCCGCTGTGTGTTTTTGTGGTCTTCTTTTGCGGCTAATTCAGTGAATTCTGGTCTGATCGTGGTGAAACTTGGTGTGTGGAGTCAGTGATAGCTCTGGGAGCTAACCAGCCTATTTTTAACCGCTTACATGAAGTCTGAAGAATTTCTGGTTCGGTTTTGTGTGTTTAGCGGACTTCTGCGCATTTACGTAACTGCTCGTTTAATCGCGGCTTGTTTTCGGTGTGTTTGGTGGTTGTAGAAATGGTTTATATGACATTTTAGCTGAGATTCTGGGGTTTCTGTGGATACCACACATGTCTGGATTTATATTTCTCAACCGGCGTTATAACCGATTAAACGTGATCTCCTCCTTTTTGCCCCCAATGCTGGGGGCGTGGGGCTTAAGAGTATATTTCTGTACATTTACGTATTATGATTCATATTGCCACATTCATTGACCTTGTTTATAGGTAATTTCATTGTTTAATCACGTTAAAATGTTCCTAATTTAATGTCTAAAAGCACTTGGAAAAGGCAGAATCCCATGTAAAATTAGCACAACAAACTCTATTTTCATTACTGAAAATAACTATTTTTATGAGAAAGTTATTTTCTGTTATTTTACGGTAGTATTTTGGCGCCCCAGCTGCCGGAATATTACTGTTTTTTTTGGATTTGTTTTCTTTTCCTATTTATAGATAATTTCATTGTTTAATCACATTAACATGTTCCTAATTTAATGTTTAAAATCACTTGAAAAGGCAAAATCCCATGTAAAATTAGCGCAACAAACTGTATTGTCATTACTGGAAATAACCGTATTTTTATGAGGAAGTTATTTTCTGTTATTTTACGGTAGTATTTTGGCACCCCAGCTGCCAGAATATTACCGTTTTTTTTAAGATGTTTTTTTTAACAGTGTACTGTAATCCAATTACTTTTTTCAAGTAACGAGTGAAGTGAGAGATTAGTATTGCAAAAGAAAAATTAGATTAGTGTTACTTTCCTGTAAACACGCTGTGTTACTAAACCGTGATTTTGTTTGTGAGAGTGTCTCATGACAATGACGTACAAGCGTGCGACGTCTGTGGCAGCAAGAGACATGTGTAGATCAACAACGGATAATATGGAGTGCGGGAAAGAGTACACGACCATGCAGCGTTTAAAGGTTGGAAGTACTGACCCAAAGTTTGATTCTGTAAAAAGTGACAAAAGCATCCGCTGTACACTCTGTGTGGGAAGAAAACTTCTTTCTAGAGCGAAAAATGAAACTTCAAATCTGTGCAAGCACCTTGCACATTTTCACGGGAATGTGAAATTCACAGAGAAACCCCCTGGATCCCCCCACTGACATGACTGCTGCGGCACAGAGCAAACCTCCACCGGCCCCACTCCTGCTAAACAGGTGAAAATAGAAAATAGAGCAACAGGACTTAAATCTTTGATTTAATTTATTTTTTTGCTGTGTTTTACTTACATCTATTTGAAAGAGTGAGTGTAAACACCAAAAATTATTTCATTCTATATTCTAGAATATGCAGAAAATAGGTTTAAATGTTAAACAAACTTCTGTTGTTCTAATTTAATTTTTGCTTGATGCAATGTGCATAAAATAAAACAAGTTTTAAAAAGAGACTTTTTCATTTGATTCAATTTTATATGATGGATTATGCAGAAAAAATAGAATTGGGCTGTGAGTAAAGTAACGGGATTACTTTCTTGGAGAAGTGATAAGTAATTAGTAACTAATTATTTTTTTTCAAATAAGCTGACCAACACTGCTGGTAGTACAGAAAAATTTGTATTTTTTTTCCCTCCAAATTGTCTAAAAATGTTTGAACAATAAATCAATTTTATCAGTTGGCAGCCTGCTTTATGTGCTCTCAGGTTTGGTGTGGATGTGCTTATATTTGTCTAGTTTAAAATAAAATAAGATATTTGTATAAAATGTTGGGGAATTCCTGTTACAGGATGTTGCTGTAAGACTGCTCACAATAGTAGAATATTTCAAAACCAAAATGTTCAGTATATTAAAAATTACTCACAATAAAAAGAGCTCAGTTACTAGGTAAAATAAAGGAACTCGGTAATTAAAACTCTAGATAAAATACACTAATGCTGCTGAATGTGGTGCTGTGAGGAGTTCAAGTACGAATCTAAAAGTACGATAAGACTTTACTAAATGCAAACTGTGCTGTGTGTTACGTGGTTTTCTTTTCACTTTAATAAATAAATTTAAATATTTTTCTTTAACTCAATCAGTTTTGCCTTTCAGTTCATTTTGAAGTGATGCATTTTACTTTTAAGTGTTTTCATTGCACATTTATTATAATCATACATTTAATTTAAAATAGTATTAAAAAGCCTCTTAAGATTCTTAAATAAAACTTCCTCATACATACCTGAACAACTATTTGCTTCTTAGGCTTTGCTTAAATGACCGCGTTTGTCGAGCTACTTTTAAAGCAGGTTATATGAAATGAGGACAGAAATGAGTTACAGTAACATAAACACAAGTGAACAGTAAAACAATTAAGATAAAATGGATGATTTTATTTGAGATTTTACTGTACCAACAGAGTCTTTGTTGAACTTCTCACGGTTCACCTGCCGTTGAAATAAACCTCCAGGAATGATTGGAAGACTCATTCTGTTCTCTAGCATTAGTACTTAAACGCCAATCCAATCAAGTACATTTCCATTTAAAGAAAGTGGAAAAAGTTTCACATAGAGACAAATATAGTGAGTGGGACAGATGCTGATCAAAGCTGAAGTTGTTTCCTCTGAATGTTCTCACTTCAATGCCTCACAATATTACAGTTGAAACCCAGTTTCACCTGGGGAGGATAAAGTCACAGTGCATGCTGAATATCAAAAAAGAAAAATGAGATTAACATGCTCTGGTGTTGCTTCTTACCTGATGTGATGCCTTGAGGTTTGGAAAGTGTGGAGTCATTAACTGAAAACCGCTCACTCATAGCTGGAGCTCCAGCACTGATGAACAGCAGCGATCCTCTACATGAGACTTAGATCAGTTTCAAATTGAAGTTCCATGTCTAACAGTTTAATCTGCATTCATGAAAATGGATACATAGTTGTTGCAGTATTGTTACATTTTCCTTATGCAAAAAGTACTGAAAGTTTTCATTCCGATGCTAAATGAATTTTTACAGTCTCACTTACATACGATGGCTCCTCTAAGGAAAACGTGACGTTAATGATTCAGCTAATGTGATCTCCCTCTTGCCCAACCACATTCCTCTCTGTCTTTCGAATTACCTGGATTCTTAGAGATAAGAAGATATATTCTACCCTCATCCCTGTCTCACACTCACACTGCTATCATCTCCTCTCTTATTGCTGTCTGTACTCTTTCTGCCACATTCAGTCACTTTCTTATCTTTCAACTCTCTTTCCCTTTCTCACTTTGTGTTGGCTTCCATCTACTGCAATCATTCCCTCTATATCTAATCCCTTTATTATTCATATGGTGCCAAAATCCATTTATCCGTCGAAGAGCTAACAGCAAAGTCAGTGAGTGTGAGAACTTACAGAAAGCTTTGAGGTTTCTGGAGCAGAGGTCTGTGGCTCTTGGGTAGCATTGGCAACGCACTACAAATTGGTTTTTAACTTGTAAATGATTTGGAAATCTCAGGAAATAACATATCAGTTTTGATCAATTTAAAAGATGATGCTTTCTTTTACTGATAGAGCAGGTTGTTGCTTTCTTGTTAGCCAGGAAGTATCTAATCATCTGATTAATGTTACAGCATACACCTTGCCATGTGTGGTAAAAGTAATTGCCCATCCCGCTTGTTAAATAACAGGTTAACTGTGATTAATCACATTTGTTTTGGAAAGCTAAGTTTAATTGCACTAGGTTAACTCAGGCTTGATTACTGCCAGACCTCTAACATCAACAAGTCACTTTAAATACGACCTGTTTGGCAGTGAAACTGACTAAAAGAGCTCAAAGACCAACACACAGAATCTAAAGAAACTCAAGAACAGATGAAGGACAAAGTCATCTGTCAGGGTGAAAAGGGTTATAAAACCATTGCTAAGTCTTTGGGACTCCAGCTGCCCATGGTGAGAGCCATTATTCATAAAGGGAGGAAACCTGGAACAGTGGTGAACCAACAACAACTTACCCACGAGGTCAAAAAAGAACCCAGAATAACATCTAAAGAACTGCAGATTCTCTGGACTGAAGGAAAACCTGAATTCCTTGGAAGGTTTATATCCCATTGCATTGGGTTTAAAACAAACAAATCTTAATTTACAATTAAAAAATTAATCATCCAAAACTAAACATGAACCCCAAAACCTAAAAACCCAGGAACAGTGATCATAACAATAAGTTCTTCTGACTGAGACTCAGTTCTTGTTCTTTTATTAGCTATCAAACGATCTAACTCCTGCAGCTGGCTCTCAGGAGGAAAGAGGCTGAGGTTGCTCTGGTTGCTAGGTAATCCTCTAATGTATTTACTACCCCATCATATTTGAATCAATGATATCCTGTGGTCTCACTGGTGGTCACTTCAGTTGCTTGCCTCAGTGCTATGAAAGTTTGCTTGAAGTTGCTGAATGTCACAGACTTTCTATGTCCTCTGGTTGCCACAGCACTGCTTCCTGTGTGGATTCCTCCTTTTTTCTATTATCATATGATTGTTCAGTCCCTTAAATGACATGTCGTTAGTGATACAGGACCAACTTGTAGGGGTTTTAGAGGGGAGGTTAAGGCCTGACTAGTGGGTGTTTTTGACTATTAACTGCATTTTGCAAAGGCAGCTGCTGGTCTGCCTCCACTGCAGTTAGTCTCCAGATGCAGATGTGGGTGAGGAGACTGAGGCTACAGCTGACTGGGGTGCCGCAGGAAGCCTGCAAGACAGCCACAGGGTGAGCGGCAGTAAGCGTAATGTAACAACCAACTGGAAACCACCACTGAATCTGGACTAGGTGAGAGACCCTGAGCAACCCAGAGAAAAAGGCAGCTGCAACCATTAATTATCTTTCCGCAGACTCACTACAGAAATCTGTTTCACAGAAAGTTTGACTTCCTCTAGGTGCATCACGGTGACAGACAGCTCCAGTTTAGTCATTGTGATTTGTAACTTTATAAAATGAGCCTTTGGGCAACACATTACAACACAGATGGTGTCTAAGGGTGTAATTCCCCTGTGATTAAATTGATCTTCTTTTTTTTTTTACAGAAAAAAAAGAAATAAGTATACAGTAAGTAAATTTAAGCAGTAGGTATTTTAAAGAAAATGAGACACTCCTTTCCTTTAAAATAGGTGAAGGTTTTATGTTATATTATATTATTATAATAGTGGGAAGGCAAAACTGTGATTAAGTAAATTTACTGATAATCAGAGGATTCATATCATGCAAAGACTAATCCACTTTTTTAATCTGTTACCATCTTTACTTACTGAAAATAGAACAATTAAACAACTTCAGCTCAGTCACACAGCGGTCTTACTCGGTCAGAAAGAAACCTGTTCACCCGTTACCTCAGGTGTATGCACTGTCTTTTCTAAGTGTGAGAGAATAAAGTTATAAGTGCTGCTGCTTGTATTCCAGCATCTCAGTGGTCTTGCACCAACATATATTGCTAAGTCTTTTAGACTCTTCAGATATAGTGCGGCCCACTGACAGTATTTTGTTCAGCAGAGAGTTGGAATAAAACTCTCAAGGATGATAAACTTGCCCCGACTTTGACCGCCTCTAATTCTGGGTTTAAAAAAAGTTTGTTCTTTTTTTTTTTTTAAATTTGCACACCTTTTGGCTTAAATATTCATCTTGAACCATCACACTTCCTCCTTCCTATTTTTTTTTATCATCTCTGTTTCCTTTGTTCTTCTTTTACAGGTGTTTCTGTCAAAGCAAAGTCTGATTCGGTCTGATTGAGCTAAATCTGTGTGAGATCATAGAGTAGTTTATTTATTTCCCTACATGTTCTCTGCTGTTCACCTGTACAGAGCATCATTTTGAGACCATTTACAACATCCTTTCCCACATTTAACTTCTAAAAAGGAAGTGCACCAGTGCCAGCATATCTCCCACACAAATGAACATGCTGAACTGGGTTGGAGCTGGTGATGAGATCAATATGTTTGGAGTAATAATTCTAGCTCTCACACCTCCCCCTCCATCTCTCACTGCTTCAAGCATGTTCCAGGGAGATGGGATGAGAGGGAAAGTTGCATCCACTATGTCAGTTAGTGCATGTGTGCACTGCTACATGCACCGATAAACCAGCAAGGATGAGATTTCACTGTGTGAGAAGCAAATCTGATGAATAATGTAGTGATCCCTGGCAGAATAGTGTTGGAAAGATTAAAGGCAGTTATGTTATGGTTATTTATGTGCATGTTAGAGACACTGTGTATATATATAAGAACATCAGGAAAAAAACAACAGAATTGAAAAATATTACAGTATCTTTTATATTATTTTGTGATCCACTGCCCTTAGGTGATGTGGCAGCGCAGCCCTCTTTACAGCCTCCGCAAATAATTGACTTATGAAAGTGAGACACACACAGGCCTACATGCACTATTTATAGCAGAATACTGGGGTACTCAGAGCTTGATGTGACTTGTTATCTTCAGCTAACTTATGCAGTTATGCTATCACAATATGGCATTTTTATACTCTTCCGTCTTTCCTGACTGTGACTGTTAGGTTCACAGTTTACACTGAGACTCATCTCACACACACACACATAAAGCTGTCTTTTCAATTCAAAGTTAGCAGTTTGCCATTTTTAGGATTTTTCTCTGGCTGACTGAGTAGACAGAGAAAGCAGATCACTTGATCGCAGTGCCGCGTACATATTTTTATATTCACAAAGCAACACAAAATACAGTCAAAGAGGACAGATGCCAGCAGTTGGCCATGAACAGTTTTAACAATGAATGAAACTCCCTAAAAACATCACAGATGCACAAGCTGTATGCTTCCAGCAATTCATGATGGTAGTAACTACTTGTATAATTGACAGTATAATTGCCTTAACTGGTACGACGCAATAGCTGAAGAGGATTGAGGTTCAGAGAGAATGCTGCTGTGAATGTGCTAGTTAGCATAACATGTTTTCATCTTAATAGACTCATGTTGCTTAATTTCAAGTAAGTTATATGCAGACCCTATGCTGGTGGCACCTCCTATTACAAGCTTTTAAATATAGTATTCCTTTGTATATGTCTATGTTAGCTAGCATGTTGTTTGCTAATGATAGTCATTAGTGATGCTGTGGACTGAGCTGGACACAGCTAGCTCTTGAGATCTGGAAAACAGATGATGTTGCAGGTCCAACTCAGTAAAACTCAGGTCATGGAGCAGAAGACCTCTTCTGTTGCATATTGAGCCACTTTAGAAGTGCCTCAATATGCAATATTTTTGAGGGTCACTAGGTGCTGGTTGCAGCTTTCTGGGTGTAATAGACTTGTAAGAAAGAAACTCAATTTCTTATCTCATGAAATACTAACATTTTTTTTCCAACAAATCATTATAATCAGATGTATAAACAGCTAAATTCACTCCTTATGATCAGTATACAAGCAGTCCTATTTATATGACAGTATAAGACCTCAGAGAGACGCCAAATGTTCAAACTTGCTGGTGCAGCGGTTGGCCTCCTGATTGGCTCCGTTTTGGACTCCCGTGCTGTCGAACTCCGGGTTGGCCCCCTGAACTGTTTTGCTTTGTACCTGGTCCCTCCGTCCTGGACCCCGCCACCCATCCAGGTTGGGTTGTTTTGGTTTTGTTTTTTTGGGGGGGAACTGTCATTTGACCCAGTGTTTTGGTGTTATTTTTCATTATGTTATGGTTTACGTTTAGTAGTCTTGAGTTTATTCTATATTTTCAGTTTCTTGTGTTCCCTTGTCTGTTAGGTTCCCCTTGTTTCTCTGTCCTCTGCGTCACTCTTGTTTCCCTTTTCTGTTGCCATGTTCCCCTCCTCGTGTTCATTCCATGCCTCCCCTGTCTGTCATGTTTATCCATATTTCCCCAGCCTGTCAAATTTTACCCCCACGCTCGCTCATGCTCTCTCGCCTCTCTTCCTTGCTCCCTCGATCCCTCTCTCGTCTACCTTTTCCTCCACTCTTGTGTCAAGCTCGTGTGTCAGTGTACGTCTCAGTTTTATTGTGACAAGCTTGTGTTCCATGTTCAGTCTGTTTCCGTTTTGTTTCCCCGTCTTGTTAGTTAGATCACATTGAGCTTTGTTCGGTCCTGTGGTTTGTTTGTGTGTATTTATTTCTGCGTCTCCCTCCGTCCTGTGTCGCGATCTCCCTCATTCATGGCTGTGTGTTTCTATGTATTTCCAGTTTAGTTTAGGTAGTTTTGTATTTCTTTGACATTTCAGCAATAAAGCTGTGTTCTTGTGTTAAGTCCTGCCCGACACACACAGCAACACTTGACAAAACTTGCTGCTTTAAAAGGATCCAGTCTAAGTCAAGTCAGCTACATCTACTTTTATACAGTCTATAAATAAAAGCAAGTAAAGTCTAACAACTCAACACTTGAAAAAAAAAAAAACAATAAACAAGAGCATTTTCAACACATTGCCAGACAATCAGTTAAGAACACCCTGAGTATAGCTTTCAGACAGAGCAGTACATCAAGCCAGTGGAAGTAAGCTAATGTTGGTCTGCCAAGGGAGATACAGTATAGACAATAATGTGCTCTCTGATGGCTGAAAGTGTGATTTAGAAACAGTTTAAGGTTCTTTATGGTCAGACAGTCGTGCCATCTGTCAAAGGTCCCAGTAGATTTATGACAGCCCAGTCTGATAACCGGTTCACCTATAATGTTGTTTAGCAAATATATAAATATCATTAGGAATTCTTACCCAACATTTTCTGTGTGTTGATAACTTTCAAAAAAGTGAGAATGATGCAACAAGGAGGAGAATGAAGGGAACGTTAGGGGATTGTAAGTGCCCTCACTTGGGTGGGTATTAGTCTTTTTTTCCTATACAGTAATGCCAGTATATACGATGCTGCCAGTATTGTATATATGTCCCTGAGTTAAATTGTTATGATACTGCTGCCAGCTAAGTTTTCCTCTGTGAGCCTGTAAAACGTGCTCTAAGTCCTTGGCTGTGATGTTGCCTGACTCACTTTACTAATGGATGGTGAAGCAAGTTTTAGCAAATCGTATTTAGTTTATTGATAGTTGGTCTGTTTCAGCACAACGTGAGTCTCTGCTGTGTTTTGTTGTCATTTATGTTTGACCTTGTTTCACTCCTCTTCTCTGCTTTTGGCTTTTCTTTGTAGGCCAGAAGAATCTTTAAATGAAAATAAAATTTTTATACTTTATTATATTATTAATAAAAAAAAAATACTTGGAAGCCAAAAACATGATGTGAGATATAACTGATGTAACACTGGAGGCCTCTGTGTGTGTTCTGGGCCACAAGGTTGTCACAAGGTTGTCAGACCAGAGAAAAAGCTGTAGAGGGTGAAATCAAGGAAATAATCTTCAAACTCTGCATGCAGAACAGAATCTAGCAATGGGCAACATGGACAATCTGACAGTGTGAGTGATGCTGAATGTAAATAAGGTGCAGTTTGGTGGGCACATGATTGAGTCAGGTGTTGTTAGAGGTTAGTATACCCAACACAGACGAGGTGGCCCAATTTAGGAGCATGTAGACCGAATGCATCATAGTGGTCAGATATGTTCCTTACTTCTTACAACCAGACTGATAAATGTTGCCCAGTTTGACCCAGATTTTTAAACTATGTATAAAATAACTATAACTGGTGATTTCTTTACAGCCTTTATTATGGAATGTGGACTAAAGTAAAATGGCATGAATTATCTGAGACTGGTGAGGTGAGACTAGGAGATTTACCAGCATTCCTCAAAGTTTAAGAATGGATAGCACAATCTATGATATCATTATTTGAGTAGTAAAAAAAAAACAAATTTGTCTTAAAGTTAGTGTTGTCATTCACTGTAGAGCCTCAGATTCTCTATTCCAGGGGTGGGGAACTCCAGGCCTCAAGGGCTGGTGTCCTGCAGGTTTTAGATATCACCCTGGGTCAACACACCTGAATCAAATGATGAGTTCATTACCAGGTCTCTGGAGAACTTCAAGACATGTTGGGGGGTGTCCATGTTCATAGGCTGCATCATCCTGAGGGTGCATTTGTAGGCCGATTACGTCACAGCGACGCGATGAAGGCTGTTGAAATTACCCGCAGTGGACACTCTACTCTGTTTGAAACAATCTATTCAACTTTAGCTCTTTGTTTGTTGTAACTTCACTGTTGTTATTGACATAAAAATGTGATGTGTAGGTCAGCGGTCCCCAACCTTTTTTGCGCCACGGACCGGTTTATGCCCGACAATATTTTCACGGACCGGCCTTTAAATACAACAAAATAAAACTAGTACCGGTACCGAAAAAAAGAAGATTTATTCATAACACACGTTTCAAAGACCCAGGAAAACCGAGTTAACGATAAAAACGATAACAAAATAACGCTGAAAACCGATAAAAACCATACATTTCACACCTGAGCCTCAACTCTCGCGGCCCGGTACCAAACGACTCACGGACCGGTACCGGTCCAAGGCCCGGGGGTTGGGGAACGCTGGTGTAGGTGATGTAGCCTGATTGCTGCTAATAGCATCTTCATGTTTAACAGAATTACATGGAGAAGTTTCAAGCATCTTTCCTGCGTGGTTTGTCAGGTAAATGTGGACGTTACACACTGAAAGGCAGATTCAGTTGTTGAAGGCAACAGAGTCAGGTTTAGTGAACAATTCCAGCAGATCAGCACTTCTCATTGTGAGCTCACATGAGCTGTTGGCTCATATGTCCTTATGCATATGGGCACATCTCTGTCATCAGTTGTTGCTGCTCTAACCGTGCAAGATATTCAGCAGTGTAAAAACACAAAACAGATGCACGCGTTGCCATGCATCTTAGTCACCTAAATTATTTAATGCACTTATGAATGACAAGTTTCTGGCTTGATGTCTTTGAGCTTGCTTAGATCCATTACATCTCTGGCAGTTATATTCTCTTACTGGAAAGCTGCCTGTATTATGACAGACAGTACATGCTGATTATTCTACAGTACATTTAACTGTGCTTCAAGAATTTTTAATGTGACGATGGAGATGTTGTTGTTTATGTATTCCTTTTTAGAAGTTTTAATTTAGTAGATGTTGATGTGACCTAGTTTTTTCTGCGTTAGAATCTCACTAAATACTGTAACAAAATCTTTTAGCACCTTGGCTTGTCTTTAAGGCACCCGAGGGTGCTGTATACTCACTTTAGTAACAGCTGAAATAGAGCAGAGGGAAAAGAGGAGAAAGGAGCGGTTGTTACAGACACAAACAAGCTTCCCTGAAATGCTAAACTTGCTGGGATTTGAGAGGCAACGTCTTGAGCTTTATTTATCAATGAATCGGTTATTTTCGATGTGTAAAATGTGGGAGTGAGATCTCCTGCGTTCACTCTGTGATGTCAAGATTGGCAGATGAGAATGCTATAATGCAGCACTTACTATTCTGTGCTCATGCGACAGTCAGTGGTTTAACAGAAGCCACTCTGATAGCGATATGCTCATGTTCATATTTAGATCAGAGTCTCTTGTTTTTTGGTGGAACTTATTCCCATGATTGTACTCTGATAGCTGCTCCACATGCTCCTGTACCACAATCATAGCAGACAAACTGCTTTTCTCCACGAAAGGTCTTCTTTTATTTCTGTCAGCATTTATCCATTACGTTTTATTATTGCATAGTATTGTGTTGGATCTCTCTCTTTCACTTTTTTTGATAAAACTTTCAAACGTTTTGACCAGACATGGCTTTCTGGACAGGCTCTTCTGTCATTTTTCAGTGTTTTCCTGCTTTATTTGAACTCTGTAACACATTCATCAAAGACAACAGAAAAAAGTAAACATTAAGTATTTTGACACTTAAGAAGATAAGATGTTTAAATGTAGCGTCAGACCCAGTCTCGCTTTATAATTCAAATATCGAGAACAACTGAAAACCCAGTGGGTAACCAGTCTCCAGACAGCAGAGCTGAAAAGATGTGATTTGTCTGCAGCTGTGATCCAGCTGCATTTCAAAGATTTTGTTAAACTGGTAAAGACTTAAAGTAGTTTTTTAGCCATGCTGGGCACAAGATAGAAACTTACTTAGAATGTAGGAGTAACTTTTTTTTTTTGACTTCGTCGATTTTCCAGCATCGTGGGTTATGATGAGCCCTCAGAGACTTCTTAACTCATTATTTTCTTATGACTCCTGCATTTTTTGAAGCAATAAGTCAGACTTTGCTCTCACGTGAAACATGATAACACACCCAATCTCAGAGGAAGTGATGATTATTTCTTCACTGAAGCAGAAGTGAAAAAGCAGTGAGACAGTGGAATTTAACACATTCACAAACGTTTTCTTCTACCCACATAGCAAAATTGGTATGGCCCTGATCTGGCCCACACAATGTGCTTACATATGGCCCACATACCGCAAAGAATGACGGCCCTTTGGTGACCCAGATCTGGTTTGCCCGAGGTGGCCCACACATGGGCCAGCACAAGGCCAGTTGCAGACACACTGGTGGTCCTTTGCTGGCCCATGTGTGGATTACCTCTGGCCAACCTGATCTGGGCCACCAAAGGGCCGTCATTCTTTGCGGTATGTGGGCCATGTGTAAGTTGTGTGCAGCCACGGTTCAGCTGTAGACATACTGCTGGCCCTGTGCTGGCCCCAGATGTCAGCCTAATGTGTACCTTAATCAAGTCATGTAATAACATGTGCTGGAATATAATAGTGCCAAAATTAACATGACGAAACTCTGTTCAGATTGTGAATGGACTGATTCTTATATAGCGCTTTTCTTCTCTCCCAGATTACTCAAAGTGCTCTATACACAGTGTTGGGGAGTAACGGAATACATGTACCGCCGTTACGTATTTAAAATACAAAATATGAGTAACTGTATTCCTTTACAGTTACCGTTTAAAAAGGTGGTATTCAGAATACAGTTACTTTGTTGAAATAAATGGATTACACGGCGGTACTTTCCTGTTTCATATTGTCGCGGGTCAGGATTGTTTGGTTTTGTTTGACAGCTGTGTTCTGTTGTTACAGGCGGCAGCGTTATGGTTGCCATGGTTACAGGGCGACGCTCTCTCTCTCTCTCTCTGCGACTGTGTGTTTCCTGGGTGAGAGAGCCCTTTTTGTTGTTGTTGTTGTGCTAAACTAAAAGGCAGAATGCTACAGGCATAGCTCTAAAGAATGTAGCCTCATGGGCAGTGTAGTCCGTGCTGCAGGGAGAATGGACTGCCATACACGTTATGTGTCTGTGAGCGCGAGGAGGGAGAAAAAGGAGAGTGGAAAAGTACGAGCTGTCACCGAGCAAAAACGGGAGCTGGAAGCATGTAAATATAATAATAACCACTGCAGCCAAGAAGAGTGCCTGACGAGCCCAGTTGTAAGTATGCTATTAAGACTCGACTGTACACCGTGTTGTGTTTTCCTCTGAAACAATAAGTTCCGTTGGAGCAGCCTTTCAATGCCTCTCTCTGTCTCTCGCAAGCAAAGTTGACCCAGACAACAAAGTAAAGCAATTTTTCGGCTACGAGCCCGACACGGAACCCGCCGTATTAGTCAGATGTCTCTTTACTACGGTTCGGAGCCGCGGACCTTCAGTAATAGTAATAAATCACAGCAATAGTACATTCACGTAGTTGTAAAAAGCATGATAATATATTAAGTAATCCAAAGTATTCAGAATACATTACTGTCATTGAGTAACGTAACGGAATATGTTACAGAATACATTTTGGGGCATGTATTCTGTAATGGAATACATTTTAAAAGTAACCTTCCCAACACTGTCTATACAACATGCCACATTCACCCAATCACACACTTTCTCTACACCGAGTGCTTCCTAACTACATTCATACACAGACTTGCAGACTGGAGGAGCAAGGGATCAAACCACTAACCTTCCGATCAGTAGGTGACCTGCTCTACCTCCTGAGCTACAGCCACTGGCAAAGATGAGTAAACCGTCACTAGGTTTTGGATAAAGTGTATACTCACAAACCTGTCAAATCTGCATTTGAAACGTTGGCTACCATAGCAGTGTAGTATTGCAACATGGCATTTGGGTCTTCTAACTAAAATAGGAACATAAATAGTGCCATCATTGCCAGACCTGACATACACCAGACATCTGGTTGACATACACCCTGCCATGACACCAGTCAGTCAGAAGTGCTAGCTTGATGCCGGATCCAGGGAAGACCTGTTTTCTATGGGCCTGGGCCATATACACCAAACCACAATTGGGCCAGATGTGGCATGCCATCACATAAACATTGGTGTCATTGCCAGACCTGGCTCACATCTGGTTAACATACACTCTGCCGTGACACCAGTCAGTCAGAAGTGCTAGCTTGATGCCGGATCCGGGCCAGTCCTGTTTTCTATGGGCCTAGGCCACATAACCCAAACCACAGTCGAGCCAGATATGGCATGCCATTGCATGAACAGTGGCATCATTGCCAGACCTGGCCCATATCTGGATGACATGCGTCTTATCATGCCAGAAGTCAACCAGCAGTGCCGGCTTGATACCAGATCCGGGCCAGACCTGCTTGCTATGTGGGTAGATGCTTCCTTGATTTGTCTTTGGCTGACCTGACCTGCAGATCTGCTGCCAGCTACCAGGTGTCAGTTTAAGGGAATTACATTCATGCAGTGTAAATTCAATGTGAGATAAAGCATTAACACAACGTGAATGTCTTTGTGATGATGATATGTATCACTCTGAAAGTTGTAATGTGTTTTTTTTTTTTGTTAGTTTCACTACTTAAGCATTTTTCAACAGCTGACTAAAACACGAGGTGCTTAAATTATTCTTTGGCTTTTGGAAATCTAGTGTTTTTTAGTCAACTAAAGCTATTCTGATAATGTCTCAAACCTCAGCTGCACAGTGTAGTGCCAGTCCAGTCTGAGTGTATGAAATATCACGGTTAGCGTGTGTTTACATGTAAAGATCATGTTTGATTTTTTTGCAAAAAAGGTCACTTTGGGTCCTTTTATATTTTATCATGCAACTCAGCAGTTGGAGCTTAGCTAGTTGTCGAGCTTTACACTCCCAAAGATATATTGGATTCTTACTCTATGACAGTATTTTTAGCTTCATTAGAATTGCTGTATTCTCTTACAGTCCTTGGCATTGACCTGCGCACAGAACAGACTGAGAGAGATATCAGGTGGCTAACTCCCAGAACAACTTCACTCTCCCTTGCCCTGATGTCATCCTCAACTGCTCGTCATTACTAGGGCTGACTCTGAGGAAGCGAACCATAATGATGTGTGTGTCCGGTTACAAGGTCTAAGGAAGGATTTTGACTACATCCTTAACTTTCTCATGAAGCTGCTCCTTTCATCATCCTGTCAACATCCAAATGAAGTGACTGTTTTCTTTGAAGATGGAACTAGATGACCTCGTCACCTGTACGTCACAAACTCAAATCCACCTCCACAATCCATCCATCAGAATATGCTTCTTCTTATGCACCATGTTGGATTCAGTGCTTCCACACATTCATCAGCAGCATGCGACGTATCAGGTGCTACCATGCCTCTCTTCTCCGTGCTCATCTGAATTGCAAATTTCCTGAAAGGAAGAAGCTGCAAAGCAGCCACGAGCTGCAGAGTGCCCCCCCAACCCAGACTCCAGGCTAGGAAGGAAATGAGGGGCAGGGCAGAGCAGCCAGCTGGTTGGTGAAAATATGACAGAGGTGTACGCGCACCGAGTGGGATGATCTAGGACTCAAGCCACCAGAGCAGTTCACATTTATAACAGAGAAGGCACAAACACCTGCACACGGAACATGCAGGTGCGGTACATACATGCATACACTACACAAGAGATACACTGCATTTACGAAGGAACAAAGAGTAAGATGGTGCTATCAAGATAGTTAATTTTCTTCGTCAGGATGCTGGCAGAATTCCCAGGCTGCCTTCTCCAAACAGTGATTTTTCCCCTGAAAAAACTCCACCGAGCTCTGTCTACAAAGCAATAACATTGTATATTTATAGTACAAGATGGTGCAGGGCATAAACTGTTGTAGGCCAGTCTTTTTAATTGACAGTACAATTAATATAACTCAGTCCTTTTCCCCTTTTTTGGTGTTGTGAAGACAGCCTACACAAATATGCTGCTAAACCCTTGGTCTTGGTGTGTGCGTGTGTGGGAGTGGCATGTGATTGCTATGCCACTGTCCTTTGGGAGATAAGTCAGGGCTTTCTCAGCCACTCTAACACAGAGAGGTGGTGAGAACTAGGGCAATTCAGGGACGAAGAAGGGATAGAAGAGTAAGAAAGGAGGTGTGTGTGGGAGTAGTGAGAAGTGATTGACAGAGAATGGAGGAAGGATGAGGGTGGTGTGTGGAAGGATGATGGAAAGTCAAGGACAGGCAGAAGTGAGGAAATTGAAGGTAGGAGAGAGTTTGCTGTACTTGAGCAGTGCTCACAGTCTCTCACCCCTTAAGGCCAGCCTGCTAACACTGCATCTCCACAATCCTTACTGAATCAGTTCTGAATTATCTGTGCATGGGCTGGAAAGGCTGCATTTCTTTAGTATGAGTCAGCTTCTTTAAGTATATTCATGAATAAATATCTTGTCAGTCATTCAGTCATTATTTACTGCATTAGAATTCCCAAAAATTACAGCAGAAAGTAATTGTAATGTAAAAAATGAATGTAATTGTTTGGACAAGGAAAACTGATCATTGCTGTGTTTTGAAAATTGAAAAGTGGTATCTTACTGAGGCACTTTTATAATTTCATCTACAGAAAGTAGCAAGACTTTTTTTTAAATAAGGCTTGTATTGGAGGCTGGCCTTTATTTTTAATTCCTTCTGTTTGTACGTCTGTAAAAATCCTCAACTTTATGTACTCCCATTTCCTCATTATCTCTTTACTGCATTGCACTCTTCACTGTTTCCCACAGAATTAGATTCTATTTTTAGCAGGAACAGGGATTCATGCACTCACACACATGCATATGTGAATGTGTAAAATTGTAAAATAGCACATTGTTTACTTTGCACGTTGACAATAGATAACAGATCAATAATCATCTGCCCCTCCTGTGACGTGTGTCATCCTGTGGACTGACTCCACAGTGTTGGACTGCAGCTGGCAATGACTTTGTTCTGCTTTGTAGCCTGAGTGAGCTGCGCAGCACATGTGCCAGTCCTCCACCTGCTGCAGGTTCTGGTAGCCATCCAGCTGACAGTGGATCTAGTGTCCTTCTGCACTTGAAGATATAGGTTTATCTCCAGGACAAAGAATTAGAAATACAAGATGGGAAACTACTACCCATCTACAGCTAAAGGTTAGTAGTGCCTAATTTTTAAGATGCAAATGAAGGATTTCTCATAAATCAGTCATGGCTGGTGTTTTTATGTCAGACAGCTGAGAACAATTTAAAAAGAAATATTAAAATGAATCTTCCAATTTATTTGGGCAACTGTTCTGCAGCCCTCCTAAGCTTAGTTTTGTGTAGATATTGAACATTTCCTGTACATATTTCAAAATAAAAATCATCTAGAAAGCCTTTGTTTACTATAACTATTCATAACAATGCTTGTGTGTGCTGCATGGTGGATGGACTCATTTGTTAGGTTTGTGCTCCTCTGTGTCAGTCAAAGGCTGAAATGTGCCCCAGCCGGTGGAAACAGTCTATAAGTGTTTGAACTTGTAGTTGAGTGTGTACACGATATTAGAGACAGAACTATTCCTATCAGATGAGCTGAAAGTAGTGCCTGAAAGAAAAGCATATTGCTCACATGTTGCACCATCCTGCCTGTGTTCCTCTATGAATCTGTATTCCTCTCGAGATACTCGCTGTTTTTAGGTTTCTCATTATTAGTCATACATCTTTAAACAAACCACACTGTAACCTCCAGTTGGTTTTTGTCCCTACAAATCAGAAATGGATCAGAAATTAACTCATGAGAGGGAAGTCATATCACTCCTTTGTTGGTTTTACATGGTTTACATGTACAGTGGAGTAACAGTGGAGTAACCCATGAGACTTTTTATGTTTTAGTCTGATTTTAGAAAATCAAAGAATCATTTAGTCCAGCCTAAATAATAGAGCCAATGCAAAAATCCAAACTCAGAGATGTTAACAAAATCCAAAAAAGAGCAACAGGCCAGGAGAGCACAAGAGAGGAAATCCTATCTATACATGAACACAGATGCAGAGAGAAATCAGAGGAAGTGGAAACACCTGAGAAACTACTCATCTTAATATCAATCAGATGACACACAAAGAGAAGTAAAACTAAAATCCAGGTACAAGATAGACACGCCTACCAAAATAAAATAGCACATACCATAACAGGGAATCACTTAACAACGTAGAGACAAAGACTTGACAGGTTACAGTTTAGACCAGAATAATCTAAAATAAAGAATCAGTTAAAAATAACAACTCTAACCACTAACAGAAACAGGAAATCGATACATATCTTTCAGCATTCCTTTCCACATGTGCAATCTGCCAATGCCATAGTTAATAATAATATGCTAATTAACCCCTATTCCATCACAGAGGCAGGCTTTGAACTGAGTGCTGTTTACAAATCAGATGGTCCTCAAAAAAGTGATTTTACATTTTTATTTCAAATTTGTCATTTTAAATGATTTTTGGCCCAGAGCAGACAGAGGTGTTTCTGGAGGATGATAGAGCTTTAACCTGGATTTGTGAATAGCACAAAAACTGACCTGGATCATACTATGGTGGCATGAAATGTGAACTGTATTTAAAGGTTAGTATTAGCTCTTTGTCAAAAATAGTGTGGACTCTAAACATACAAATCGCTGATAGCTGAGGGAGTAATGTCTCCCTTGCTACTTCAGTCTACAGTGTGCATGGCAGAATGTCCTTGGGCAAGATAATGAACCCCAAGTTGCTTTCGGATATGTTCATCGGAGTGTGAATGTTAGATTTAAAGGACTTAAGGCTTAAGTGATTGATGCTGTATGAAGTGCATTGAGAGCTCGAATAGAGTAGAAAGGCACTAAGAACATTTAGTGATGTCTAAATTATATCAAATCCATGTTATTAACATGAAGTATTTGATCCCTCTTAAGGCTGAAATATAGTTGTTGAGTTGTCATCTTAATTCTAATGCTCTGACACTTCTTGTTAGTTGATGCAGACATTCTTGTTATAGAGACACGACCAATTCAAGCTCTACTCTCTTGGTCTGTCATCCTCCATGTCACCGTCCTGTCTGCTGATTCCCTTCTGGATTTCTAACTGATCATAACTACCACCTCCCAGCCAGCAGACCTCCACACCCACTGCTTGATCCACATGGAAACATCAAGGCCCAATGATCATGTAGCCAGTAATTTTATTTCCTACTGGACCTTTGCTGGACACTCTGACAAGCAATCTGACAAACAGTGAATTTAATTGAACTGAGATTATGTTTAAAATATCGGATCCTGTCATTTAAAACCCATTAAGAATAAAAATTATTCATAAAAAAGCAATTGACCAATAAAAATACCAAAGGCATTTGAATCAAAACCATTTAAAAACTGTACTAATTTAATGAAAAGGGTTAGACCCAGAAGTTAAAACCAACAAAATACAAATGAAATGAGAGGAAAGACCAATGAAATAAAATCACTACGAGGCAGAAATAATATAAAACAATTATTTGCGCTAGTAAATTAGCTAATGAATGTCCCAGACCAACGAGAAGTTAAATGAAAGCGTGCTTTAAAATTGTAATCCTCACCTTCCTCCTGCTTTAATCTTTTCTTGGCTGTTATTCTTCCTTATTTGGGGAAAACCTTGTACCCTGCAATTCTGGGAAAGGATGCTAACGGGGATTCTCGACGCATTCAAATATGATGAGAAGGGGTGCAATCCTGTTTCTCGTGCTCCACAGGTGTCAAACAAAGCTGAAATGTCAAACCTGTTGCCTGAATTATTCAAGGTGTCCTTTGGTGGGGGAGAGTGATGCACCGAGTTCTACCATTAGTGAGACGGGGCTGTCACTCCCAACTTGTCATTTTTCAGCTTGAGGGGTTACTATTGTGATGAAGTGTTTTTAACCTGACCTAAGGTATTGTTTTCATATTTACACATTACCAGTCAGCCAAATGAAATAAAACAAATCAAGGCAAAAACAAAAAAAACAACAACAGCATAACAGGTGGGTCCAAATGGGATGCCAACCCACAATCTCCAGGCTAATAAACCTTGCTATGTATGATGCATGAAGGCACGAACCCTTAAAAATGACTTGGCGTGATGCATAACAGCAATGAGATGAAAACACACTGGACAAGTATGGAAGAAGAATGTGTTGTCAACTAAGTCTGTTACTAGATTGCCAGAATGTTACAGTAGGGGCTGGTCACAGGTGTAGAAACTCCATGATAGGCAGTGAAACCCTCATCACCACATTGTACCGGAGCACACACAGCATCTCACATTCTCCTTCTCTCTCTCACACACACACATACAAACACACAAATAATAATATCAGTAGAATCATTCCAGCTTTTGATCAGCACCATGGGGAACAACTGCAGTCAGAGGTCAGAGGAATGGACACATTTATCTAAGCTACACTTAGAACACACACCATCTACTTCAATTAGGCTACAACAAGTCAAACTGATTTAGCTTTGCTAAAACAGCATAAAGAGTGTGATGTCTATAAGCAGGCAACAAACCAGAGGAGCCCATTATCCAAAGGTCTTCACAGACTGACTGGATGGGTCACTGTATAACAAGCATTCTCATTTATAGAATTCGTCTTTGAACAATTGTTTCCAGCGAACGAGCTTCTTGATATATCGCGCACACACACACACACTCACACATGTTACAACGTGAGTGCATATTTCACCATAGAAGCGGTAAAAGAAAACCCACTCACCCATCACAGCTTTATGTTTTGAGCCTTGCACTCAGCAAGGTCATTGACAACACTTTTCAAATCCAAAGCGCTGGTGGTGCACTCATCCTGCTCCATCTCTTCTTTCTCTTCTAAGAACCAGTTCTTTGCTGTGCTTGCTAAACATAATTATATTCCCACTGCACCCGGTAACTACTCTGTAAGACACTTGCTGAAAAACAAATCATTGCATAGTTAGTGTTAGTGGGTTTGTGGGCAGTTTGCACAAATGAAAGGGAGCAACGTCAGCAAGTACAACTAATATTTCCCAGCAGGCCTCACTGCCATCGAAACTTTTCAGAAGGGATGTCTGGTTGAATCAGTGGAACTCTAATAATGTGATCCCTTCAGTGTAACACTGTAACTGTGAGAATCCTGTCTAAAGTAGAGGAAGAGGACCATCGATAGTCGTTTTGATGGGGCCCCTCCTACCAGCTGGCCTGCTGGACGTTACACCTTTCAGTCTGGTTTCACTAGTGAATTAAAAGCAATTAAAGCATTAATTAAAATAAATTAAATTAAAAGCATTAAGTTGACATGAGAGCCAGTGCATGGCACTGTATATTTTTACTGTTACTGACTGTCACAAGCAGGACAGATTTTTTTCTTCAGTTGATGATTTCATCATGTTTTGTCACTTGCTGCCTTGTGTGTTTCCGCTCTGGGATTTTAACTGAAAATATGAGAACAGGTGGATGAAAATGTACCTGCAGGTCTGCTCCTTTCCCCACTCCCTGTTTCTGTTTTTGGTCTCACAAAGCCATGTCATTATTGATCATACGGCCCACTGCATTGCTTCGGGCTGCTGAGCTTTTCATAGGGCCAGTGTACACACACCATGGCCTCCTATTGAACCTTTGAAAATGCCCAGGGCACTGCAAAAGACGAGGGGAAGTATATGAGTGTGTACTTGTTTATCTATCTTTGTGACAACCTGTTTGGTGTATGCTTTAGTTTTGATCAAAAATAAAAACATGTTGGAACAATATCTTTGGTGTCTTACAAGATATTGACCAAAATACCAAAAAAGGTTGCATTGCTCTAGTTAATTGCAGCAGGGTTTTAAATAAACTTGAATTGAGTTGAACTGTTTAAATTAAATCCTGGCTATTTCCTTACTACTTGCTTGGTGTTATTCTCATTCTGGACGATGTCAGCGTGTCTATTTTATTATCTCTCTTGTTGAAAAAGAAAATACATGAAAATAAATAAAAATACATCAAATAATATGACAAATATTTTACATTTGCACTACAACCTCAGAGTTTCTCATGTTTAACCAAATGTTTTTGAGATTGTTTAAGGCTTTGAAGTTAGAAAAAACCTTATATCATTTTAATTTGTTCACTAATTAATAAAGATAGTAAATTGTTGTCCTCGACAAATATATTAACACTCGTTATGTTCTTCATTTTTCCTGGACACAAAGTTTCAAGAATAAATCACAACACTTCTCATTTCACATATAAAAACTACAGAAGAGGATTAGGGCCACTGGAAAAAAAAAAGTGGGCTTTTTTTTTTCTTCTTTCCCAGAATTTTGAGAAAAACGTCAGAATTCTGAGATTAAAGTCAGAATTCTGACTTTAATCTCAGAATTCTGACTTTTTTCCTCAGAATTATATTTTCTCCGAATTCTGAGAAAATAGTCAGAATTCTGAGATTAAGGTCAGAATTCTGCAGACTTTTTTTTTCAGAATTCTGACTTTTTCCTCAGAATTCTTTTTTTCTCAGAAGTCTGAGAAAAAGGTCAGAATTCTGAGATCTGTCTGATACAACAAATGAAATACACCTTCAGTCTTCAGAAGGACGTTTTTATCAAAAGATGGAACCTTTTTTCAACAATATTTAATTGATAAAAAGGGAAACAAATATGTGTTTAGATGGCTGCATGCAGCTTCATTTTACAGTGTATTCTGTGTTACTATTTTATTTCAGTTTCATACATTTGTTTTAATATTATTACAAAAATAGTCCATATGCCAGTTTTTTTCTTTAGCATTGTGCTTTCCATACACTTCCACTTTATGTAATTTTACATAATACAAGTCTGCTGGATTTGAGTGTTTAGAATCATTACACTGTTTGTTAAAGGCTCCGGGAGCTTAGAATATGGAGATAAACAATGTTAATGTTCTAGCTGCCTGATAATGTTTCATCTGCTTAAATAGACTGAGCACACACACACACTCACACACACTAATGCACTAACTCACAGGCAAATCCACATCCTGGTGTACATGTACGTAAAAAGCAGAACACACATATAAAAATAACACACACACACACACACACACACACACACACACACACACACACACACACACACACACACACAAGTGCATGGTTGAACACACATAACAATACAAACAGCTCACAGGGAGAAATGTAATGTTCTGTGTTTTGAAGAGATATCCGGATGTGCTTCCAGCATCACCATGCTGCCAAGTTTGAAGACTGTTTTTGTGTGACAAGCATACCTCTGTTCATGGGGTGGATCAGCCTCCATTCATTTGAGATCTGTAAATCAACCTGAGACTAAACAATGTTTATTTCAAATACAAATTACAGTTACAGGACCAATGTACCGTACAGTCGAGCTGTATTCCTGTGCAACAGTCAGTGGACTGAGTTTGAGGGTCAATACAAATCAAAGGTGATAATGATGTTGGCAATGTCTGCTGTGCAGCATTAGATTTAAAAAGCTGTTCTTGATAAGTGTTTTCATATGACATTAATTCAGTAACACTTTCTTGTCAATTTAGAAATATGTTTATACAATAAGCTAAGTTTCTGCCAGTGCATTACCAGCCTGAAAGCCCATTACACCTAAGACTTTGTCTCACTCTTTTTTACAGCTTCAGATCACTGATGCACAGGTTGAGGTGTAGATTTGATGGTAGCATTGCAGCATCTTTATGCTTTTTTTGTTGTAGGTTTGCTTTGTGCCAAGCTTTAGCTTGTAGGCAGATGGCTTCATATTTGGTAAACAGGGGAGTTCATGGTGGACTCAGTAACTGCCAGGTTACAACAAGTGCAGCAGTGATGGTTAAATATCGACAGTGGTTCTGCTGAGAGTGGAAAATGAGCTCCACCTTGTCTTTTCCTGTCTTTGCCGGTGTGGAGAGGAGCTCTATGCACATACACACATACACAACGTTACTCTTCTGTCTGAGACAACACACAATTAGCACTGTAGCAGGAGAATATGGCAGAGTTGTTTTGGAATCTGTTGCAGCAGTGGGGCGTATTATCCATGGAGACAACACATGGAGACTGAGTGATGTGGACAACAGTGGAGCTCTGTGGTGCAGAGACACTGAACACAGCATGTCTGTTCCAATAGAGTTCTGTCACTTCCTAAAAGGCTTCCATAAAACTGAGCTGTAACAATTTTTAATGTAATAACATGAGGCATGTCATAACTGTATCTTATTGACCTTATAATGAACTTTTTTTCAACTTGAACTTTTCTTCATATCATGTTATGTTGATTAATCAAACCCTGTCATATCTTAAAGACCTTGTTGACGATATTATCCCAGTAGAGCACTTTGTACTGAGACTAAAGAGTTTCCACCCCTCTCTTGTGGAACCAGCTCTCAGTTTGAATTTGATAGAGAGGCACCCTCTCTACATTTAACATTAGACTTCAAACTTTGCTTTTCCTTTGCTTATAGTTAAGGCTGGATCAGGTAACCCTGAACCCTCCCTTAGTTACACTGCAATAAGCTCACACTGCTGAAGGACTTCTTGTGATACACTGAGCACTTCTTCTCCACTGAGCTCTTTTTACTCCCCAGGTGTTTGTGTATTACTGCTGCATGCTATTAAATTGTGCCTTCTCTCTTCTGTTGTGTGTTTTCCTTTTTCTTTTCTTTTCTTCATCACTCAACTAGTTGTGACAGATGACTGGCACTTGCTGAGCATGATTCTGCAGGAGGGATCGTCCCATTTCAAAGGGAGTTTCCTTCCCACCATCACAAATTACTTGCTCATAGCTGATAATCTGATTCTTGGACTTTTCTCATAAATACAATTGAACTCAATTCAATTAAATCCTGGCTTTTTGCTTCTTTTGGTGTTATTCTCAGTATTCTGAATATATGAATATCACTGATTTTGAATGATGTCAAAGTGTTTCATTATCTGTCTTGTTCAAAAACAAGATGCATGATAATAAAAATATTTTACAGTTGTTATTTTTATAACAACTATCTATCCCACCATTGTCCTTAATATTAAACCCATCCTTATGAAGCTTTATCAACTTTGAAGGATGGTAGTGTACTACGGACTCAGAGTTTTAACTGAGATTTCACATATTCAGAATGTTTTGTGATTGTTTAAGGCTTTGAAGTTAGAAAAAGTCTCTTATCGTATTCACTAATTAAAAAAATGTGTCATAGCTTAAAATTTTAGAGTTTATCCCAAATTGATTAATAAAGAGAGTGAATTGTCATCCTCAACAAATATATAAACACTCATTATGTTCTTCATTTTTCCTGAACACAAAGTTTCAAGAATAAATCACAACACTTCTCATGTCACATATAAAAGACTGATTGATTAACCAGATATTAAAAGGTACGAGCACAGTGAAAGGAGCAAAGGGTTGGCCTACCGCTGCAGGCCCAGAGAATGAGCTGTGCCAGTCGCCCTCATTTGTCATGCTGATTTTTAGAGCACTTTTTTAAACAGAGAAACCTGAGAATCAGTGAAGCTTGTAATTGGCTTACAGCATCTGCAGGTCCTTGTGGGAAACAGTGGAACAATAAGCTTTATGCAGCAACACATATGCGAGGTCTAAACACATTATATGCTGCCGTGTTGTACAATGAAGAGAGAAAGTGACCTGAGAAGAAAGAAATGAAATTGACTATTCAGTCGATATGAAGAGATGGAAGGATGTGGCCTGAATTCTGTCTCCTCTGTCATCGATACCATCGGCTTCCTTTCTGACTCCCATTTAAGCTTCTTCTGTTTGTCTGAATCCCCGTGTCTCCTTTGTTCCACCTACTCCCTTCATTCATCCAGACCAGAGAGATCGGGGTTATGTAATGGAGTCCCGTTCCTCGTGCTGCCGTCTTATGTGCATTAATGAGCCGGCTTGTTTGCAGGAACAGAGATGGGGGGAAATGGGAAAATACAGAAACATGAAAGCAACAAACCTTGATCCCCGGAGAATTTCATGTATTTCTACCTGCATATTTTAATGGAGTGTGTTCAGTGCCACTCTTTCTCAGGAATGCAGTCAGCAGTGCATTCAAATATATGCCGATTTTGTACAGTGCCTATGGAAATGTTAATACCTAAAGGAAAAACAAATCAAAGAGTTAAGTTAAATACAATACAAACAGTTACTGATTTCTTTCTCATAGTGAGACGAACATGCTATGCCCCATTAAGAGAAAATAAAACAGAAATGGAGTAAAAATGTGTTTTACATTTCCCTGCTGTTCAAAATAGACCTGCCAGTAGTAAATACAAAGCTCTCCAAGGGAACATTTCATTTTAATATACAACCTAATTATTGGCTTAAAAAGTTTTCAAATTAAAACAGACAGAAACAGAAAGTGGAATATGTGTACATTTTGAAATCATTTTTCATTTTTCATTAATGACATTTATGTGCCTCATGCGCACACAAATGTCACTTTTTTTGTTTCCGGACCCATGTGTGGGCTGGGAGAAGACATTTTACACCTCTTAACAAAAAGATTGTTACAGGAGGGCTTGTAATTATTTTTGTGGAGCTTCAATCAGCGCCATCCAGCTACAGTATACAAAGAGCTGTCACTACTACTAGCTTCAGTAATAAGCCAGCTCCTCATCCAACCCTGTCTTCTGGAAGTTGCATTTCTTCACAACATGTGAAAGTGAAAAAGGATTAGCACGATGACAACACTGTTAATTAACCTCTTCTACTCTAGAGGGCTTTGTGCTGGGACTAGGCTGCACCTATTTTAAAAAGCAACCGGTGCCATTTGTTATGAAACTTGCCAAGCCTGGCACATTAACTGAAGAGGTGGCCTGGCACGGCACAACAGTGAAAGAATGAGGGGATGTAGAGTGGCTGTGCTTCATTTCTGTTGAATCAAAACTGGAATAGTTTTTGCAACACTCATTGTTAAAAAGGTGTTATTTACTCTGTATTATATATGTTTGATTAGCCCCAACTGAAAAAGACAACGAGAAGTGACAAGGAGTACTTACACTCTTTTGCTTCCACGTGTCTCCTATTTGTACAGTACTGTACATGTGTACATTTTGCCCATTATGGAAAAACAAAACAAAACAAAACAATAAAAATTAAGTGATAATCTGGTTTTAGCCAGGAGAATATCCAGTAAAATCCACTTTATACACTTATGTAACCATAAGCATGAACCTTTTCTTCACCTTATGTCAGATGGTATTTGTTGGTGATGGTATTTGTTGTCAAACCTAACCAGAGGCATATGAAACCTCTTGCCTGTGAAGGATCAGTATAACCATTATACTGTGTCTCTGCCTTATCTGGCTTAATTTAACCTAAAATAGGGAATTAGGCTAAGCGTTCACATGAAGGTGGATACCAACTTGGTCAGGGTCAGGTCAGGGTTTTATAAACCAAATATGACCATGTTCACATAAACGAAGATCTGTATGGCTACTTACAAAAATATCATGGATGGATGATAATATCATATCATCATCCGCAGGGTGGCTATCCTATCCTACACCCTGGACACGTCACCAATCAGAAACAGGCTTTCTTATTTACATCTGAAAAAAATTGAGACCAAGTTGTCTTGATTGGTTCTCAGTTATTACTTTTCTTTTTGTTATAATGTAAATGTATAGTGAGAATTAAACACTGACACTATAAAAGGTGGACGTAGCTATCGTGACATGGTTGCTGAAGTCCCGTTTTGAAGACTTTAAGTAAGCATTTCTGCCATTGTCATCTTGGTTGCAAAAATTTAGATGTCAAGACAAAGGGTGGAATGTGTAACCGCATGCTCATTGGCTAACAGCTTGTGGTTGACTAGTCGTTAGCCAACCTAAGGGTTTTTTTTCACTAAATGAATGAGTGAGCACAGAAACTGAGCAGAAAACAGTTTCTTATAGACTTCTATGGGACAGGACGTCTTTTTGCAAAAATTATCGCCATCTGGTGGTTTCAATGTAGAAAAACCTACTATTCAGATTTAAGGCACTTCTGCATTTGTTTTGTTTTTCTCTGAAGCTGCATTCATGTTTTATACTGCATATACAGTATCATTAAATAGAAAATTGTGTTCTATTCAACATTTGTAAAATCCTTAGAACAGAACTGAAATATGACAAAAATCATAGACAGAGGCTGACTTCAATGGCAGTCAGCTTCTCACATTAAAACAATTTCCTGTCGAGCCTTCTGTGGGAAAATTATTACTAAATGTAGATCAAGCTACATTTGTTTTGACTTATTTTCTGTTTTATCCTAGAAACTGCATCTTTTTTCAAACAAGGAAAAAATGCACTTTACCTCTTCATGAAAATTAATTTATTAAGAGGTGCAGTAGTAAAGTGCATTTAAATTCACTTAGGGCTGCACAATTAACGGAATTTTAATCTTGATGATAATTTTGGTTTCCCAAAATTAAATAAGCACAATCGAGCCACATTTTAAATGCATTCTCTGCCAAATTACATTTAAAGAAAAAGCAAATCACTCTCACTAAATCTGTGCACCCTATATGTGCAGCTTGACGTTAAAAAACAGGTACACACAAAATTAAAATGTCTGGCACTGCAGAAGGTGAAGAGCTTGTCCCTCAAAGCTGATTATAACCCATCGTTTGGAGTTACTTCAAATTTGGCACATCTGATGTCAACCAAGAAGAAATCATAAGAAAAGAGTGTCGTGTCCCTGTATCGCAAATCAACACAACTACTGTACCTTATTCAGCTACCTGAAAAAACCCCACCACGATCTGCAGTATAATCAATGAACAAAGGCAAAAAACACAATGGTTACTAATGCTATTCATCCAATATCAGCTGGGCCTGTACAGTGTGTCTACATATCTGTCACAAATTAACAAAGCGTTGCATTCCATTCGGCCACTGATCACAGTGAACAACAAAAGCTTCGGGAAAATGGTAAATAAATTTGACAACAACTATGTTATCCACTCATGGAGTTATTTTTCCAAAGTGGTGAAGCCTGTAATAGTATTCAGCTGTCTGTTGAATACTTTGCTGCAAGTTTTATTCAGTTCTATCACGTGGGTGCAATGAATGGAGTAAAAGTTAATGTACAAAGATGCGCTGATCTTAGATGTTCTTTGTTCATTCAGTTCTTGAAGAATAAATCAAACATGAACACAGTGACTCAGAGTGTTTGTCAGAGAATCTGAGTCTGAGATTGTACTTATACATATTATCTCTGACTTGAAATAAATATTAGTGGTTTGTGTGGAGGGCTGGCTAAAAGAACACAGAGCTGCCCGGCCTGAAATGTAGGCCAGCCCACAACATACCCAAGTGTCAGTTTTTTCTTGTTTTCTCACCACCTTCTCTCTGAGACAGATCACGCTGCAGGCAGTGGCTGAGAGGGAGAGTGGAGAGATGAATGCTTGTAAACGAACAGTAAAACTCTGTGTTTCCAACAGCTGTAAAATGCCAACAAAATACATGATATTCTGCTGAGCTCAGGTTCAAAGTGGAAGAAACAGTGAGAGAATCTTTATTCATAAGCTCGTTCAACCACCACGCTTAAAACCAGGTGTAAAACAAACAACATGGAACAGCAGGACAGTCTGACTGGCTCTGACTTGGTGATACATTCAGTTTGAGGAGGGAAAAAAAGCCCCAAAACAAAACCTGTAGCTCGTGAATTTAAAAAAGTGCCTATTTGCAGCTAAGCTGTGTGTGGCTGCTACATTAATTATTGACTGCAGGCTACTCTTGCCATTCTTGGGCAGTATGAGAATCAGCGTGATGTCTTACTGATGAACCTCCAGCTGGGTAGGTGTGGGCATCTGTCAGCAGTGGAGAGGAAGACATCAGCTCAGATGAAGGTTGTGATGTAAAATGTCCAATAGGACTCTGTGTGTCTTCCTTCCTGGGCCGTATGCTGATGAGAGAGATCTGGTGGCTGGCACAAACCCTCGCCATTAACAGCTGTACTTGTGGATCATTACACCATGAGGTTTTGTGGTGTCATGCCTATTAGGAATAGAAATCAATTTTAAGGTTGTTTAATGAAGTTACAGTAGAAGGCAAACAAAAATATATTATTATTTATGCTGAAGTAAGCATGAAGTGAGAGTTGAGGACAGCATTAATTTCACTGACTAACAATTTTCTTAACAGTTTCGTCAATAACCACGATGACCATGACAGGTTTTATTGTCTTGATTACATGCTCAATCATCCAGGTAAGTAAATCCCAAAAGGCTGATTCTGTTCATCTGGACGTAACGTTTTCAGTGGGAGAAATGTTTTGTCACTCATCCAAGTGACTTCTTCAGTCTTTTCTTTCAGGTTTTATTAATTCCCAGAAACCTAAGACTAATTGTGATACACAATAAACTACAGCAGTAAAACCAGCCTCTATAGATCTGACCTCTGTGCTATATCCTTGGGTCTTGTGGACTTCTATGGACTGGGCCTGTTCCAGCATTTGTTGTGCTGTGACGTTATGTTGTAATGCTCGGGTAGGCTGTTGTCTTGGAGTTCCTTTGCTATGGGATGGGCTTGCTTGGTCCATAATGTTCAGGTAGGCCCCACCATTAAAAAATTAATTGTTAGTCCAGAAGGATTTTTTTTCCCTATCAGCTGGTAGGATATGTAGCAGTATTCAGTATCATCCTGTAACTTCTCCAGAGACGACCTCATCCTGCAGCTGGATGTACTCCCATTTCACAATCTTTTTAAAACACACACTTACAAAGTATTTTGCAGTTTGGATAAAAACATATAAAAAATAACATATATAATAAAATAAAATAACACACGGTCTTTCATTCATTCCTGCATAGTCACTCCAACACAACCACATCAGGAGAAGAAAAAAGCCACAGATGATGGACAAAAGATTAAAGAAAAGTTAACCAGTAGAAATGAGTTTTCAACAGTCTTGTAAAACAAACCAGAGATTCAGCTGACATATGTAGGCGCTACAACCTCAAAAGCTTAATCACCTCTGGTTTTAAAATAAAGGCATGAAGCAGTTCAGATCAGATGTCTAGCTGCAGTTTTGAAGTCTCAGTAGCGCTGCTGTATATCCAGGAGCCTTTCCATGTAGGGCTTTATATTATTGTTAGTAAGGTTATTAATCATTTTTTAATGAATTCCTTTTGTTTGAGAGATCTGCTGCATAATACATGAGAGATTAATCCAATGTATTGATGTGCTTACTGTCATTCAGCCTGGCTGTTGATTATGAAGTTGTTGGGCAGTTGTGTAGATGACAGCAAAGCACAGTTCAACAGGCTGTGGAGCTCATTTAGCAGGTTTCTGTATCTGTTACCAGTGTTACTTAGCACAGATTATTCTGCTGAAAAGGTTACCAAAGAGCTGTTCTTAAAATAAGGGTTGACATTTTGGACTTGGTAACAGCAGACAAATGATAAAGGTTATTCCTTCTCTTTACAGGTTCCACCTTTAGCAAGGCACTAAAGGCCTTCTTGCCTTCTTAATGTGGTGCGTTGTGGTAACCGAGTCTGTCAAGGTGCCTCCCTTTGGGTAAACAAAAGGTTAACAAATGCACAATATGGCCTCTTCCATGAGTTGGTTTAAACAACTTCTGCCGCTCGGTGCTGCCGAGTGTATCAAACACTGAGGTCTGTTCTGTTTGTTCCAGTCGTTCTAGCGATACTTTAGAAAAGTGTGCAAAACACATACACAAAATGTATGACACAGCGAGGAAGGGCAAAATTAGTCCAATAGAAAGACCCATCACCAAGGGTAAAACAGCTGTTTTCTCAATGAAACCCCTTTTTCTGTGTTTGTGTCATTGTGGATCATGTCCACAGTGCAGGGAGAAAAAGAAAGTGTGTGCAGGCCTGTCTTTACAGCTCAGGTTCAGGTATTGAGTTATCCATCGGAATAATATTTTCTGGGTCGATGTGACGCCTGAGCAGTTTCATCCTTCGCACTGCGGCCCCCATCTTTGACCTTCATCTGACCTGTCTCGCTATTCATACAAAGCATTTTTGCCAATCGAGCACCAGCCGAGCTACACAGAATGGGAAGGATTTTTTTCCCCCTGTCATTCTTCCTGATTTTTCTGTTACTGAGATGAACTCAAGTGTTTAATTCAGTGATTTCACATTCACTTTTGGCCTCCCATTCATCTTTTCCCCTGCTATATTAAAACAGTAAAAATGTATTAGAGTGAACATGGCTGAAGTAGTTTGAATTTTGGAGAAAAGAAGCTTTAATAATGTTTCATTTTAGGCTGATAAAGTTTAATTATAAACCAAGTCAAATATGTAACCTGTTCAGTACAGCTTTGCCATGCTCTCATTTCACCAAAGAACAATAATCCTGTGTCTCCCTGCCGTGTTGTGCCCGTACGGTTTAAGACTTCTACAGTGTAAAACTGCTAAATAAAAAGTAATCTACAGCCAAACGCTTCAGGAGGTTTTAACCCACATCTCAGTTTTAATCAGTGAGTGCTGCTGGCTCAGGTGTGGAGAGACAGCGATGTGTAAACAAGTGGTTGATTATGAGGGGAGATGTTCTTTTGTGGTGGATATGAATAGCCTTTTAAAGTATGGCTGGTAGGCAGAATTGGTTTAGATGAGTCTTTAATGATAAAAAGAAGAACCCCTTTTCAACAACATAACAATGGCCTTACGTTATACAATCACTGGAAACTCTTCTGCCAACATGGGCCTTCGATGGAAATGATTTAAAGCTTGGTATGATTTGATTTTTGTCTCAAAACTGTCCACAAAAATTCATTTCATCTGTGGAAGCAAGAATGCTGCAAAGGAAGCCCCAACCATGCTTTAAAAAATAAAAACTACCATTTATTACCATTTATAACACTCCAAGATTGCAAACTGTCAGAAAGGCAGCTCACTCTCTGTGCAGTATTTACTTTTAAGGTTGTATTTTCTATATATTCATTCTGTTTTCTTTGTTCTTTTTAAAATACTTTTAGAAGTTAACAGTGCAAAACTCAGATGAATGCAGCATGAAAGAGGTTTACTTTGATTATACAGACATCATGTGGGAGCAGGTAATGGATAATCAAAGGTATTGAATTACTGGGCATGAATAACAGCTCGTTCTCTTTCTGTTGATACAATTAAAGATATAATACATCTTTGGCGTCAACTTGAAAGACACGCAGATGTGAAATGTAAAAGTGAGATCAGATGTCAGGTTTGACAGATTGATCAGAATTAATTTGAAACTTTTTGAATGATTATGTTTATGGACAGAATGACATTAATGGGATTGCCACAAAAACGTTCAGGTAATAAACTGAGAGGACGTTTCTCCTCTCACGGTTGTAAACTACTCTGGCAGACGCAGTCCCGGTTCTGTCCTCCAGCTCATGGCAGATCTTCAGAGCAGAAGATGAAAGAAATATTGTAGCCAGTTCAAGACGGGGGAGTTGGAGTCTGTCTGACCACAGGACAAGAGGCTCGAGACAGCTGATTGGCACGGAGAACGCCACAGCAACGTCCTGCTCACATATATGGAAGGTTTTGGAGCTGACCTGTTAGCAGCAGTTGAAATTTCAAAATAAGAGCAATGAGATTATTGATTAGATTAAAAATACAAAAGAAATGACAAAAGATAACTGGGTGGGCAACCTACATCAACCCAAGCCTTTCTGTGGAAAATACTGTAAAATCCTTCAACCATGCTTTGATTTCAAAGGGCACAAGCTCTAAATCAGTGTAATATACACCAGTAATCCAAATTGAATTGTGAGATTCCCACAGAGCCCCCTTTTCATTGCTCTTTCTCCACCTCTTAGCTGATTGCTGGTCAGTGACCGTTGAAGGTTTCCAATCAATGCTTTGAGTGCTTTAGGGCTGGTGTTAGCAAAGAGTTCATTTTGTCTTTCTGTTCTTGTCCGGCATCCTTTTCCTTGTCCATGGATTAACCTCCTGAAAACCCACAAAAGATAGTTTTAACTTGCACAGAATTTGTCAACTTGATCCTTTCCAAAGGACCAGAACTGATTACATGATTAATATACTTGTAGAAACTTGCTGAAGGTCTATCAGCTGATTCTATTTCACCCTCCTAGTCTCATAGTTTTTTCATCTTCTGCAGAAATGGTTTGAAAATGTGCATATTTGCTTTTTATATGCTGAACAGCTGAGAATAACAGCTCGGAGTCTCTGAGGTTTTAAGTAGCAATTAATAACACATCACAACAAGCGAGCACAATACGAAGTAAAATGAGGTCTTCCTTTATTAGGGTTCCATCTTTCCTTTCCAAAATCCCTCCTCATCACATGGGATCATGTTTAGTTCAGGGTTTTTTTTCCAGTTTAATTATAACTAAAGGTGGCATGGTGGTGCAGCGGTTAGCACTGTTGCCTCACATAAAGAAGATTCCTTGGTTGAAACTCCTGGCTGAGTTTGGATACAGCAGCCCTTTATGGCAACTCCACAAACATTTTGGAGTTGAACAGCTTGTCTAAGGAGGGTTTCCATCCTGATTCCATTCTTCTTCTTCTTCTTGTTTGCTGCGTCCTTTTTGTTTCTTTCACTTTTTTAATCTGATTCCTTTGTGGTGCTTCCGTTACTGTGTACATGTACACGTGTAAGCATGAACCTGAATGTCAGTGCACAGAAGAGGCTGTAATTGAGTGCAGGCTGACAGGCACAGAATGAACACCTGCCTCATGCTGTCAGCTCTGGTAACATGTATAAAACCTTTGTTTCTAACAATATTTACCCTGCCTGCTGCAACACTGCCGTGTCTCCATGCGTTAAAAAACCACAATGCACGTTCAACATCAAATCTGCTTTGGTCTCTCCCTGACTTTGATGTGATTGATTAGTTTAGCAGGAAAGATAAATCTTAATTTTTCTGGCACCTGACAGGTGTTTGAAAAAGTCAGAATCAAAGGTTACCTCATAGATGGACGGGGGATTATTAAGGGATGCCAGAATTCACCACTCACCCTTCTGTCGGCTAAGTGCAGTGAAGCGCCGGGGACAGGAGCTGCCCACTCGGCACGCTCAAACTGTAACACCTCCTTCCTACCCTTCTTTCTCTTGACAGCCAGTGCTGGATTTATTATCAAATTTAAATACCATTTAATCATCCTCCACCGTGAAATCACCTTTATGTTCCATTTCATTATCACATTTCACCTCAGTGCAGCAGGCTGGCAACTCTTCCTCAGGTAATGTAGTAGGTTTACAGGACGAACAAGGACACTCAAAGAAAGATCTTTCTTTCCTACTCACGTATGTGAGCACAGTAGCTTCTTTACTCACCCTGTGTTGGACACATGCCCTCGATTGGACTCAGTGTACGAATGACAGCACAGTTCAAACAGCCTGGTTGGGCTTTAGTGTGGATTCTTGTATTCTCAGACTCAGCAGACTCAGGCGCTGATTTGAGTAATGAGTGTGAACACCTGTAGCTGCTTTGGAAACAGTTCTGTCATTAAGATATGTAGCCTCTAAAAGACTCTGGATTGCATTCTTTAAAGCTATGCATGAATGCCCTAGCATGAGTAGTGGTCAGAAGAAAGCAAAAATGGTATAGTGGGGACAAACCGAGCCAATTCCGCTACGCTTGGTGCGCGGGGAAAAATGATCAATATCCTTTTTGTGAAATTTTTGTTTGGTGGTGTGCCACATGATTTTTCTAATGTGAAATATGTGCCGTGGCTCCAAAAGGCTGGGAAACCCTGGGTTAAGATACCAGCACTGCGTGGTTTAGGTTTAGGAAACAGTTAATAGTTTGGCCATCCATTATCTTTTTTTTTCACCAGGATCACAAATCCATCTAATTCATTGGTTGCCTGAAAAGGACTAATAGAAAAACCAGGGGGAAAAAAAGAAAATTAGCCACACTCACTCATGCACAAGGTGTCCTGTGGCATTAGAGAGAATGATCTGTTCGTCCATATTACTTATTTGTCACCAGGCTCCAGGAGGGTTACTGTTGAGAAGGGAAAGTCGTGATCATTCCTAACAGTGACTGAGTGCCTAAACCTAACCACCAAGCCTAATGGAGTAAAAACAAAATTCCTAATAAACCCCACCCCAAAAACCTAAAAAAAAGTGCAAAAAACCCAGGGCTCATATTTATCTCATCTCTGTGTTAGCAAGGTGTCACACCTTATGAGTAATTTAATTCTTTGAGCAATGTAGAGTAAGGAATGAGTACTTAATGTGTTGATACTAACAGATTGCATCTTTTCTCAGTTACACTAACAGGGAGATCACTGTGAGCAAATGCGTTCTGTAAGTCTGTACAATCTGAAAAACAAAATGAACTGTGTCACCAAAAGCTGTGATTGTTTGTGAGATCACTCTGCTGCAGTAAGACACATCACTCCTGCACTTTCCCTTTTGTCCTGATGGCCACTTAATCTTGTTTTTGTGTTATTGCATTGGGTTGGAGATCTGAGCTCATCTCTAATAAGTTCCACAAACAGCATCACGCCTGCAACATGTAACCCATGTGATGTTGTTTTTGTTTGTATGCTTGTTTAAATACCAGAGGGCACTGATGACACGCTGCGTGCACTCGCACAGTTGCATTTGAACAGTTAAGTAAACACTGGTTTTATGGTGGTAAATTTACATAGTTTAGTCAACTATAAGTACACAATCAAATATGAGACAGCATGAACGGTTCTTAAAGTTAAAGCGGTTAAATCATATCTGTCTCATATACATGAGCAGTCATATATATATATATATATGTGTGTATATATATGTGTGTATATATATGTGTGTATATATATATATGTGTATATATATATGTATATGTATATATGTGTATATATATATATATGTATATGTATGTATATGTATATATATGTGTATGTATATATGTATATATATGAATTCCGATACTTAAACTCCAGTTATTATTAAACTTTGCTTTTGCTTCCACAGTGTGTCTTTGGTACTCTCTCCCTTCTCTGACCCCCAACTGATAACAGCAGATGGCCGCCCCTCCCTGAGCCTGCTTCTGCTGGAGGTTTCTTCCTGTTAAAAGGGAGTTTTGACTTCCCACTGTTGCCAGATGCTTGCTTGTAGGCCGTCATCTGATTGCTGAGGTAACTGTTGTGATTCTGCACAATATAAAAAAAAAATCAACCTGAATTGAATTGAAATGAAAACTTAAATAATAAAATATGCTGTGACTAGCAGCTACCTACAGTTTCTAAGGTGGGACATTTCCTTGTTCGAGTTGATATCGAGAATCAGTTGATACACTGTGTTACCTATTTGTCCCCTGCAGGGAAAAAGCAGCAGAGCCTCAGTCTGGTGCCCTTCAAGGGGAAATCCTATGAACACGTCATATGTCAAAGAATTGTCTGGCACTAGGAGCTAATCTTAGCACTAGCTTTGTGAATAGGGGTCCAGGTCAGGCAGGTTAGAACCAGAATCTCCTGACTCGCTGATCTGATACAACACACTGAAGCAGGCTTTGAGGGTTTCTAAGAGAAATAGGATTGTGATATCTGGGTGGCTGATGTTGCCTCAGACACTTTGTCAGGACACCATCACTACAGAAGAAGCAGGACGCAAATAAACAGCGTTGTACTATGCTCCGGGATGAAATCTTGTTGACTGAATAGGCACTTATTTGTGATCTGTCACAAATATACGTACTCAAGCACAAAATATGTTGTATTAAACCATATTTGAGATGCTTTCATCTATTCTAAAATCTTGTTTTTACGCATTTTCTGCTTTAATGCACAACATACACAGTGGGAGAGGAAAGAGCTGTCAAGAAGTTTGAACTGAGTCTGCAATCCTGTAGCATAAATCAGAGAATCCACGCCCAGTAATTGCATAGAAATGTGCAAAACACCACATGAAAGCAGCCTATAAGTGATAAAACATAATGCTCTGCAGTCACTCGCTGATCAGGGTCCCACAGTTAAAATGAACAATGAATGGATTTTATGTGCTGCTTTAGAAAAGCTGATGGTTATCTTCTGCATCTGTTTTGTGAGACCCACCAAACTGCAGATATTACTTCTGTCCTGGTCCACATACCACACAGGCTCTGATTCCAGTGGTGGTTCAACATTAGATCACTTGTAGCATGCACAGTTCATATTTCCACTGCCCAGTTCAGCATTCAAATGACAAACAACCCAGTAATCATGTTTGATTTAACTCAGACAGTAGAAAATAGGCCTTCTGTGCTGCCATAAGCTAACAGCATTTTACATTGATTGTAGTTTCAGCTGTTTAGATGTGGCATGAGAGCAGGAGCTGCTGTGTGAGAGTGAAAAAATATTGCATTATGTAGACATGGCATTCAGCCACTAATACATTCAATCCTCTTGATTGTAATTACACTTTACAAGAAAACACTCACATAAAATAAAATCCATAAATCATAAATCTGAAGAAGCTGGCTGGTGCGCTTACAAGTGTTAAGTCTTTGTTTGAGATACCTGCTCGCTGCCCACTTTCAGCCACCTAAACTGTTTTTAATGGAGCCAAATTGACAGTACAGTTGTGCATATTTACTTATGAGCTCATGTTGTTTGACAAAGGATTGAGGAGTGAGTCTGCAACATCCCGACTATGCTTTTTGGTCAGAATATTTATTGTCAAACACAAAAATAAGAATCACAATATGACTTCGAAACAAGAGAGAGATACGCTGCAGGGACAACAGGGCCAGTGACAATTGCCAAATCAAAGAAAGGAACAAAACCAAAGGTAGGCTAACAGTTCACAAGAATATTAACGAGTTAACTATCTTCCTGCCTTCCAGCTGATGAGACTAAAAACGACAACTAATGTGCGAACCGTGTATCATGTAGATGTGTGTCTGTAACCAGCCCAGTCCAAGGCAGTAACTAGTACCTCAAACACAAAATGAACTCACCTCAGTACACGTGTACAACTTCACAGACTGTGTCAGCAGTCTGCCAAGTGTCTGCTTGTAGGATGCATGAACTAAATGACCATTTAAAACAAGAGGCACAGAAAAGTGCACTCTTAATGTGAGTACATTAAGGGCGTACTCACACTAGGCACAGTTGCTTTGTATTGTGCTCAATCAGCCACTCTCCCACTAGCATGTGCTCACTGCCCTTAACAACCTTAGCATCTCAACCCCTCTCTCACAGACACACACTCTCTTGTAAACCACTCTAGCAGAGGGCGGTGAACTTCAGAATTTGATCCATTTTGTGGCTTAATTTGAGAAGTGATGACGTAACGCCTTTTCACATACTTGTTAAATACTTAGAAAAACAAATTTTTATGGAGGTTATTCCAATATGACCGTATCACACACCATAAATCACATCCCACACTGAGAACAACAGCCATGCTGGGCTTAGATACGGCATTAATTGGGTGGATCCACTAATTGGTGGAGTGAACTAGCCTCCTCACCAACCAGCAACAAGTGCAGACAGGAAGCAGAGTGCTTGGCACTGGTGACACATGACCAATCACAGTTGAGGGACTGTTTAATTCAATTCAGTTTTATTAACGACATCCACATATTAATGACCTTAGAAAGGCCATTCCATGTGCTTAGAGTTAGCCACAACTTTATTTCATGTTTGTTTGGTGTCATCACCCGGTTGAAAGCACCCAGTTGTGTCCACATTATCCTTCATGTTATCCTGAAGACTTCTGAGATAGTGTGTGTCCTTAGCAAAATGGCCCCAGAGCATGATGCAGCCCACGCTGCTAAGGTTTTCCTGGGGTTCGTTGCCTCACCTTTACTCCTCTAGCAAAATAATTCAGTATTTGTCTAATTTGGTCAAATTTATCTTCCTTTCAGAGGTTTTTTTATTTTACAGTTTGGTCATCCACATACTTTATTTGTTAATTTTGGAGGAGGCTCTTCTTTTTTGGATACCAGCCCCGTCCCATGCATGTGCAGTCAATGACACTGATGTTCCAGCAGTTTCCAGGTCACGGCAGGCCTGAGTCATACAATTTCTGTGCTCTGACAATCCAAACTAACTTTCTGTTAGCTGAAGTTGACAGTTTAGATTTTCTTCAGGCTTTGGCAAATTTATTTACACATTTGCTTTACTGACGATCTTGCAAATGTAATTCTTTAGAAATAGGTCCAAAAATATTGTGTAAACCTCCCTCCCTCTTTCTGATGTTTGCATTGATCTCCTTAGACTTCCACATTTTACTGTGTGCTGGTTTGTTTCTTTTATGCTGGAAGTGAGAACCTACCAGTTATCCTCAATAGAGGATAGAAAATTTGAATTAATGTAGCAACTAGCTGTAGTTTTGGCCCCTTAGTTCATTTAAATAAATAGAAACCTGTGCACCAAATTTCTTGGATGTCTTTACTCTTTGCATGTACACTGTACAAAGATTCAGCACCAGACAAAGAACAGCTCAAATCGATTATTAAAAGCCTGACATTGCCAAAATGCTCATGCAATACTTAGAGCAGTGGCTGTATAACATGAAAAACAGTCATTAAATAGGCAGCTCAAAAGCTGTTTTGGGGCCTCAGTAATGGTGAGGGTCTTAATTTGTGAAAGTTGGTGGGACAGTATTTCAGCTTTCTTTATGCTGGTACAGAGAATTCTGCAATCCTGCAAGTGAGCTGCAGCACGACTCCAGTGGCAAATTATTCTAGCTTTAAGTGTGGACACTTTTGCCGTGTCGTATCTGCTGAGATTTCTTCATCTTGTTGAGGTTTTCAACATCTTCTGCTACTGAGAAATGACTCAGACATCCCCTGGGCAAACAAAGATAGCAACCAATGAATTCTTAACAGCATGCTGTCCTCTACTAATGGACTTTTGTCAAGAAACACATCACCATAATGGAGAATAATTTGTTATCAAGGAGCTCGCTACCTGAAAAGGGCCTTAGCGTAATGTGTGTGAAACTTGTGAGAGGGAGATGATGTATCCTAGTGGTGTTTTTTATATGTTGTATCTTTGTGTGTACTTGCGAGTAAACTGGAATTTAATTATCGGAGATGAACATTGTGTTTGGGGTATAATGGAATGTGTGTTCTGAGAAACCCAAAGGCATAGTGTGTAGCAAAACAATGGGACATAATCATGTCATGAAAACAGCAGCTGCCTTGTCTAGAACCTGCTCTGCTTTAGGGGAGGACTAAATTTGCTGTTAGCTCTACTCTGTGCAGGAGAAATGAGATATGCACCTAGGCGGCTGTCAAACCATTTATCATTTTAATAAGGGGCAGGTTGTTCTGAGGCCCTGAGTTGCTTTTCTCTTTTGCATGCTGCCTCCTCCAGGGGCCAAATTGAGTTTGTGAGCATAAGACATTTCAATACAGAATCCTTCTCCTCACATACAAGGTCTTGAATAATCCGCCCCATCTTATCTTAAAGACCTGATAGTACCACATGACCCCAAGAGAGCACTTCACTTGGACTGCACGCTTACTTGTATTTAAAAGTAAAGTCTTCAGCTTTCAGGCCCTTTTTCTGTGGAGCCAGCTTACAGTATGCCGCATAACTAAGTGAGTCAGGCGACAATAGGTCAATGCTGCTATGTGTTGATACGCCACTCTTTAATCATTTAATCAGTATTTAATCACTCAGTATTATTAATACTGTGTGTCTTTTGTCCTCTCTCACTCCCCTTATCCCTAGCTGGAGGATGAGGGGAGCCTAATCACTGAAGGACCTTTACCTTAAAATATAAAGCACCTTTAGCAACTGTTTTTTTTGTGATTTCTTGCTATATAAATAAAACTGAATTGAATTAAATGCTATGCAAATAAACCACGGCTAGTTTGCCTTCATTGTCATGAGATCATTAGTCAAAAATGTTTTGACTTCAGCAGAAAACTTTGCAAATGCTTAAAATCCAAAAGTTGATAAATCATAAAAACTGAATTTATCTTTGACATAAACAGTACTTGGTGACAAATACACACTGAAGCAAAACACGTAAGACACGGCATGGAATTGAACAAAATTTTCAGCTCTGCAGGCAGGCGAAGGGAAAACAGGAAACATATGGCTACATGTTGGCATACAAGGTTGTACAAAAAAAGTATTTCATACCTTACACCTCACACTATTCCAATGCTACATATACAATTTGCATTCATTTTAATGCATAAATAAATTCCAATCATATATGCATGGTGGTAAGTTTTGAGTAGGAAGAACTTCACTACTCTACATTTGCATAAAAGCCCAGCCTTAGTATTCAGATCATGGAAAGAGGAAATTAATTAAGCCTTTAAATAAATACCACTGGGAGCCATTTTAACTGCTTAGTTATATGTACCACATGGAATTTTGTTTGCAAAAACATATTTTATTTATTGCTGTTTAAGTTAGAAATACTGTGGCGAGGCCTTTAAACGAGAAGACCTAAAACTGCTTGTTTTCCAACAGACGTGCAGTGTGATAAACATTAAAGAGCTGCTAAATCTTGCTATTCTATCTCACTGTTACTGTGGACAGCATTTTTATATGCTCACTGTTTGTTTCTCGGTGTATTTGCAGGCTGTTCAGCAGCTTCTGTGGTTTGAGAGAACCCCAGGTATCTGTCTGGGTATGCTCTGCTGTACCAGTTGAGCAGAGTTACTTCAGTGAAATCCTCAGCGGAACATTAGCTAACGATCTTGTTAGGGATTACACAGTCCATAGCACACCACAGGAGCAGCAACACTGTCAGGCACAGTAGAATATTAACGCACTAAATGGGACGGTATTGGCAAGTTACAGGTGAAACTGCAAAGAGTAGCAGTTTTAAGATCCTGTTGTTACTGACAAAAGTTCAGCTTGTTTAAAAGTTATAGAGGAAACCAGAACATGCGTAATTATTGCAGATCCTTCAATTTCCTTTCCTCAGAAGCCTTTTTTGATCAAATTAATTTGACTGGCAGTCACAGAAATGTGTGCGAGAAAGCGTTTGCACTCCAAATGACTGTTTTCCTGAGTCACTTGAGTATGACTCACATCTGAGTAGTGGGTGAAAGCAGTGAATCAGGGGTTTTCTGTGAACTACGGTTCTCTGACCGTCTTCACTAACAAAATATACTGTGGCTAACACAACCACACTGTGGGAGCCGGAGTGCTTATTGGCAGCTGATATATTTTTGAAATATGGTGCTGTGCGCTGTCATATCTTGGAGATGGTTTTTATTACTGTTTGCTATTTTATCTGTCACATCAGAAGTGGCACGATGAAACCACTTGTCTAGCTCTATAGCCAGATGCACTGATAATTATATTTAGTGGTATATGAATAAGCCCATAATGCTAACTTTGTTAGCATCTGGGTCAAATCTGCTTTTTGCTTATTGTATTGGATCACCCCTTTTTCTCAACATAAGTTTTTGATGAGCCTGTATTATATGCAGGCTTATAAGCCTGTAATATTATTGAGTTCCAAGAAGGGGGAGCAGGAGGTAATACTTTAAGCTCTCGTACCTTTTAAATTTACATGATCTGTCAAAAAAAAACTAATTGGCCAATATGGGCACAGCGCTGACATACTAGCCCACAGGAGAGCTTTCTATCAAAACTGAAACTGAATAATTTAGCAGTGAAACTAAAACCAATGACTGCAGAGGAGAAATCATTATCTGTGAAGTATAACTTTGTTTTTAACTTATTGTTAGCCCTTTTAGCTGTTTTAGCTGAGCTGTTCTCAGAAACAATGCCTGGCGTCTGCACTTCTTTAAGTGTCCTTGTCCATCCAGACACTTTTCTTTCCAAGCTCCTTAGACTACAATGACCTGGATGACTGAGAACCTTCACAGACATAATGCCTGGCTTATGGTGCTGGTATATTTCACTTAGTTGAGGGGGTGTGGGGTGTGGGGGGGTTGAATGCCATAAGGCGGAGGCCCAGGTTTAAATCAGCCGTCAGACTATTTTGTGTGCCTTCCCCTGTTCTCTCTCCCCAGCTTTCCTGTTATCTCTTACTGTCCTATCTGTCACGGCTCGCGGGGGCAGACCGTGTGTGACTGAGTGAGGACCCAGGTGCGGACACAGGCGAGGAGACAAAACTGAGTTTAAACAAAAAGTGAGCCGTTATTATGGCTGATATCATTGAGTCCAAACAAGGCAAAAAGCACAGTGGCGAAACAGAACTAGAACTTCACTGGGAAACTAATACTGTGCTACAACTATGAAAACTCAGAAGGCGATGACGAAGAAAACTATAACTATGAATACAAAGACTAAGACTGTGACAACTATGGCTATGAAGACATGGGGGGTGGTAACACAGACGACGCAACAGGGAACAACTGGAAACACACAGACTAAATACACAAGGGATGATCATGGGAAGGGAAAACATGAGGAAACAGCTGACACAAATGTACATAATGACACAACGGGGGAAGTGTACACTAAACACAGAACATGAAACAAAACCCTTCAAAATAAGCCCGCGCCTTCAAAATAAACAGGAAACATGACAGGATGCATACATGACATGAACCTAACAAACATGAACCACGCAGACATGAAACATGACAGCTTAATACATGAACCAACAAGATAAGCTAAACACAGAAGGTGATGACACAAAGTGACCTAATAAAACAGAACTAAAGACCAAACAACTTAGGGGCTTAAGAGAACTAGATGAATCTAACAAAACAATATCATGTACAAAGAACCTCAAACCTATCCAAATAATAGAAGCCACAAGAACTAAACATATTTTCAGTAAAAACATAAGTCAACAACACAGAAACACAAAATGCTGGGTCACAGATCCAGCCCGTGACACTATCACAATGAAAGTTAAACGTCTAGATAATAATGCTAAAATTAACAGACAATTATTTTCATAGGTCCACATATATCTGCATGGATGAATCATTTTTATTTTATTATTTTATCTTAGACCGTGTAGCCTACACACTTGTGTCAGTAACTGTGTAGATGTGTTAATGTATCTGATATTGTTGTCATCGAGCTCATTGTGTGATTCCCAGCACAACACTGCAAACAATTTCAGGAACCCTCAGAGGGGTATTTATACACACAGCCGCTGTTTGTTTTGTAGTCAAAGGTGACGTGCTGTCGCATCCTGTTTGTGCCAGCGTTGACACCCACAGGATGATGGGTAATGATGTTTCTTTGTCACCACGCTTGCACCGCACCAAGCAAAGCCTGCTGCTGTGGCTCGCTGTCTCACTGCCCTGTCATCAGCTCTGCTCAGGCAACAACACAATCGCTGCTGTCACATATGCAGAACGGTGCAGATCAGAGAAACTGGAGAGTCTCTGCATATGAGAGGAAGAAAGAGAAGGAGGCAGGGGGAGGGAGGGCACATGATTATGGCCGTGTCAATGAGAGCGAGACAGGAAAAAAAAAAGAGGAAGATGAAGAGTGCCATCTCTGCTGTAGCCCGCGCCGTGCTTCACCAGGCTGTCACTTTAGGTTACTGTCCGCTACCTTGGGTTTGACAAACAATGACATGCCTGTGCAGCATCGCAGCTGGCTTGTCTTTGTATCTCATCATCATCACTGCACAGAAACACACTTTTTGTATCTTATTGACATGCATGCGTCCACACAGCGCACACAAATTAGCTCAGCGAGACTCACTCACTCAAACTGCTCTTTCATATCCTCTTCACGTGAGGATCCCATTTAATGTGGAGAGCAGTTTTTTCTTCACCTGCTGGATGCTTTGATTTTGTGGAACTTAAAACACCATTAAGGTCAAATCTTTCATTATGCTTAAGTGCATGAATTGCCAGTAAGTAAAAATTGGGCTTTTAGCTTTTATTCCAACTCATTTAACAAGAAACATTGGTTTACAAAACACTTAAATTGTGTGTGGAAGGAACAATACGCTCAATGCAAAGCATATCTTTATTCAGTCTTGTGTTGCTTGACAATACCTGTCCTTGTTCTGCTGCTGGATACACAGGCAGAATATATTACGCTCTGCTTTGTACAAGGTTCTCAAATTAAAACAGCAGTTAACAAACAGAGGCACTCATTACAGTTGCTCCCAATCATTTCAACAGTGGCTTTACGGGAAACCTGATTAGAACAGCATGCGGAGGGAAGGAGCAAGAGTAGACTGGGGAAAAAAAATACAAAAAAATAGCTGCACCTGCAGATATCCAACCAAATGGAAAAGTGCTTTAATGAAAGCACGGAAAGGCAATGTCAGAATGTAATTACAGGGTTTGGCAGTGACCTCTGTGTAGGGTTTTGGTTTGTTCGGGCTGTTCTCTAAATATTGCTTATAAGAGCCGATGGCAGTTCAGAGAAATGAAAAAAACAAAAAGTTTTCTTTGATGCATCAGGTTCTGGCAACATTTAGACGGGGATGTCACAACTTATCATTTTGCAGTGTGTATTCTAAGTGTGGGAACGGGCATATTTTCCACAATTTTTCCTAACTCTAATCAAACTGTGTTTAATGCATACACCTACACCTCAGCCTCAGCAGCAAGAGGAAAAATGTGAAACCAAGTGCAAAAAGTCCAAACAGGACTTTTACCATCGGCTCCTGACTGATAAACCTACTACCACTCTCTCCCAAACCCCCTTATGCAGACTTTGTAGGTCTCCAAAACATGACTCTTACACTGCCCTGGCTGGTGTGTCGAGTCATCAGTGCCTGTTGTTGTGATTTGGTAGAATTAAACTGAAATTGAGTCATTATACAGTCTCTTTCTGGACACAAATATAGTCTCACAAACTTAGAATGAATGCATTAAAAACACACAGGAGCAGGTGCTGGTTGGTGGATTAATAACAAATACGATTCAATGGAGAGAGGTCTATAAACACATAGTGAGTTACAAAGGTGACTGAAGAAGAAATACTCAGTGAATCATGGGAATCCCCCAGCAGCCTACACCTACTGCAGCATAACTAAGGGAGGATTCAGGTTCACCTAAATGTGTGATGTGTGTGGCTATATGTATGTGGCTAAAGACTGGGCACATATGTTGTGCTTTTACTTTCAAGAACATAAATAACTCTTTCAAACCATATATTACCATTTAACTTTTGTACATGCATATTTTGGCTTTCACCACTCATCCTCTTGCCACTGCTCTGTCTCTCCTCCTTCATTTCCACCTCAGTCCCCATCTCCTGAACTGAAGTTTAGGACTCTAACACTTCTAACAGTTGTTAGATTAGACATGTGACCCTCCCTTCTTCATACAGCTAACAATGAGTTGAATAAACAACAACGGCTATTTATAAGCTATCATTATGCCAGCTAATGTTTGGCTAGAGTCTCATACAAATCACACTTTCACTCTGATCAACAATTTGATTACATTCTCACATCATTGGAGAGTTTGTTGGCTAAGTGTTCGAGTCCGCTTACCAAAAGAAAAGTTTAGAAACAGACATGGACACCAGGCATATTGACATTGCGGTCATGTTGACAGCTAAGGTAAATATTGGATTGATAGTCTGTGAAGGTTCTCAGTCATCCAGGTCATCATAGTCTAAGGAGCTTGGAAAGAAAAGTGTCTGGACTTCTTTCTGGACTGAAGATGCTTCTCAGATGAGAGGTGAAACATTTTCAAGGAAACTTAAAGAAGTTCAGATGCTTTTCTTTCCAAGCTCATTAGAAATTTGACGGATAGCATACACTCACTACAGATGAAAGACGGCCAGAGTTATTTGTCCGACAGTGAACTCCGTAGGTAGGATTATGCACTTGAAGGCTAAAATTGCTCAATGGCTGCAATCTAGTGGTGAGATTTTATACACTATAGCTTTAGAAATAAAACATGCACAGATTTCTCCTAGTCTCAACCAATAAATTTTCTGCTGGTTCCTAAAAACAATCAGTTAACTCTAAAATTCTGTTTTGAGTGCTTTTAAATGTAATTCAAATTGCTTTTACCCACACCAAGCAAAGATGCCTTGCTTTTGTGGAGATTAAGATGAATTTAATGTCCTTGTTGAGCATTTTCCAGTTACTTCTAAGTACGCAGCCTTTACAGTACGTACAGCATGAGGACTGAAGTAATATCACAGCACACGGGCAAGAATTGGGACACAGAGGAACTTAATCCTCATATGTGGGTGGGTGTATCTGTGGAAAGAAGACACTGTCAAATATCAATATAACCCATTTTTTCCTTGATGACAAGCACTTTATCACTTGTCAACTGAGATCGATGTCTGCTGCTGAGGCTTCATTGTGAATTCAAAATGGGTTTAAAATCAATAAGAATAAAAAGCTTCTTTTTATTCCATGGCCATGGTTCAAGTCAGAGTTTTCACAGAGTCCCGCAGTGTGACTGGCCACTTTTACTTTACTTTTTATTTTTTTAAACAAAATTGACACAAAATGACTTATTAGAGGCTGGTGTACTACACTGCATTGCATCTAAAACTGTTCCTTTCTCCAACAGAGGGTGGCATTCTGCTTTTATCTAAGAAAACGTCAAGAAACATTGTTTTGTGCCATTTTCAACCCTGTCCAGTCTACTTTTCTTGTACTCAATCATGTACTGAGCTTGACTTGTTTCAGTTTATTCAGCTTAATTCATGCACCGTCACACTCTGACTCATGCTGGCTCTTACTGTGCCAACGAGTCTCTCAGAGTTGTTGGTCTGGCTGTGGACCCTTACTCTTCTTCAAAAGATTAAAGAGCAGTTTTAAACATAAACATCTACACTGTTCTTTTCTGCCGTCTAGGCTGGCCCTCACCCACAGTGGCTTTGTAATTCTGACCCTTCTGAAACTATACGCTGCAAACTGAAAGGCAGCTCCCTGGAAATGTAACTACAAATTCTTGTTGACATAAATGCTGGTAACAGCCACTTGCACAGGCTGCACCGTATGATCTAAATAGATTCCAAACAGAAGTCTAAATTACAAGTGAGCCTAGAGATCCCTTCTTGTCAAATGGATTTTTCTCACTAATATTGGTAAGTGCTTGGTCACACATTGTTGAATCATTGCGATTATCTCTATAATATTGTTGGGTCTTTCCCAATCTCAGCGGTTAAAAAATGAAGGCAACATGACATGTCAAATAGTCCGCCGATGGCCAAAAGCAAGCCAATCCCCATAGACCACCATGATAAAATACCCAGCTAAGTAAAGCTAAAGCATTTTTACAACTTGGCCAAAAAATGGCTTTGATCTTTACTGATAGTTTGCGCTTTGTAACTGTATGCCGGGGGAACATTTTATGACTCATCCATTTGAATTTGGTTTGGGGTGTGGCTGCTTTGACTAGCAGGTGTACTTACAGGTAGCCTGTTTCTGTTTAGCCTCAGTTTAGCCTCATAAACTGAGTAATAATACAATTTATTGAGCTAAATCTCTCAACTGCATTTGTGCTTTTGATGTCCTTTGGGGCATTTGTAATGGAATTATCAGCCTACTTTGTGGTACAGTTATGTACCCCGTACTGCCTGAGTTTTATTAGAGTATTATTAGCGTATTACTTGTATTACACCTGTACAAAGTTTATGTCTGTATCTTACTAACCAAACTTGCTAGTGTTAGCTGATAACACTTTACTTTTTCATTACTTTGGATGCAGAAACTAACAGTGGACATCACAGTGGTTGTGTCTATCTTTTATATACAGTCTGTGAATGACCCTAACCCTAACATTAACTCTGCCTTTAAGCAGACACAAAGAAGCCTTTGAAAAAGGAAATGGAAATTATTCAGTAGGAGCTAAATGTCATTATTAGAGGAGTGCAGCATCAGATCATTAGGCTACTTTCTGCAGCTGACGTGATTATTGGATATTGAACATCCAATGAGTTTTACATCATGTCCACTTGAAAACAGAGGTGACAGAATGATTACACTCTTCTATCCAATGCTAAAGGTTCCTGCCATTTACTGATGACATTTTCAATTGATTGCTATAATTTTACAGTCCATTTAAAAAGAAAGAACTGCAACGGTAGTATTGAGGCGCGCCTAAAGTCAATTAAGTCCCTCTAGTGATGCTAGAGCCTTGAGAGCCAAAGTGAATGTGATTGCAGCACCGTGTGTGTGTGATTGCTTTGCTTGCTAATCTGTAAAAAGTACCAACATAAAAAGAGTACCTCTAAACCAAGTAATTACAAAACTTCAGGTACGGCTCTTTTGGTAGCTGCTGCAGTCTCTTTGTCACAGTGGCAATGGTTTACATAGCCTTTCCATGCTCGGACTCTTTGACTCCTGTCACATCTAATATGATCTCTACTCTGTCTCACACTGAACTAAAATTGACTTTTTTTTTTGGACTGGCCTTCAGATCAAAAGCTAATATCCTGAGTGTCTGATTTCCTAAATCACAGTCTGAAGTGTAAAAACCACACAGGCTTGCTGCTGCCAGGTTCCCATATAACCAGAGTGGTTATATGGGAACCTGACTTAATGAGCCTTGTGCCACAGGCAGATACTGCAATTATGATTTCCAATCCCTTCCTTAGTGGCACAGTGACTATTTTTGGAGTGCTAGCAGGTGCAGTGCTGTAATCTGATTCATTTATTTCAACAAGGTTTTTAAATGTCAGCTGAGAGAAATGGCACTAAGAGGGAAAGGCTCTTGACCTCTTGTTTCCAGAGCCAGCTTTAATTTTAGGGTGCAGGTGCAGCTGTATAAATAGACTAAATACACGAGTTTTTGAGAAAGTTTTTTGAGCAGCATTAATAATTTGGGTCAGCAGATTTTTTAAAGCCTAGAGAGAGAGAGAGAGAGAGAGAGAGGTGCTGCAGTGTAATTAAGGAGAAAAAATAATAATGCATGTGTGTGTGTTAGCCCAAATTAGCTGGAATTGTGATGGAGTTCCTCTGCTGTGTAAAGGACTCACCTGGAGATAAGTTCAGTCATGAATTATTTGTTCATTTTTAATCTAACCATACTGGCTGTCTTTTGCACCCTGCTATAGGCCAGGATTGATGCTGGGATGTGGAAACTCACGGTGAATCCTTTATGTAGTAAAACCTCCTTTTTTTAAATAAAGGAAAGACTTTGAGACATTTGTTCGGGCAGTGTGAGAGCATGAGACTAAATAAGAATTGGCATGCCTGAACTATCGAAAATAGAAATAGAAATTTCAAGAATTTATTTATTTGCTGTATACAGTTGTTATAGTTAGCGTAATATTCCTAATACATCCTAGTACATACAAAACAGTATTGTATTTAGTTGATAAGCCATTTTTAAACTTAAATAACTTCACAGTTAAAATACTCCTAATTCATATTCAGATGTTGGGGATTTGCTGAAATGTTGATGCTGGTTTTTTTTATTCATTGGGGAACTTCTCTGTTGAATAAGGACTGATTAAAACTGCATTTCTATTGATTCTGCCCCCTAGTAGTGGAAGGTGACTGATGTTGTCTCCCACGTTCTGTTAGTGGAAGCTAAGATGAAACTATCTGTATCAGCAGGCTGGTCTATTTTTGGAAGTTGTTCACACCAAACCTTCAGTGTTCTCCCACACTCTGACCTGTGGTCACTTCCTTACAAGGCAACACATCTAGTTTTGGCTTTGTGTCTTTGAACTACAGGGTCTATGAAGCAAATAATAATACTGAACCAGCTGCTGGGTAATTATAAAAGTAATTCCACTGCGAGAATCACAGACAAAGGTCCAGATTGTTCCGACTATTACTGTCAAAAGTTGCCACTGCACAATCGCAAGAGAAATATGCTTTGGTTTATGAGCTGAATAAATCAACATTAATATTTTGCTCATGTACAGAATTTCAATTTCATTATTCATTTTCTGTTACAGAACCTGAAGAATTTAAATACAAAACAACTGTTAATGATGAAAATATTTATTTCCATTTATAAAGAATGACAGCCAAGAATCCAAACAGCATGTGTTAGAAGTGTAAGACTGATCACATGTTACTGGTGAGTAGTTGTACTCTGTAGTGCTGTGAGCATCAGCAGTGTTTGCCTTTAATATCTCCTTCAAAACAAAACCCCCTGTTAATTAATGCGATCCACTGAGTTCTCATCAGCGATGCAATCTTGAGCAGAACAGTTTTAGATTTATCATCTTAGCTTCACGGTGTTGTCTCTGAGTCTCAAACAGACTGGCCTACTATGAGGCATGCACAATTCTGCATGCGATGTACTATAACCCAGAGTTGTGCTTCAAAATTATTATACCAGGAGCAATGGAGGAAGTGAGTGTCATAGTTACAGAACCACAGAGACTCTGTAGGGCAGAGGTTGAGGTGGGTTGTATGGGTCAACAGAGAATTTCATGTGTTTTCGTATCACCTATATGGCATGCCCACAAACAAATCTTATAATGAAAGTACAAATTCATGACTTGATTTGAAAGTTTCTGTAGTTTCTGAAAGCACACTTGTCTAAAATGTGGCTAAAATGCAGTGTAACCTTGCTCTTTAGTGGTCTACTGTTGACCGGGTGGATTTAACCTTGCTGATGATGGACTATTAAATAAACCCCAATCCTGATCTTTCCCAAAGCCAAAACACACATTTATTGTGTTAAAGTAAGGAACTATATCACATAGTTAAATTATAGCCTCACCCTCTCAGTCCTCCCGAATGCAACACAACCCCCCCCCCCCCCCCCCCCCCCACACACACACCTAAATCAATACAAGTCAGCATTATGTTAATGAATCTCTGCAATGACTCTGCAGCTGTTTACCTCAGTTCCAACTTCCTTTATGTTGGTGAACTGTTTCTGAGGTGACCTGCAGCACATTACAGTTTATAGCTGATGGACATACATCTACCCCCTGTGCTCTGTATTTCAACATCAGACATCAAACTAGACTTTGACGGTCATGCACAGAGAGGCGGCTCTCAGTCAGGCTAACACTGCACAGCAAACATCGTCATGCACAAACGTCACACAGGTGTATTTTATTCTCATCTGATTGCGGTGATATGCGGTGTGCGCATTACACAGCTGGCAATATGTAAGGTTATTTAAAAGTTATTACAGCACTTCATTTTTTGGTGCAAATAATAATTTCATTGTAACCTGTAACTGCACCACATAAATGCATTCACTGATAAAAAGTCCATATTTTGAAAGATATAATTTGTGTTCCTTGGATGATTTGTTGGTCGCCGACTGCCCTTTTTCATTTTAAGGTAAACATTCAAAGAGAAACAATCTGCAATCATTCAAGCTGTCATTATAAGTGACAGAGTGATGCATTGTTCTATTGTTTCCTGCTACAGTTCAATCCTGAGAAATCTAACAAGTCATGTTTTTGAAGTGCATATGTTAACAAAAAAAAATCCTCTTAAAAACAAACAAGCTTGGAGGTTATATTTATGGTTGTGCTATATGTCGTCCATTGTGCGCCTCTGCAATCTGTTTCTGTGAAGTCCACCTGCTGTGTGTAGGGAAAATAAACTCAACACTTAAACTGTTCCCGCAGGTCTGTATTCTCTCCATTAACACGGCCAACTCAAAGGAAGCAGCTTTCCACTCTGTTCTGCCTCCAGTGTGAATGTGAACTCAGCAGGCTGAACCCGTTTCTTTTGTGCAAGTGCTATTTATGCTGCTTTTCTCCACAATCAGCTGAGTCTTTGAATCCAGTAAATGCACTTTGATCCTTTTCTTCCTCAGGTGGACATTTTGACCAGACTATTGATCGTCTCTTAGCTTCACTAAAGAGGGCACTGTGACTGTTGCAATATACGGCTTTAATATTGACCACTCCATGTGAGTGTGTGTCAGTCTGCGGCTGCGTTAGCTGATAAGTCTGGCAGCATGTGGCTGTGGGGCACTCAGTTTCATACCAACCCTTGAATCACCATTTTGGTATTTGCAAAAATATGTGTGCCAGGGAACAACAAATTCAATGAAAATTGTATTAATCACTGTCAGCTGCTTTTGAGCCAACTGAAAATTGGAGGTTGTATGTGTATAAAAATAATTCCTGTAATTCCTAAAATGGTAATGTGATACATTTATCAAACCCCTTGCACTTTGATGACATCTCAGTTATTTAGTTTAAAATCCAAATTACAGAATGACAAAATAAATGTGTCCTTTACCAAAATCTAAGTAGCCTGTTATCCACTGTAATCAGCGATGAATTTGACTAGTAGTGTGATAAATTGTATGTGAAATGTGTGAGAATTGTTGTGAAGTTAGCCAGCAAATGAAGCTTTGTTCTGTACATGGAAACCTAATCATGTACTTTTGGTGCCTAAACCAAAGGGTTAGTTCCTTTTAACTTATTTTTTTAAGCCTAACCAAAGCATCCGGTGAAAAGAAGAGAAATGCTGAAACTCAAAACTCAAACCGAATTTGTGTGCCACTGTTGTTTGGACTGAGTGACTGTGACCTCTCCATCCATCATGAGCATTAGTATGGCAAAAGGGACCTCCACTGAATGAGGTGAATATGACCTCATACATGGAGAATGGTACCTCCTGATTGTATGTGACTGATAGGAACTGATAACAGCAATTAAATATGTGCATAATATCTGAATATTGGGTGATGGATCTCTTTCTGTGTGAACACAATAACAAGACTTAATACACACCCCGGCACCATCTCGATGATATCCCATCCCTTCTAATGTGGAAGGTAAGAAAGAGAAAAGGGCAGAATTATTCATGTCAAATTGTGTAAAACAAAACAGGGGAAGAAACGAAGAGTGAAGGAAGAGAAGAAAGGCTGATTCATCTGCTACTGATGAGTACTTACAGGAAGAGTCCAGTGTCCTTTAAATAGCTATAAAAGGGGGATGCCCTCATTAATGCATCAAAGCAGCAGAATAAGCTGCCAGGCTGATATCACATAGCTTTTGAGGATGGTAGTTAAGTACCTTTGGACTATAGTGTTGAGTCGTTGAGGACTTCAAGGCGATATGTACTCCTGTAAGCACTTTTTTAGTTAGCAGTCCTTCTATACTTTTTGAAATGACCATAAACAGTTATGGTAAACGTTATTGAAGTTAATGACGATATTAATATCTCTCTTGCTCTTGCTCTTGGCGAAGGCGGTCGCACTTTTTTTTCCTCCTCCTCTCCTCTCCTCTCCCTTAGCTTCCCTGCTTAGCCTCTTGTGTCCTTGTCTAGTCTCGTGTTTTTTGTATTACTTTCCCTGGAACACTCTCTCACAGTTTGTTCTCTAAAACCTAAAAGAGGAATTATGGATTTGATCAACTGGTCTCTGAATGCAATTGACACCCCCTTCTCAACGAGAAGTCTGGGCTCGGGTGAGCCTGAGTGCTGAAGATATCTACCTATTCGGAACCATGATAACAGGGTCTTGCTGATCGGAGCTGGCTTGGCCCTGGCTTATCGAAGAATTAAGGAAGCGGAACCGGCTGTTCAAACCCCCACAAAGGCTGCCCGCTGGGATTGAAACGATGGGACGAGGCGTGAGTTTCTCGAAATGGGTCATTGAGCGCAGCACGGATGAGATCTTGGAGAACCGCACGGCTGCCGTGAATACTCAGAACAAGACCTCTGAGTGCAAACTGATTACATCTGGAGGGGCTTGCTCGGAATAACACCTCTGGGCACAAATTGATCACATCTTGGGAAGTGCACTGCGGTCGTGAATTCTCAGAACCTGCTCTTTGACCACAAGAATGACAAACACCACGGAACATCTCTAAAATTAGAAATATCCTGTCTCAGAGTGATGCTGAAAAACTAGTTCATGCCTTCATTACTTCCAGGCTGGACTACTGTAATTCTTTATTATCAGGATGTCCTAAAAACTCGCTGAAAAGTCTTCAGCTAATCCAAAATGCTGCAGCAAGAGTACTGACAGGGACTAGGAAGAGAGAGCATATTTCTCCTGTTTTGGCTTCCCTTCATTGGCTTCCTGTTAAATCCAGAATTGAATTCAAAATCCTGCTCCTCACTTACAAGGTCTTAAATAATCAGGCCCCCATCTTATCTTAATGACCTTGTAGTACCATATCACCCTATTAGAGCACTTCGCTCTCGCTCTGCAGGCCTACTTGTTGTCCCTAGGGTATTTAAAAGTAGAATGGGAGGGAGAGCCTTCAGTTTTCAGGCCTCTCTTCTGTGGAACCAGCTTCCAGTTTGGATTCGGGAGACAGACACTATCTCTACTTTCAAGATTAGGCTTAAAACTTTCCTTTTTGCTAAAGCATATAGTTAGGGCTGGACCAGGTGACCCTGAATCCTCCCTTAGTTATGCTGCAATAGACGTAGGCTGCTGGGGATTCCCATGATGCATCGAGTTTTTCCTTTCCAGTCACCTTCTCACTCACTATGTGTTAATAGACCTCTCTGCATCGAATCATATCTGTTATTAATCTCTGTCTCTCTTCCACAGCATGTCTTTATCCTGTTTTCCTTCTTTCACCCCAACCGGTCGCAGCAGATGGCCGCCCCTCCCTGAGCCTGGTTCTGCCGGAGGTTTCTTCCTGTTAAAAGGGAGTTTTTCTTTCCCACTGTCGCCAAAGTGCTTGCTCATAGGGGGTCATATGATATGATTGTTGGGTTTTTCTCTGTATTTAATATTATGCTATCTACTGTACAATATAAAGCGCCTTGAGGCGACTTTTGTTGTGATTTGGCGCTATATAAATAAAATTGAATTGAATTGAATTGAATTGAACGTAAGTTTGGATAACATCATAGAAAGCTCACGGCTCTCCAACGGGAGATTGAGAGACCAGTGTTGGACTGTTAGAACAGCTTTGAAATTCTTATGAGTTGTTCGCACTAAAGTAAAAATCATCATCATTTTATGCGGCGACCCCTTCGGTGCCAGCTGTGGGCTCAAGGCTGGAGCTGAACAACAACACCCAGATAACGACTGTGTTGAGACTGTTCTTCCCATTCTATGCAAGGCCACCTGGGTTGGCTGGAAGACTGTTTACTTAGCCTGGCAGGGCGAAGGACACTGTCTCAGCTGAACTCTGGACACATACACACACGCACACAGACATATACACATGCAGATATACACTCATCCCCCCTCCCCCCTCCAAACGCCTTCGACGCTTATTCCCTTCCGATGCTGACGGTGGATCATGGAGCCCGGATGTACTGTCTACATTGGATGTCTCTCACCCTTTACCCACCCCTGTTGCTTGTCATGTGTTTCTTTGGTGTATTAAGAGTTTTTTTCATGTGCTATGTGCAGAGGTGTTTTTTTCTGTTCTCAAACTGATCTCCCTGTTGGAGCTCAGTCTGGGGGGAGTTATTTTTTTCTCCTTATCTTTCCTCATGTTGTGCTTTTCCATGTTATACCCCTCTGACCTGTCTTCCCCATGTGATGTTTGTGTAATGTATGTATGGTCGGATGGGTAAGACGGCGCTGGCACGGCTGGCAGCCTTAACCCAATTTCCCTCGGGATGAATAAAGTATAATCAATCAATCAATCAATCAATTATCCACCTTCTTCTTTATTAGCCTGTCAGCTCGCTGTTCATGGCTGCTTGAAGTTTCTGTTGTACAGCATGAGACTTCTGAAATGGGATCCCTTCCAAATGGAGAAGTGAAGTGTGCAATGCAAACTGTAAACATCTTTTCAAAGCAGGGTTTAAAAAATATTTTTTGATGACAAAATCTGAGTAGTTACTACATGGTTATATTTAGATTTATGTTTAGATTTAAATGCATTTAAGGAGTTTTAAATTTAATGCATTTGTGTGCATTATAACAGCCACTGGGAGCCACAAGCCAGTGGACTACTAGTGCCAGTCCCAGGCCTGGATAAAAGGGAAGCGGCTGCACCAGGTTGGCATACAGTGTAAAGTCTTGGGCAAGTCAAATATGTGGATCAAAGAAGATCAAGAATGAGATTTACATACTGCCGGATGACATTTCTGTGGAGATATGGAGATGTTTAGAGGAGAGGGCAGTGGACTTTTTTGACCAGCATGTTTAACACAATCATGGCGAGTGACAAGAGGGATAAAGTTGATGAGCTATACCATGAAGGTATGGGACAGAGCTGTTAAAGTTAGGTTAAGGAGAGAGGTGATGATCAGTGAGCAGCAGTATGACTTCATGCTGAGAAAAACACAGCAGATTCGATGATTGCTTTGAAAGTGTTGATGGAGAAGTATAGAGATGCTATTTGTGTTTTTGTGGATCTTGAAGAAGCATATGATTGGGTGCCAAGAGAGGAACTGTGGTACCGTGCATGAGAAAGTCAGGAGGGGCAGAGAAGCACGTGAACTGGTCCAGGAAATGTACGAGGACAGCAGGATTAGTGGTGACGTGTGCGGTTGGGCTCTGAGCCCCTTTTTGTTTTCAGTGGTGATGAACAGGTAGACAGATAAAGTCAGACAGGAGTCGCTGTGGCTGTTGATGTTTGCAGTGATCTGTGGTGAGAGCAGGGAGCAGATGGAAGAGAGCCTGAAGAGGTGGAGGAATGCATTGGAGAGAAGAAGGATGAAAGAAACGAGACAGAATTCATGTCAGACAAAAGGAGAGGGAAACATGCAAGGAACAGAAATAGTAAAAGTAGATGTGGTTAAATACATCGGGTCAGCCATCAACAGCTGAAGGTTTACAAGATGTTAGCGAAACCTGCTTTGATGTTTGGTTTGATAATGATGGCAGTGATGAAAAGACAGGAGTTGGAGCTGAAGGTGGCAGAAATGAAGATGCTAAGATTTTCATTGGTAGTGACCAGAGTGGAGGAGATGAGTACATCAGAGAGACAGTTCAGGTTGAGCAGTTGGAGACAAAGTTAGAGAGGCAAGGCTGAGATTATTTGGATATGGGCAGAGGAGGAATAGTGCACAAAAGATGCTGAATGTTGAGGTGCCAGGCAGGAAGAAAAGAGAATGAGGGCATGGAGAGGATTAATTTAATATATTTGTAAAAATGCAAAATAACCCTAAAGCTATTTCTATTTTACATTGAACCCAGGTGCAAAGATACTCAGGACATCCTCTTGGACCACTCACCTGCTACCCTTTGACCATCATTGAGACACTGATGTGAATCCTATTAAATGGCTGTTAAGATCTTTCATAGAAGACTTTTGGGCACGCTCCTTTACCTACTCGTAGTCTGATGTGTGCCATCTTCTTTGTGTAAACACTGCACCTCAAACATCCTTACGTGGACATGTTGTGTTTCTGTGTCGAAGTAGAAACACTACGTCCAATAAAACTCTTGCAGTAACATGGCATGATCACACAAAACGAGGTGATGGCTATATCAGGGAAATCAAGTAAATAACAACAATTAAATTGGTTGATATTCAGACAGGTGTTCACAGCATGTCACACAGTACGTGTGCCATTCTTCTTGCTGGCAGCCATCAAGCAGACCAGTGTAATTAAACTACAGAGAACAGTGACAATAAGCCCAGTGTTAACTAAACACAAGCAGTGATGGGTGCAAATGAAAAAGAGAGCGTAGCAGAGATTTTAGTTATGGTGAAAGACTGAAAAGAGTCAGTGCTGACGTCATTCACAAGATTGGACTTGCTGCCGCTGTAAGTGAAAACAAAAGGCATACTGCCGTGGTTTGGTGTTGCATTTCCATGCAGGGTGAAGAGGGTGGTTTAAAAAGAGAAAATAAAAGCATCAGAGGCCCAGGCAATAACCATACTTTCCCCAAAATCTATTTATCAAAGCAGATTAGTATCATGTAAATGCATTCTTGGTCTTCTGCTCTGGATTTTTGTTTGCTCGTCCTTTTCCTTTTAACATCACCGGCATCTTTTTTTCTGTCTGGCATTAAGTGTCTTTAATCCAGACTGAGTCTGGATTTAGGGAGCTTTTAAAAATAGGAGAGCTTGCCTGATGTTTTATCATTGCTTAGGTTATATAAATTCTACCAACCTCACTGGAACTAGGGAGGCCAATAGGTTATCAGTAAAAAAAAGTTTCAGAGACAAAGATGTAGAGGAAATGTACTTTATTCATCTTTAGAAAAAGCAAAGCTGGACGATGTAAACCAATAACTCAACTAAACCCTGTGAATGGACAGGATTATTGAATGGGAAATAAAATTAATTCCTGATAGGAAAAAATAAATTATTGCTTTTCAACTTGAACACTCTATGCAACAGTTCTCATTCACCCAAACACTTTTATTTCACTTTTTTTTTTTTTTATTTAACAGACACTTTCTGAGGAGTTTATCAGGAGAAACTTGGGGTTCAGTATCTTACACTAATTTATTTAGTCAGCAGACTGGAGTAACCCGGGACTGAATCACCAATCGTCCAATTAGCAGATGACCTGCTCTATGTTCTACCTCCTGAGTCGCAACCAATCCTGCATTATAGATGTTCTTTCTCAGTTCTTTACATTAGGATGTGCTAAGAGTTGTGCTTTGAGGAGAAAGACATGCAAAACATGACAGTTACAAGTGATAAAGAAGACCGGAGAACTAAGTATTCATTGTTAACTGGTTTGATGTAGAGAAGCTTTAGAACAAATCAGGTATTCTTAAATCTCAGTAAGCGATCTTGACTATTTTCACTTTTATTTTTCTTTCTGTAACTTTGGAAACCTTGCAGGATGCCATGATTTGCATAACTATGGTGAATGACATCATGCTAGAAGATAGGAACATAGCAGATGGTGGCTCTGTAGTGTAGTGGCCAATACATTTGTCTATCACATAAAAGATCCCTGGATTGAGACAAGAGAGAAAACACAAAATCCCCAGGAGGCTTGCATCAGGAAGGGTGTAAAAATCTGCTGTGGCGACCACTTGTGAATAAGGAAGTAGCTGAAAGAAGCTTCTGTTTGCAAGACAGATCAGCAACACTAACAGTGATGATATGATGGAAAATATCTATATTGTTAGCTCTGCTGCATTTGAGACATTGAATGGTATAGGGTTTGCTGTCAGTGTAAAAAAGCTTTCCACGTTGCTATCTGTTTTCAACTCACAGCCCTGAAAAAGTTAAACTTTTTGTCTCCGTTATAAATTATTATTAATGGCTCTGTTGATGTTCTGTTTATGGCACAGACCAAATTAAATTCATAAGTCAAACTGAACTGAGTTTTCAATTACAGAGTGCATGGAAAAGTGATACAATTATCTTTGGTAGTTAATGGAGTTTTACCTGTTTGCATAACTCAGTTTTCACCATATCTTGTTACTATGGTTTGAAATTAGAAAACAGTTTGATAGTAGACACTGCGGAGGACTATCCATATTAGGGTTTTTTTTAAGGTTGTGTTGTTTTCAGTGTAGTCGACCAAGAAAAAAAAAACATGAAATGAAAGCACTACACTACAGTGTCTGTTCTACAGTTTGGCATCCATGCTGAAAACATAGGAAGCTCAGGAAGTAAAGTTTCTTCTTTTTTTCAATCCAGAAACATGTTTTCATGCAAGAAAAAAAAACCCTTCAAAGCCAAAACCCATTTTCTACATGCTGATGATAGTGTGATTATGGGTGGTTTAAAAAAAGCATTTAAAGAATCGTATAACGGTTGCATATTTTCTATAATTTCGTTCCTTCTGTGCTATCATGATGGCAGCGCATCCAATACCAGGGCTGAATGCTGCATTAGTGGGGGATGCAAATGGATAAGGAGTAATGGGGAAAAATAGATGAGGGTGAATGATAAAAGGATAAAATGATAGGCAAGAGGAGAAAAAGGGAGGCCAAGAGGGGACGGATGAAACAGTCAATTAAAGCAAATGAGGGGACAAGAAAGGCGATGGAAAATGATGAAAGTAAAGTGAAAGTTGCAGTGAGAAGAGCAAAAACGCAAAGGAAAATAATGATGAGGGACAGGCAGTGGGAGATCAACAAGAGAGGGACACAGACAGAGAGTGATGAAAGATGTTATGCTGAAGAGGAATCAGAGCAGCACACTGAGTACATTACAAAAGAGAAGGATAAAAACATAAATGCAATAACTCACATGCATCCACAGTGTGTCATGTCTGCCATCACTGGCATATTTGCACTTGTGTACATCATTGCGTTTGATGATTGCTTCAGGTAATGACTCATTGGTCTGGCTTTGAATCGTGACAGATTTTGCTTGCCAAGCATCAACCTGCCAAACAGCCACCCCATAAAAAACTGTGTGTAGGGTACGCTGCAGTTGCCATGGAGTCTCCAGGGGTGACGGTGACAGAGAATAGACCACAGTTTCCTTAATTAGAGGGCACAATTTGAGTACAGCTGGGCCAGAAGACAACAGCACACATGCCATGGTGGGATTCACGCATCACAAGAATGCTATATACCATCAGTACCTCTGTGTAAGCCCTCTCCACAAACACATGACACAGCATGGGAGAGCCACGCCAACAGGACAAGACTTAGATGTAGGCGTGCATTTAAAGGAGAAAGGACACTCTGTCAAGATTTTTTGCCAGTGTTTACATTTTGGACAGAGAAGACAGATGGTCTGAGAGAGAAGTAAAAGTGAACGGACATGAGATCCCTTTTCAGGCATTTGAACTGCCACTATCATCTTGTCTCAGGTAATCTGAATAGTTCACATGATGGTTGGGTGGGGCAATTTCTCACAGAGGTTAGACCTGTCAGTGACAGGAGTGTAACTTTTTTCCCACACCGTGGCTCATGATCAGTAGCAGGTTAACAACTCTTAGGGCCAGTTCCAAGGGAAGAGCCCCCACTAAAGGTGCATTACTGGGACTTCCCAGCAGTTGTTCTAAAATTGAAGAAGTGAAATGTGTTAAAACCTAAAGTCCAGTGGCCTTTTTTTCAAGCTTTCACTGTCACTTATTATCTTTCTATTCTCACTGTTTTCCTACAGGCTTTGGGTAGTGACAAAAAAAAGATCATAAATTTCCTTCTCAGGGTCGTTGGGTGGGTTGAGAGTTTATATAGGAGTATAGTGTATGTAGTTCTATGAACAACTAAGTACAGCTTATTCAACACTGGCTTTGGAAATCAGGTGAAGAGATCAGATTTATTTTAATGCATTTAATTTGCAGTTAAATACAGTCGTGTGCGTAGTCATCTTTTGGACCAGTGCACTGTGATTTTGGTTTCCACAACCGAATCAAAGTTCTTACTTTAGTCCTAGATCTGTAAAATATCTTGGGATTCTCCATTTAGATTGTCTGCCATATGTGACATATGTTTGACTGCAGGTTTAAAAAAGGATGCGTTGAACAGTCCTATCAAAACTGCTAGTAGACTTGTACCGTCAGTGAGCGTGTAAGCCCCACATTCAAAGTTTTTTTTTAAAAGTACAACTCCTCTCTCTTAATTTGGGTGCAGGATCTTCTAGTTAAAAACACAGGAAGAAAGTTCCTCAAAAGGTTTTCGTTCCTTGGGGGAAAGTTCCTGTGGAAACACACATTGCTTCAGTGTAGTGCAGAGCATTGAGCTTTTTGTCTCTGCTTGACTTTTAGTCTTGCCACTTAATTCATCCAATTTGAATTTTCCACACTAGTGATTTCTTTTGAACTGTGATTTATCAGTTATACCACCTTTAAAATGGATACAATGTAGGTTAAATTACTGAATCAGTTGGTCGTAACTTCGTATTGTTGGATTAGGGCCTAGTGCATTAGTGCATTGGGTTTTTACCCTGATAAATCAAGACTTCAAATGTAGGTAATGCAGAGTACTACTAATTTATACAAAATAGTTCAAGTGTGGCTTCATCTTTTGTCTTTTCCCATTTGGTGTATTTGCTGTGAAATCCTGGTAGCATACAGCATCTTTGATTTATTGTCTGATAAAACCAAACCATCCCCAGAGAGCATGTTTAAAGAGAATTTTTACACATCCAGGCTCTCCTCTGTGCATGTTTAATGATTTTCCCTACATTTAATCTCAGGGAAAATAGGTTCTGATTTCATTGTACTAGGAAAGTCTTACCATGCTGCTGCGGCAAAGTGTTAAAGCTCAAGTAAAAGTAATTTAGCCAGACAGAATATTTGACAGGTATTTTCTTTGTGCACTGTTGAATTACTTTACACACATCCTGCATGTAAAATTCTTTGCTCCCTTACAGACACTAACACATACACCTGCCTGATTGTTATTTCTCCCTGTGTTATCTTTTCTATTTTACCTTTGACACTCGCACACAGAAATGATCAGAAATTCAACATCCTGTCAATATTCTTTGTCTTTGTTTTTCTTTTCTGTTTTATAGAATATCAATTTAGGATTTAGAAAGTCGTCATTGAGGCCACAGTTCACGTTAAAATCTAATCTACATTTTTTTCCTGCATGCAGTTAGCTAATGTTCCAGTCTTTCTGATAACAGCACTGAATTTTGCCGTGATCACACATGCAGGCACAGGCGCACCCTCACAAAGGGAAACCAACACTAGTTATGGTTTCAAGACTGGTTATGATTTCACATTGTTCACTCTGAAGTGTGCATCTGTCTGTCATTGTAGACTGTGAGGTGTCAGCACTTAGAAAAAGAAAGGGGATTCAGGATCCAGCACATGCACTCACATGCACACAAACTTAAACACAGGAGCCTTCATTTCCTGGAGATTGTTATTCACTTCATCGTTTCCTTGTCCTTGCTATCCTTCATTTGGTGAACCTTTATGTTTTGACAGTGTGGAGATTGCATCTCATGTTGTGAATACTGACAGACATGTAGAGTGACAGGTCTGAAGCTCTTCTAGTGCCATTTTCATTAACCTGTCTTCTTCATTGATTGGAACAAAGCAATACTTTCTAAGTTTTTAAGTGCTTTACAGGGCTCTGCAGTAGGTATATAGGATAGAATAGAATAGAATAGAATAGAATAGAATAGAATAGAATAGAATAGAATAGTTCTTTTTTGTCATTGTACATGTACAACAAAATTAAGGGTACTCCACACCAACTGTGCAGGAATAAAAAAAATAAAAATAGTAAACACATCAGGAATAAATAACTAGAGGAAGTCTAGAGGAATGTGTACAAAACAATAGAAAGGCACACAATGGAGAGCATAGTGCTCGGAGGTAGTGCAAAGAAAAGACTTGGTCTGAGTACAGAGTCTGTGTGTGAGTGGCCTGAGTGATGAGGGTTACTCAGACCATGGCGCAGATTGGAGAGGTAGGCAGGGGTGGGGTGTGGGGATAGTGTTTGTTGACAGTGCGAATGGCCCAGGGGAAGAAGCTGTTTGTGAGGCTGGACATGTGGGACCCTATTGACCTGAGGTGCTGACCAGAGGGCAGCAGGTAACAGGTGGTGGGCGGGGTGCAAGGGGTCACCTGTGATGGCCCTGGTTTTCCTGAGACAGGAGGATCTGGCGATGGTCTCCAGGGGTGGCAGAGGGCAGCCAGTGATTTTTTTGGCAGTGTTAATTTACCCTCTGCACAGACTTCTTGTTCTCAGTTGTGGCCCATGTGTACCAAACACCCAGGCAGTAGAAGAGCATTATCCCCATCTGAATAATGGGCCCAGCGTAAAAGCAAATTTTTTTCCACATATGTCTCGCATTTTGTTTTTTTCCCCTTTTTCCTTCTTGTTTTTGTTTATTTGTGTATAAAAGTCAACAGTTTCCTTAAGGCAACTAAAGATTATTATCATGGGTCAAGTCCATGCTAACATGCCACTGTCTTGTGTTGCTTATGCTATACTCAACAAGAAAAATTCAAGTCATGACAAAATTATAATTATTATTAGTATATTAATTATGTATCAAGTTATAATTATGGAATGCGATGGAGACTACCAAAAGTCTATTTGGTAGCCATTGATCGGATGGCCAGAACCTTCACCTCTGACTGCCACCAACCCCACTAAGCACCGGCCCATTGGGCCAAGGCCTGGCCACCAAACGCATGACTAGACTGGCCTCAGGCAGACCCAGGACTTGCTGGAGAGATTATATCTGCTGGGGAATGTCTTGGTCTTATATCTTCATGGAATAGATTCAACAAGATGCTGGAAATAAACCTCAGAGATTTTGGTCCATATTGACATCAAACAATTGTTGCAGATTCGTCAGTTGCACATCCACGATGCCAATCTCCTGTTCTACCACATCACAAAGGTGCTCTGTTGGATTGAGATCTGGTGACTGTTTGATCATCTATTGATCAGTATAGGGAACTCATTTTCATGTTTAAGAAACCAGTTTGAGATGATCTGTGCCTTGTGACATGGCTCAAAATCCTGTTGGAAACAGCAATCTAAAGATGGGTACACTATGGTCATAAAGAGACATGGTCAGTAACAATACACAGGTAGCCTGTGGCTTTACTTTATGAGACTTAATTGGTACTAAGGTACTATTCCCCACAACATTATACCACCACCAGCCTGAACTGCTGACAAAAAGCAGGATGTATCCATGCTTTCATGTTGTTTGCAACAAATTCTTACACTAACACACAAATGTTGCAGCAAATAGACTCATTAAACCAGGCAAAGTTTTCTCAATGTTCTATTGTCCAATTTTGGTGAGCATGTGTGAATAGCAGATCAAGTTTCCTGTTCTTAGCTGACAGGAACTGCACCCTGTATGATCTTCTAATGCTCAAAGTAAAAAAAAATTACTATTCTTTCCCATTTATCTGCTCGTTTTTTCAACTTCATAAGGTCGTCTTGACCATTTTTACATGCTTAAAAGCAGACGAGTTGAGTTCTATGTGGCCTGGGGTTGGTGCCATGTAATTGGCTGATTAGATATTTGCAGGTTTACCTAAACAAGTGAGTGTGCATTTTTAATGTATTTTTGCCTTTGCTATTATTTTTCAGTGATTTTAAAAAAGTTAAAAAAAAAGAAAAGAAAAGAAGTAAAAATGTAATATTTTTATGAATGGTCTTCAAACTTTACAACAATATACTAGACCTTCAGGGACATTAGTACCCAGGTTGGGGAAGCATTTGTCCTTGACCTTCATTGTAAGGACCCAAGCTCAAAGTAATATTTAATATTAAATGGTATGGAGAGAGCGGTAAAACACTCATTTCATTTTTTCAATACGACGACCTGCAACGTGACAATGAAACAATTTTGAGTGTGAAAAAATTCTTCCATGGGACATGTCATGTGTTTATGTTTAGATCTAAGGGTTGTGAAGTCAGCCTGTGGATTAGTAAGTCCTGCTCCCTGTTGAATACACATATATATATATATATATATATATATATATATATATATATATATATATATATATATATATGCTCCAGTCTTGCCACATGATATGCACAATGACAGTGTTCTTGCTGCACCACTTATTCCATGTGCAATAGTAAAATTGGATTTGGTCAGTCCTAAGTGTTGAACTGTGTGAGGATAGCATTCTGAGTGGCAGATTTATTATTGCTCTATTCTTCACAGTTTAAGTCACAGCTTCACTGGTTCGTCATCTGCTTGGCTCACTGAGTTGCTCTGTTCCCTCTAGTCTTGTCCCCCTCTCTTTCTCCACATTTAAGTTGTCACGACTTCTTAGAACACTAATGGGCTGTTAATCTCCATCTCTCATCAGTTCTGTTCTGTTACGTTTTGTTCTCTTTTCTCTTCCCTCTTCCTTTCTTCCCCTTCTCCTGCAGTATATCACCAGGAGCACCTTCTTTGCTGGCTCAGCACTTTCCCTCTCTTTCCCCCTTGCCTTTCTGTATATACTAATGACACTGCAGCTTTAGGAGTGTTTGTGTGTGTCCTTGTGGAAAAAAGTTGTTGGTGTGGCAGTTTTTTGATATAGATATTGCAGATTGTTTGGATAACTGTAGACGGATGAGACGGATAGCCATCATGACAGGTAGAGCAGAAATGGCGAGATGAAAGAGTGCAGCTCTTGGCTCTTCGGAGAAGTGTTGGCAGCATTTTTTCCTCAGTTCACTGCACATTAGCTTAACAAGGCTGAGAACAAATGGGCTGCTTTTAACCATGTAAAGCACTTTGTGCTACAGTTTGTGTTGTATGAAAAGTGCTTTATAAATAAAGATTGATTGATTGATTGATTGATTGAAATATACTGACCACACTGTTGCACTAAGAGTAGAGTGTAATGAGATCCTTTAAAAAGCTGTTAATAAGCTCTTTGCTTCTCTTTTCTCTCTGCAGATGGAAAAGTGTATGCGCTGGGGGGCATGGGTGCAGACACAACACCACAGGCCCTGGTTAGGGTGTATGATGTAGAGAAGGACCAATGGCACCCAATGACATCTATGCCCACACCGCGGTATGGAGCCACGCCCTTCGTAAGAGGAACCAAAATCTACGTGATGGGTAGGAAATACATCATGCAGATGTTATACTGCTAGCATGTGCGTGTTAGCATATACTGACATTTACCTTAAAGCTGTAGAGAAATACATGACTTCTTGCCAGTGGTGCTCCGTTAGGCTGATCTCTCTCCTTTTAGTCTCAGACAGCGTTGTCTTAAAGCTCCTTAACTGTCAATTAATATGTGCACCCAAACTTTAGATCACTGCCGTTTGGTATTTCTACTGAAAGCTGTTCTTACATCAGTCTCAAAGTATAGTTGTCTGTCTGTGAGAGTGTGTCTATCTCCTGTTTACAATGACAGAAGCTGGGCAAGCTGAGAGGCCAGCAGTTATTTTTCTGGTGCTTTGCGCATGTACATTGTGGATAAACTGCTGGTCTTTGACGGTAAACTGAGGGAAGACCAGAGTGTGAGACAAACTGCTGCTGGTCTGCTTTTACCACTCTCAGATCAGAAACACAGCTAGCATTATCAAGTAAATAAGCTTCTGTACTTTAACTTTGTAACAGATGAATTTCTTCTTGCAAACCACCCTGCCTATCATGCATGATGTAGAAAAGAAGAAGTATGAAAAACACATTAATAAGGAAAGCTGTGACAATGAGTAAGCAGTGATGGCAGCTCTGACCATGTCAGGTCTAATAAAACATGTGAACAGGCGAACAAAGTTGAACAGGTGCAGGTTCAGCAAAGACTGATGTCTGAACCAGCTGTTTTGCCAAAATTCCACCTTCAGTTTTAATCCATATTTAAATACCACTTGTTGATATTGACAGTTAATCATATCACATACTTATTATTAAACTCATATTTTAATATACTAGGCCTGCATTTTTCAGCTCATGAACAACTGACTTTTTCCCCAGAGATACCTGATACTCACAGGACAGTCACCACAAACATGTGATTTATAGAATCCGATGCTGAAAATTAAAACAGCAAATAAACAGAAATAATATAGAAATAAAGATATATTGTTGTATATAAATAAAGTATTTAAAACTAATAACTCTTCAGTTTTCCCCATCTCTACATCAGCATCTGATTGAACCTCAACCAGATGCTTTTCCTAGTGATCAGCAAGAGTCTGGCATAATTCTGGCTGGATATTTGACCACTTTTGGTAGAGTTAATTTAAATCGGTTATTTCCTGGGATGGACTCCAGAAATTTGTAATAGGGTTTATAATGAGGCTTTGTAGAGACCATTCCATAAGCTTCATGTCAGCCTGCTGTGTTCATTCTGAAACCAGTTTTAATGTGTGTTTGGGATCATTGTCCTGTTGGAACACCTAACTGTGTCCAAGTTTCCACTATCTAGCTGTTCATTTGAGTTGAAGTTGAAATATTTTGAGATAGTTCTCATTCTTCATTATTCCTTTAACTTTGTGCGATATACAGTACCTGTACCACTGGTAGCAAAAGCATGATGGTGGGGAGTTCCAGAGCATGACACTAACACTGCTATGCTTGACAGTTATGACATGGTTCTCAGGTATGAAAGCATTACCTTTATTCCTTCAAGTGTACCTCTTGTCACTGTGGCCAAGTAGCTCAGTCTTTGACTTGTCTGACAATAAGCTTTTCAACAGAAGGCATTTGTTTTGTCCATATGGGGAGCTATAAGAACTCAGTCAAGACTGAAATTTTCAATGTTGGCACCCTCTCAGTCAATGGTGATGAAAAATGTGTTTCACTGTGGACAGTGACACTGGTCTTCAGCAGTTTCCAGTTCATGACAGGCTTGAGCCTTGGTGGTTCGTGGGTTGTTTCTAAACATCCTAATCAATTTTCTCTCATCTAAGGGTGACAGCTTTGGTCTTCATGCAGACCTTGGCAAAGTGGTTACAAACCTGAATAACTTATGTACAATTGTTTAAACTGGACTCTGCAGTTATTGAGAAATGGCTCCAAGTCATGCTCCCAACTCATGTAAAACTACAATTCTCCTTAGATATTTCATGAGGTCCCTGTAAATGTTCTTATTATATTGAATTGAGTATCCCAAAAAGTTGGTTCTGTTCATCTGGATGTAACGTTTTCAGTGTGAGAAATGTTTTGTCACTCATCTAAGTGACTTTATCAGTCTCAGCTGACTGCAGGCTCCCCCAACCTTTTAAACAGTACATTTGCATAAGGCCTAAAACTGGCACCAGTGCCAAACAATGGGCTGTGAGGTCTGTTTCTTGATCATTAATATGCAAAATGGCATGACCATTGATCAACAACCAATGATCAAAGACCATTCATCAGTGGCCATGAGTACCATTCACAGAGAGTTGAGGAATGGCTGCAATCACAGCATTTTAAGATGGTGAAAACCTTAGGCCCCCTCCTCGATTCAGAGATGGTCTTTCGCTTTTCACATAAACGGCCTCCTTGACTCCGCGCTCAAACCAGCATTCCTCCCTGTCCAGGATGTGTACATCCTCATCATTGAAAGAGTGTCCACTGGCCTGTAGGTGTAAATAGACTGCAGAGTCCTGGTCTGACGAGGTGGCTATTTTGTGTTGTGCCATCTGTGTAGCCAGAGGTTGTTTGGCTTCCCTGATGTATAATGGCATGGCAACCTCCTGGCACCTAACAGCATACACTACATTACTCTGTTTATGCCGTGGGACCGGATTCTTGGGGTGGACAATTTTTGGCGCAGCGTGTTTTAGGTTTTGAAAGCCACAGAGTGTTTAGAGAAAATGCATCTCAGCTGTTCCCATACTCCTGACACATAAGGGATCACTAAGGGTTTGTGCTTAGGCAGCAGTTGTCTCTCCTGGATTACCTGGAGCTTTCTTTAGGTGCCTTCCCAGCTTCCCAGACAACAAATGTCCAGGTGGGATAACCACCTTTACTCAGGGCGTTCTTGATATGAATACAAAACATGTTCCCATCATCACAATGGATTTTTAGTGAATGTGAAATTAGTATTTTTCATTGGTTTTTGCCTTGGACCTCTCACATGGATGTCATTTTTGTGCAGTTTCGTAATTATTGTTGAATCATGAACTTTGAGCTTAGCTGACACAAGTGAGGCCAACATGTAACTAAATGTTGTTCTGGGTGCTTATGTGACCTCCTGGATGAGTCACTGATGCATCCTTGGAGTAATTTTGGCAAACCGACCACTCCTGGGAAGTTTCACCAGTGTTTCAAGTTTTCCCAGTTAAAGGATAAAGGCTTTCTCTGTCATTTACTCGAGCCCCCTAAACCTTAGAAATGACTTTGTAACCCTATCCAGACTCATCGAAGTGACTTTTTCTTTAGTTTCTTTTGATCTAGATGTGTTGATTTTTAAGATCTTTTAGACTCCTTCACTGTGTCAGACAGTGATTTCTTAATTCAGCAAGTCTGCCAGTAATCAGGCCTGGATGCAGCTAGTGAAACTGAACTCAGCTTCCCACCAAATCACAGTTAAAGTCAGGCTGTGTTGGTTTAATATTTTTTGCTGATCAGAAATATTTCATTGTCACAAATATATAAAAAACTGAGAAACAAGTATGTTACAGCAATATCTCTCATTACAAACTCCATTTGGTAATTCAGTGCAGGAATTCTGTAGAGCCATATGGTCATTTTCTCAAGAACTCTAGTGGCCGGTGATGGATGACATATTTGAAGTACCTCAGTGTGCAGGTTTTGCTGTTGTATGGTTACTTTAAAAATCTAGGGCACCCCATTCCACACTCTGTGCTTTTATCAAGTGCATAAAGGGATAAACAACAGAGGCAAGTTTGCCAACTCTCCATTAAAGTTGCGATTTTAGTGTGCTTTTGGGTTTGTTCTATCTCACACACACACACACACACACACACACACACACACACACACACACACACACACACACACACACACACACACACACACAGTTTAGAAATGTGTGACTGCTGCACTGTTTTTGTTGCTTTTTACCATGAGCCTTTTAGCTTTGACTTTATCTTCCTGCCACTTGTAGAGCTGTGACAGTGACTGCCGAAGAGACAAAAATCTATCTTTCAGGTCTGAGGGATTTTACGGTCTTTGGAAAATATTGATCAGCAGAACTGACTTGGAGTTAAAAAAAACTGCTCTGTAGGAAAGCAACAAGGACATTTGTGTCCGGTACAGAATACGAGTGACATTCAGTCATTCCTCAGGTAGGTTCAAGGTTCAAGGTTCTTTATTTGTCACATGCATAGTTATACAAGTTATACAAGGTAACATTTGTTGGCAGTTATTGCCCATTTACACACTGTTAAAATTTCACACCACTGCTGAGAAAGAAATTGGAATTGCACGGGGCAGGATAAAATTATTGCAGGGTGCAATCATTTTATCTCACGAGGAAGTATTTTGAAAACAGACGAATCCATTTCACAATAAAGAACAACACACATCCACGTCCAGCACAAGGTAGTTGTAACCTCCTGAGAGTTTTGGTCATTTCCATATCAATGCTTTTTGTCTCACACACTCCACCAGAGGCACAAAATGAGTCTTTGCAAGTGGCAAAGAGAGCACAACAAACTGGAACTTGGGAGCAGAGCGATGCCTAACAGCACACAGTGTGCGTTTAGAAGTCTCGCCGACATGTAAGCAGGTTGAATTTTGCTGCACATGGTTTAGATACTAACAAAATGTGATCAATTTGTATTATACAGTTCCTTGTTAGAATGAAATATAATTTATGAATTATCATTATTTCTATTAGCTACAGCTTTATGACCTTCATGTGAGTGCAATAACTATTCAATATTAACTTATCAATATTTTTTTGTTTAAAGTAATTGGAGGTTCTTTCAACACTTAAAATTTTAGTGTTTAAAATGTGCTTACATTTTATTTCCAAATGAACTCTGTGAGTTTTGAGACACAACAGTCATCTGCCAAATGCCCCCAAAAGATTCACGTGTCCTCTTGTGCTGTAAGAGGGTTGATTAATGGGTCACCGTAACATGGAGACCTTTGTTTCAAACCAGTCTTTTTAATTATTACTTAATAATTACTTTTCCACAAATTAACCTAAGCCTGTGGTATACTGTATATTACTGTAATGTTGTTATTATTGGCAACAAAGAAGCAATTGCTTAATCCAAACCAAACGACTCTGTGCCTAAATCTGACACTTTTGTCACATAACTGGATAAGAGTGATCTTTATTGTTGGTGGTTGATGTCTACTGCTGGTATTGGTCATATCAAGGGGGTAAATGACCTAAACAGTCACCTTCTTTTTGGTCTTTTTGTAACTTAAACTGAGCTGATACTTCCCATATATCTCAGGTATATGGAGCATAAATATTGGACTGACATTCTGTTGGTGGGCAGAACTTTGTCAGTTAATGAGTTTTAATCTTGCTTGACTTGATGGTAAAACAAACAAAAGTTAAATTAATCCAACAATGCAAAAGTGTTCTGATACAAGAAACACTGGCAACACAGGTTTAGGTTTTTCCTGTTTTAAAAAGATTAATCGGGGAATATCCGTTTGCCTCGTAATGAGCTCTCCAACACACGAGTTATAAAGTGTGAGAAAAACAGAGAGAGACGAGGTCAAAGCAGGAGGTCAAGCAGTTGGAGTTCAGATGGTGTTCATTTATCTGATGACTCGATGTAACAGTGATATATATGGTGAAGAAATCAGTTTATCACAGGTCAAACAACAACATCCATCACCCTGGCAAATGATTGCCGTCTGCCACAAAGTGACCTCCCTTCCATCATCAGGTAAACAAGCCAACATTTGGGCAATCTGGCTGCAAACAGAATTCTATATTCATGTAAAAACAACAGATGTGCAGGCGCGTCCTGCACTCTTTTAGCACCTCATCATTTTAAAGGCTCTTTTTCTGACCTAAGTTAGACCTGAATTTTGGATTTTAGTCATGTTAAAGCAACTAAAGGTTTGTAAACTAATGGATCCAATACACTCTGTTATCTGTCTCTAAGACTCAGAACCATCCATGACTAATAATTCAGACATGCAGCATCTTCTCTTTTGTCTAAAAGAACTAAAACTAAACTCGAACTAAAAAGAAGATGTGTTCAAAATGTGCTGAGATAATGCAAAGAAAATTCTGGCAAATAGTAGAAGAAATGGCATAGCACCTTAAATTTAATTCAGTGTCTGCTACCTATGATGCAACCTAACACTGAACACCACGGCCACCAGTCCAACATACAACAATACTTTGGTACTTTTAGGCAGCAGACATCATATGTCAAACTGCACAGTGTTTGTGTGTTTGCAGATATTTGTTGAGCAGTTAGAAATACAGCATTGAAATGACCTGTTAAAAAAAAGCAGTCACTTTATGCTCTTCAATGGTGGCCAAAGCTTATGGACACCTGCACCATAAATACTATTTCAAATGAATCAGGCTAACTTTAACCTGTGACTATAGTCCTATAAATGATGTCTTTTGTATGTTATTGTTTGCTTCATTTACTTAAAATCAGTTTGATGTTTGCAGGCGTATTATGACAGGAAGTAATAACTCCCACCACATGTCTTAAAGTTTATTGAAACGTTCCCTTTTCAAAATTGTGAGGAGCAGAAAGTAGAGATTTTGTATTAAATGTAGTGAGTAAAAACAAAAGGCAAATAATGTAAAATAAATTCATAAGTACAGATATCAATTAAATATGATACTTCTAAATAATTATATTAACAAAATATGTGTACTTCATCTACTTTCCACCTCTGCTTGGTGTCCTGGACAGCAAATGTTTGCACATCAGCTGTTTTAGTGGAGAAGAGAAAAGATTGGCTTCTTCTTTAAAACCAACTCCAAAGTTTCAACAAAATCACATGGTACAGTAAAAATAGCCACAAAAACAAATAAACAAAAAAAAATCCAAACAAACAAAGAAAATCTTTAAGTTTTAAGTAGAAGAGTAAACTCATTCATGTTGGTGTGGCTGCAGCTAATGATGCCGGGAAGTGCATGGGACAGAGAGCGATGACTAGTCTAAAGTGCAGCCACGTGGTCTGTGCACAGATGGGAGTTTAATCATATTATATCACATTAGACACACACTAATGTGTAATATACCAAGAGAATATAAATAATTTATGCTGTTTTTTTAAGCTGTCTCTCTCTCTCTCTCTGTGACTGTAATGTCTTCTCGCTGGGATTGCGTTAAAGCTTTACCGTACCTTGCACATTCATGCTGCTTCTACAGCTGCTGCTGCACTTGAGGGGGTTGTTCTCTTCAGCGGGTGCTTGAACCTCTTTTCATTTAAATTCCCTGTGTTCCCAGTCAACAGTGGCCTTGCTGGCAAATGACGTAACTCACGAGGCTTCCTACCGCTTTGAAATTCTTGTGCATGAGTGCCTCCGTGCCTCCGTGTGTTCACAGTACACATCAAGGATTTTGCAGCAGCGTCGCAGTTAGCAATCAGCACACGTGCAGCTGAAAAACAGTTGTCAGCAAAGTGAAGGATGACGAAAAAGATTATTCGGTGAAGCAAAAACACGAGTGTAAAAACACACACAGCACTGGATGAATGCTGCACCGCACTTCTTCAGCAGCAAATAAAGATAAAGAATCTAAATCATGACAAAAATAAACATCTTCATTTTTACCACTGAATTTACTGCATCAGGTCAACAAGTAAATCATAAATGGTGTTTAAACCAGCCAGCAGTCAGTACTTTCATCCGCAGTAAGACTCTTGGATAGCTGATGAATTACTGTAACAACAAACATCACAAATCTCAGAACACACACCATTACACGGCAGTTTTCCTGCTTATTCTTTTTTCATTGGCATTTTGGGAGGCATCCAAGTGTTGGCTTCTGCTGGAGGCAAAAGTGAGAAATGCTTACAGCAACATACATATACCATTTCAACCATTTGTTACTGAACCACAATGTAATATATATTCCTTATCAGCCAATGTGGAACACAGAATGGACATGAATAAAGAGCAAAAAATATGAAAGAGGACAACAGCAATCTGGCACAGCAGTAGCTAACTTACTCATAAAATAAAGTTAAACAAGATGTTTTAGTTAATAATAGCTACAACTAAAAAAAGTATATTAGTATATTTTCTCTAATGAATGTCTATGTAAATTATTTTTAACACATAAAACAAACAGTTTTCCTTAAGATTTACAATGTGTAGGTATTTATTTAGTCATTTATGCGCTAAAGGTGCATCTCCTGTCTCCTCCTTACTTCTTTTAAATTTTCATTTGTTGACAATTGAAATGACAGTTTTGATCAGCAAATATCTAATATTGCTACACCAATAGTATTGGTTATATTAAAAAAATAAGGAAGGCTCTATAATTCACGTTTGTAGAATGCGCTCCACACACACATTGTTTATGCTCAGAGATGTCTCGTTTATTTAGGGTTCTTTATGCAACAACCCACAGTCTGGTCAGCGCTGGCCTCAGCTTTTCCAACAACCCCCTCTCTCGTCTCCTGCCTCACTAAAAAGGGGGAAAAAGACTCATCAGTCCAAACACCAAGCACCACCAGCTGTGTTCTCACCTGCCTCCCCGGCACTGCCCCGTTCAGCTCACTGCACCACTCCTCCCCTGCAGCTGAGCCAGGGACCACACCTCCACCACTATGTTATTTTTATGTTACCCTTACCCAAATGTTTACTGCGACTTTACTGCACCTCTGCAGTGCTAACATGCTAATTTTTTTCAGATACCCACCTGAGACCCAACCTATTCATTTATTCTCTGTGTCACCCTTTGCTTTATGTAATAATAAATACAGTTGTGTACTGTATTTATTCTTATTTTATTTTATTCTAATTTTTGCTTCATAACTTTTGCACTGTCCACTTCCTGCTGTGACAAAACAAATTTCCCACGTGTGGGACTAATAAAGGTTATCTTATCTTATCTTATCTTATCTTATATCATTTAGAAGTCTGAAGGTTAGGATTTGAAATCACGTGCGATCATGTTTCACCAACAAAGTATACCTGGAGAAATTTAACTTATGCCAATACTGGCTAGCTTGGTAAGCAATGATGCTGAATGCGATACTAATATCACCTTAGGAGGCCATTTGATGCACTGTAGGTGCTTGCAATAGTTTTTTTAGTTTTGGATGCTTTAGTCTTTTTTTTTTTAAATAATTGCTATGTTAATTACACCAATTTAAAATGTTATGATGTTGAAATGGCTACAAAGCCCAGACTCAGAGATTCAGTGGTAGCTAATGTTTAATTGGGTTGGTGGAGTTTACTGTTGCTACATTAACATATTTTAATAGATGTAATTTCACTTTTTCCTGTCTCTGTACAAATGTAGAGCCAAAGTATAGTAGGAATGGATGCTTGTTGTCTTCCACTGGTGACAGACTGTAATTTTAACCTGTATAGTAGTGACTGGTGCTTGGAGATGTGGTATTGATTGGTATTGGTATTACTGACATTGGTCTTTCACTCTCTAGGACTGTTGTGGATGCTCACAAAATGATTATTAATGATTAGCAGGATTAGTATTTTCTCACTATCTAGCTACAGATAATACATAGATAAATTGTGTTTGGAGCTTGTCAGCTGTTGAAACAGACAACAGTGAACCACACAGTTTATGAAACAGTCCTTTGATGTTCTTACATACCGATCCCAAATGGTGGTCTGCAAAGCTCCTTCATTCTCAGCATCTGTCAGTCATAACAATTAACCAAGTTGCTCATAAAAAAAGAGCTATTCAGAAAATCAATTAACCGTAATTCATCTTCATTAAAAGAACCTAGTAAGAAAATGGAACATTAGAAAAATATTAATAATACATTAAGACTGATTATGCATGGGTCTCCCGCTATATGATTGTACCTTAGCGCTGACTTCTACCTTTAGCTATGAAGGATTATGAAGCAACGGGCCAAAGACTGATGGATTCTTTTGTTTTTTGTTTTTTTTATTGTCCAGATTTCTGTCTGTTATGTAGAATCTACATAACAGACAGAAATCTGTTATGTAGATTCTACAGATGGCTTATTTTTGCTGAGCTGAATTTGGTTTAGAATGCAGCTCAGGCCCGTGATTATATGTAGATTTGCACAAAAGCTGTCTCCTTCAGTAGTGCAGCAGTCCAGATTCTCTGTTTTACACTTTTGCCAAAATGTTAGTCTCTGATTGTGGAGTATTGCAGCAACACTAAAACCATATGTGAACCATGTACTCTCACAGAAAATCATACACAGTAGATTCTGCAGCAATCAACCAAATCTTTTGCATGGAATCTCTTTTTCTCACATCTAATGCTTCCCACACAGTTCGACTCTTTGTCTCGCTACTGCCATCGATCTCTTTGCCACTCTGCCCACTCCAGCTGACCCTCTTCCACTTTCTTCTCTCACTCCTCCACATTCTGTTCTTCTCTTTCTATAATGCTTTCTATAATTTCTCTGTCACTCTCTCATATTCTTTACATTTCCCCCTTCTTTTTCCGCTGCCTCCCTCCCCATTTGCCTCTCACCCCTGGCGCTGCTTTCAGCCCCCCCCCATTCCCATCATTCAAACTCTTACTGCCCGCTCCATGCAGGCTCTCTCTCTCTCTCTTTGTCTCACAAAGCTTGCCTTCCCCTTGTAGTCGTATTTTACAAGGTTAAGTTATGATTTGTGGAAGTAAACAACTCCTAAGTGTCCTAGGGGAGCTCCCTGCTGCTGTGCTCTCCTTTCAGCCCAAAATGAAATGTGGTCCCAGCGCTGGTCTGTGCACTGGCTAGACTTTGACATAAATGCCAAGGAAACTATGTGACAGGCGCTGGGGATTAAAAAGCAATGAAACAGGAAATGGAAACAGGGACAAACAGTGTCACACAGAAAATTTGCATTTGTCCTTGGCTTGTTGTTTGTGCACATGATAATATTTCTGGGAATATATTTCATTTATGAGAAGGGGCATGCAGTTTCCATGTCTTCATGATAATACACAGGTGACTTTGTCAGTTCACTCACATTTTACTTCTCTGGATTTTAATAGAATCTCTTGTAATTGTAAAGCTTTGTCATAATCATAAATTCATTGAATCTCTCTCCCCTCTCCTCCAGGTGGTCGCCAGGGAAAGACGCCGGTGACAGCACTGGAGGCTTTTGACCTGGAGATGAAGAGCTGGACACGTTATCCCTGCATCCCCAGCCGGAGGGCCTTTTCCTGCTGTGCTTCAAATGAGCGAAGCCTCTTCAGCCTTGGGGGCCTCCAGCAGCCGGGGCCGCATAACTTTTACTCCAGACCTCACTTTGTCAGCACCATGGAAGAGTATGATCTGGATCAAGGTAAGCTGTTATTTAACCCTGAAGGAAGTCATGAGTTTAAGATGACATTTTTAAGGTCGAACTCAAGGGATGAAATACAGCCTGAAGGAGCAGGAGCTTTCTGGGTGAGCCATTAAGCATCGCTGGTTAGGCAGCGGTTTTGATGCTTTCACTCTCTCTTTCACTCTCTTTAAATGGGTTTGAGTATTGGAGATTAGCCCATTATAGTTAGATGGCAAGTATTTTGTAAAATTATATACCTGTCCAATAGTGCTACCTGCCTGACCACCACAAATAAGGTAAATGGTTCTTATATAGCGCTTTTCTACTCTGTCTTGAGCACTCAAAGCGCTTTACACAACTTTTACATTCACCCATTCACATCCATTTGCACAATGCACTTTTTTCTACTGTTTCTAAGTGCTTCCTAATTTTTATCCACACACATTCATACTCCAGTGGATGCACCGGAGAACAACATGGGGTTAGTATATTGCCCAAGGACACTTGGCATGCAGACTGGACATGTATATTTACATAATTTCTTTCTCCTCCTCCCTCATTTTCCACCTCCTCATCTTTCTCACTTCAAGCATTATATAATGAACTGAACTCATGGCTCTAACACATGAAAATGTGCATAAACATGCTTATTTTTTTCTCATAGTGTGGCAATTACTTATTGTCAGCAGATCAGACACAAAATTCTCCCATCTCCGGACAGGTGACAATGAGTTGGCTAAAGAACAACAACAAGGTTGTAAGTTAACATTATGGCAGCTAACATTAGGTTTGAGTATCCTAACAGACAACAGACATGTGGAGTGTTCTTCCCACTCCCTTTCAATACGTAAATGAATCAGAACGGTAGCAATACTGAAATGTATTGATTTTTGTATAGTATTTTTTTTCTCTCTTATTTTCTTTACTAAATGTACCTGTATATTGTGGTGGACAAATTTTACACACTGTGCCTTTAAAAAGGACAAATTGCATAAAAGTTTAAAAGATAGATTAAACAGATCAAAGCACAAACATATGCTTCCTTTCATAAAGAAAAAATAAAACAAACAAAGAATAAATAAATAAGGAAAAATCACACACACATACTTGCAATGATAATATAACAAATTATGTATTTATGTATATGAATTATTGAAAATGTCAGGAATATTATAAATTATGGAGCCTTATATTTCATTATTTTAACATATACTGTTGTCATTTCAGTCTTGTGTCACAGCAAAGGCAGACAGTTAGAATGAACCACGTGTCAGCCTCACATAACACACAAACTTTTAAAAAACTACTCACATCCTTCCAGCTGAAGCCTTCTTATCGGGCTTTTCTTTCTGCACCTTAGCTTGTTAAATGAGCTGCCAAACAAATTTGCACAGCTACAATCAGTTTGCACACTAGATAGCTAATTACCTGCTCATGTGCAGCACATTAAACCATCAACAACTTGCATTTCTCTCTGGCTGGTTAAGATCAAACATATGGAGCAAATGTTCCTCATTTCAGTGATTAAAACACACACGCACACAAAGGAATGACGAACTGTGACTTCAGCGCAGCAGGAGCAAGAATTTGTTTTAGTGCGTTAACGATATAATGCTTTCATTATTTTAGTGTAGTGATTATATTTAATGTTTTGAAAATGGCTTTGCTTCACCGTCCTTTAATAGTGTCTGTTTAAGTAAAGAAGGATCTCTCCTTTAATATGAAAAGGCTACAGGATGTTTAGTATTATCACAAAATGCAATAAGTTTAATGTGTCAAACAGGAACAGAGAGAAACAAGGCTTTTTACTACAATGAGGGGATTACAAATGCAAGCCTGGTTTAATAAAGTACTTTCTCCAGTTGAGGTAACTAAAGTTCCAAGTTCACTTTTAGAGCACTTCATGTACTTATGCTTGATAGACATCAAGCATAAGTACAAAACACCACAATTCGAGACACCAGTTTCTTTCTCAGTTCCTTTTTGCTGCTGTGGTCTGTGTTATCATACCTCAGTTGGCTTAAGGTGTATAGGATCTTGTCTGAATACAATGTATACATGCAGCGGTATCCTGGTTTCTTTCAAAATGCTGCAGCTTACATGCTTAAATGTCATTTTGTTTAAAACTAACATAAACACAGGAATGGAGTGCTTCAGAACTTGATCGTAAGCAGGATACTCACCTCTATATAAGCTCACCTAATGTGCAGTTCGTGTTATGGATACTGCTGTGTTGTGCTAGTGTTGGGGTAAACAATATTCACATTCTTTCTTCTACTCCATTATTTTAAACTGTGGCACAATGGATGGCTGCTCAAATAGTCACGTCCTTAAGCTGTTTTTTATCCTAACTTAAATTGTATAGGACAGCGGTCCACAAGCCAGGCCACAGACCAGTACCGGGCCGCAAGCGTTGAGGCTCAGGTGTAAATTTATAGTTTTCAGGGTTTCTTTTGGTTTTTATCGTTAACTCAGTTATGAATAAATCTTTTTTTTTTTGGTACCCATACTGGTTTTATTTTGTTGCATATATCCGTGACACCTTAAAGACCGGTCCGCTAAAATATTGTCAGATATTAACCAGTCTGTGGCACAAAAAAAGTTGGGTACCGCTGGTATAGGACAGGAAATGTTATGTAATGCCTATTGTGGTCAACAGGGAGCATATATAATGAGGGACCCTTCTGAGGAACAGAGCAAGGGGAGCTGTGGCCACCAATGAACACTAAAAAATGTTCAGACATGACCTAGACCACTGCAGAGCCATTTCAGATATACCCACCCAGGAGTAATTCAGACAAAGCAGTCCAGTTACTCTGCTTTGTGAATTCCTGTATGCTTGAATAATTTCAGTAGATAAGAAGGAGAAGCTGCCTGGTAAACAGCCTAATGGAATCAGCGGTTGGGTTTCTCACAGTGTGTGCTATGCCACCCTGGAGCACCCTGGAGGGAATACAAAGCAGCCCAAATATGGGAAGATTATACATTAGTTGAGTCAGATCATATCAAATCAAATCCACACTGTTGATGATGATGCTGCAGAATCCTGACCAGTGAAAGAAATGGGCAAACGCTTCTACCACACGGTTTGTCGATTGACTCACTTTAAATGTTGCTGCATAAAACATGACTGAACAAATGCATGTATGCAATGTTGGCAATAAATCTGATTTGAGTAATGACAACACTTCAGGCGCTTAAAGGTGCCCTTAGCTGCTGCAAATCTGTCAATGATTTTAACTGTTTGCTTTATTAATACCCCAGGAGTCAAAACAGAGTGAATCATTAGGATTATGTGGGATATAAGCTTTAATTAACCCACATTATTATTTAGTGATTTTGTGCAAGGATTATAACATATGCTCCAAATCCCATTTGAAGCATGAAATCAGAATGTGGCTCCTCACATATAGTATTAAGCTGTAATTAAGTCTGTTGTAGGCAAATGAGATATTTGATGTTACAGAAGGGTGAAAGCTGAGTGAAACATTTTTAATATAGCACCGACAGTTCATGTATCCTCAAAATCCACACATTTTAAGTAAAGTTAAGTGGTTTAATGTCATGTTGAAACTAAGCAGCAATATTGCCATAAACAATCTTTCATATATGCATATTTCTCTGGCACTTACATTCAGCAGGGAGCTTGTGGTTTAAGTGCAATGTTATACTGACTGTCAGTCTGATTTGTAGACGTTTATTGCAGGATGTGAAGGCAGCTGCATCAGTCATTTGTTCTTCTGCAAATAAAGCCGAGGAGATCTGTTTGTGTGCCTTTGGTGACAGATGATGATTCAAACACTGTCATCTTGCAATTCATGAGAACCCTTTTAAATGTGACATTTCAATCATGTGAGAAACATGGTCTTTAGCTGTCATCTCTCTTTCTATATGTGTGTGTGTGTGTGTGTGTGTGATTGCTTTACCTTTTTTGCTTTCTTTCATAATTTATTATATATCTTTTACCATTTTTATACTTTCATATTGTTGTATATATACTACATCAGTGATTCTAAAACTGTTACCCATGGCCCAGAGAGCCATGGTAGCCATGGGTTAAATTACCATAAATATTTATATATTTACAATAAAAACTGATGAACTGGAGTCATGTTAAATTAGGTTTTTTTTACTTCTTTGGCAGACCAGTTTTTGATAAAGAACTACACCATGTCAAGTAAAAAGAGACCAAAAGGCCAAAACATGATGTGAAAAAAAACATTTTGCTCGTCTTCACCACTCCTTCTTCTTTTTCTTCAAAGGAACAAAGAGAAGAAGTGATTGATGGTAAATGGACTGATTCCTATATAGCGCTTTTCTGCTCTCGCAGAGTACTCAAACCGCTCTATACAACATGCCACATTCACCCAATCACAGCCATTCTCACAAGCACTTTCGCTATACTGAGTGCTTTCTAACTACATTCACGCACATTCATACTCCGATGGATGCATCGGAGAGCAACTTGGGGTTAGTATCTTGCCCAAGGATACTTGACATGCAGACTGGAGTAGCCATCCCCATTGATTGAAAATAAGTGCAAAAAATGGAGGAAAAAGTAATTTAAGATCATAGTTGCACACAGTACAACACATTTAGCATGTTTAAGCTAAATGAAAAGATAATGGACAATGACGCATCACAATTGCAATAAAACAGTAATCCCCTATCAGACTGTTATCAAGTTATGACTGAAAGGAAGCAAGCTAGCATGTAAGTGCATGCAATCTGTTTGTGATAATACAGCATTTGAAATGAAATGCAATGACCAGACAAGCACCAGCTGTAACGAGCTCCCATCATGGGTTTACTCTTGTTTGACAGAACCAAAAGATGATGTTGAGACAGCTGAGTTTCTGTTTTCAAAATACCAATGTCAAGCTTCAAAAACCCTAAATGGGGGCTACTGTGATTTTTCTTTTTTTCTGTTAATGATATTACAGCTGTGGATGTTCATATGGCCAAAGCATCACATAATGATGTCATCATGCACAGTGAATCTCTCTGAGTGAGAAGCTCTTGCTTTAGACTCTGAACATTTGGTTTCTGACAGTTTTTTCTACTCTTTGCTTGTGTCACACACTTGATGACCTGAAAGGATACAACAAAGATACCTGAACATGTTTTGAACTGCAAATCATGCAAAGCTAGTATCACTGAGCTCAAAAAGTATTGGACTGGAAATTAGGGAATTTTAACTAATGTAAAATTAATAAATTGTTATTAATCTTTATTAATTATTGATTATTAATTGTAAAATTATTAACCCGATAATAATAATCACTATTGGAAGAGTGACATGTTGTTGTCACAGCGAGTACAGGCTGTGCTTGTGAAAGCCAAGAGATGATGCTGTTAAATCTTATTCTGTACAAATACAATTTTTTTGGGATTTCTATGAAAAAAATAGCAAGTAAGGATTCTTGTGTGATTATTTGGAATTTTGGGAACAAACTAGATAAAGAGGTCACTTCCCTCAAAATGGCAAGCATTCTCAATGGTGTGGACATTAAGTAGGATATGTAAGTGCTCAATTCAAGGCTAGAGTCTGCCCTTTTCAAGCAGCATGACTGAAAAATGTCTAAGTGTATACTGAATCTCAAGTAGCCTCAGAGACTGAATCGGTCCCCTAGAGTTTAAATGCTGTTAGATACAGCAATGCAATGTCTCAAAATATCCTCAGTCAAGCTGTGATGATTCATAATCTTAGATAGATAAATAGATGGCCATAGTGCCGCTTACTCCGCAATGAGTCGTGATTTGATTCTGCTTTTAAGAGCTGCGGAATGAAAAGAAAGCTGAGTTTGGACTTTGAAAGGAAGATTGAAGACACAAAGAGATATTTTTAACTGAGGCCAAGATTTTCAGTGTTTTGGACACAAAGTGGAAAGTAATCAATTTCTAAGTTTTGAAGTCTTTATAGCTTTGACTAATCTGCCAAATATTCTTTGCATTTAGTCACTAACTTAGCATTCTTGTCTTTACTTTGATAAACCAAGACTCACAGTGAAATCTGTGGCAGTTTCTCTGCAGAGGCTCTGATGCTCAGATGGTTCACCTTAATATGTGCTAAGCTCAGAAAGAATACATTATAAAGGGTGTAGAAGTAGTTGTGGAAGTCATGACCAATACTGTGTTTCTAAGTTGTTGTTGAGCTTTTTTTCCTGTTTAATTCTATTCAGTGAAAGAAAAGAAATTAACTAACTGGTCTTACTGAAAGTCTGGTGGCTGTAGCTCAGGAGGTAGACTGGACATCTATTTATCTGTGGCTCAATCCCCGGCTGCTCCAACCAAATTTCCTTAGGCAAATACTAGGCCCAGGTTGCTCTCTGATGCATTCATCACAGTTTGAAAGTATTTAAGCATAGGAAAAAAGTGCTTTGGTGAATAAGGTGAGTTGTATTAAGTACTCAGGTAGAGGAATTATAACACAGTATCGAATAACCCAGGGATGGGGCAACTGCAGGCCTCAAGGGCCGGTGTCCTGCAGGATATAGATGTGTACACTGATTTAAGTGGCTAAATTATCTCCTCAACATGTCTTGAAGTTCTCCAGAGTCCTGGAAATGAACTAATCATTTGATTCAGGTATCTTGACCCAGGGTGATATGCCTCGGTGAGGCCTGAAGTTCCGCACCCCTGGAATAGCCCCACTAGCAGCTATTTACAGTTCAGCTGTTAGTGGGGCTCGTGCTTAAACATTTACATTTTTATATTTTTCAAGGAAAAACAGTATGGCTTCTTACTAGAAGAGTGTGTGTGCTGAACTGATTTAGGTCTGCAGTGCAGACCTTTCACCAGCTGAGAACATTTAGAGCAGCGATGTCAAACTCATTTTACATCACCACTTTGATCTTAAATGAGCTGAACCAGTGAAGATTCCTTTTTTGTCAGTTTAAAGAAGTTTAACTACACATTCAATCCCTGAGATGTCTTAATATAAGAAAAATAACTGCAAATTATAATAGTACCTATCAGCTTTTCTGTATGATAAAGGAATGCTGCTAGTTAATGGTTAATGGTTAATCAGTTAGCACAACTCTTTGGGCTTTAATTAATGTGTAAAATTACAGGAAAAGGTAGCTCACTGTGCAGAAATTATAAACTTAAAAAATGATAAATAAATAAATAAATTGTAAACTTTGTGAAGCAATTATCAATTTTATATATTTTTTTAAACTTTGGATACTACAAAAGACACATTTCGATTGTAGACAATGAAAAAAAAAAGAGGAACTTTTCTGTTATTTACTTGTTTAGCTATTACTCTCTTACTGTGGTGTAGTATGAATAGCCACAGGGAGGTCTTTATCAGTAGAAAAAGCTTTAAGACCTATTAAAATACATTTGAAAAGTGAAAATGTATTCCCTCTTCCTGTCGGATTTAATCTGTGCCGGGTAACTTCTGGCCCCCTGCCCTTATCTTTAAAACCCCAGAAAGACCCTTGGAGCTCAAGAGGTTAAAGCATAATAAAACAAAAACATAATAAAGAAGACTCGGGACTGTTGAGTGGCTAGAATGGAATATCAGACAAGAATAGGATAACACTGGGACTGAACTGATCTCCTCAGTTCTCAAACATTTATGGATTTTTGCTCTGTGCTACAGTGAACAAAATATGGGATTCAAATGTGAGATTTGCAGATTATTGCATTCTGTTTTCATTTACATTTTACACAGCTTCCCATTTTTATGGTATTGTTTTTGTTATATTTGTCTCTTCTGTTTGTAAGGAAACACGTGTATTGGAGATACTGGAGGGAAGTGTTTCACTTTGTGTGGATGTGTGGGGGATTATGTTGCTGCTCCCTTGTGAAAAGATCAGTGTGTGTGTGTGTGTGTGTGTGTGTGTGTGTGTGTGTGCGCGCAGTACTGTCTGTATGTGACATTTGTGTCAAATCAAGCAAGTCTAACCCTGATCCCTGTTAACAATGGCTCTTTTTGCTCCTCTGAAGCGGCTCAGGTTTAATGGGGTTGACTTTGAAGAATTAAGGCCTTGACTCTGAGGCTACGCTCAAATCAGCCCCTATTTTGAATTTTGCCAACTTTTTGTGTGTGTAATACCAGTTAATATAACAAAACAGTGTACAGAGTTAACATAGAATCAGTTTTGCCCTGACTTCCACAAAAAGGTGAAGAGGTAATGCTGATGGGATGCAGTTTTGGAACAGCCATAAACAAATAAAAACTAGGCATGTAGCTTCCAGCTCTAGAGAGTGAAGCCAATGTGAAAGTGCATTAAACATGTCATCTTTTTAAAGGCCACCAGGGGGCTGTGAACTTGTGGTCCTAAACAGGCCTCAGGCTTGACCTCAATAAAAAGTTTATTGTCTCAGTCACTCATTTTGCTTCATATTAAATAAAACATTAGGCCCATTTCAGAGAGTCTGGTGCTTTCAGAGAGGAGGCTTTATATCTGTCATTCAGGTGTGTGCTTATTGGTTAACGACCTTTGTTGGACAAGTCATTAGCTGGTGATCATGCCTTGCTTTTTGGAGGTATGATTGTTGGCTAACAACTTGTTAGAAGCACCATGTGGATGGTTATAGTAAATACAACAATTATTTTATGCTATGTGTATTTGAGGTTTTCTAAAACAAGTCTTCATGTCAGGAGCTAGTTAGAAACTGTGGATTATTATATTTTTTCAGCTAATTCAGTCAGTCAGTCAGTTTACTAAAATTATTACTATTTCTAGAAAACTCAATGCAAACCTAATGGAAATGATGGAGTTTTTTATGGCAATGTTTTATTGTACAATTATAAACTATATGACTAATTTTTCACACCCTCAAAAACAGTGAACTCACTTATATGTCTTTAATTTAAATCCTGTTCTGGGCAACGTAATCCTCCTTCTGCATTTTATCAGCTCAGTGTGAAACTTGTCAAGTAAAAGTCCAGAACAAAATTCTTGACTCACACCAACATAATATTTAACCATGTTTAGGAACTGATACTCCAACAAGAAATTAAAGCTCTTCGGGGGGTGGCAGCTTATAAGTTGGGCAGTGAACTGTTCACTACAGGTGTATGGGCTAATAAAAGTTTAAACAAATCCCTCATTACCTATCACAAAGAGAGGTGTTTGTGATTAAGGTGTTTAATAGAGGTCATAATACTGAGCTGATACTAAGCAGGTTCATTACCTGTTCATTTTTCTACAGTTGCTGAAATTGTATAATCAAGGTGATTTGCATTCAAATGATCTCTGTGTCAGCATTAAGCGCCGCTGAAAAGCAGAGCGTCACGCAGGGTTAATGGATGTTCTCTGCCAGTGACTCATTACTGTTTGGTACCATGTACTAAAGCTCTCAAAGTTAGGCCAGATCACTCTGGTATGAAAGAGTAAATGATAACAAAACTGCTTTTTAAGTGCATGCTGCTTTGTTTTTGGTCAAGGAGTCTGTGAACGTCACAAATGTGCCGAACCTACTGGCTGAACTTTAATTATGATGACAAGTGCAATGGCTCTTCCTCCTTGATTCCATCAAAACATCTGAAATGGGCTATGTGTGAGTTAAATGGGACCTCATTTTAGCTCAATATTTTTATTGTTGGACTTGATAAAAATAGCTTTGCATGATTAATAGTTGAAATCAATAGTTCGGACTTAGTGTAGCTCCTCATTTCATCCTCTGTTGGAAAACAAGCAGTTTTTCACCAGGTTTAAACATATATGTATGTGGGTGGAGCTTCTGTGCTCACAGCCACAGCTTCATAGCTAAACTGAACAAATTAGTAATATTTCACCTCTTTGACATCATAGAGAGACAAGCATTATAAAAACAAAACAAAAATATCATATATAGTTCATTAATGCAATATCCGAACCAAAGAGATGGCGACTGAAAAGAGAAGAGAAAAAGAAAATGGTTTGTTTATCCATTGCATTATTATCTTACTTTTTTCACTACCTGCATATATTTTGTGAGTTGTAGTAAAGCTATAGCTTTTACCTTAAGTAGGCTAATTATTTTGCTTTATTGTTATGAGACTTAAACAGGAAAAACCACACTTAAGACTGCTGAAAAAGGTAGCCAGGATAATTAACCCTCTGCTCAGCAGTCTCCAGTCCCACTGCTGTGTGAACAGCTGTTTAACTGGGCTGATAATTAAAAGGGAAAGAGAGACCTCAGAAATTAGGGAAAATTACTTATTTTTTTTCTTAACACTCTGCACAGTGTGGCTATTATTGTAGCTCTTTTTAAGGAGCAACAGTAATTGTGGTGTTACTGAGAAAGGCCAGATAAAACAGTGCTTGGAGCCCACGGCATGAATTATTGTGATGTGTGCAACGAATGGTTGTTTTGAAGACTGGGGCCAGGTTGGTGACCACTGTCAGTTGACATCTTGAAAGTGGCTTTGTCCCATTTAGATGGCTATAAGACAAAGTCAGTGTGCAGTCAATTTACAATTGAATGGGTTCAAATTGACAATTCCATGCAAATTTGTTTGTGTTGCTACAGTGGTTAAATGTGATACATTGGTAATAACTGTGTATCGGTTGATTTCTAGATACAGTGCACAGAAACAACAATTAAACATAAGTTCATATAAACTATTTACATTCATCCAGAACACATTTCAGCCAGAAATTGCTCCACAAGTAGTGACTGAATTGCTACAGGATGGAAATCTAAGTGCAAACTGACGTAGGTGCTCAGCAACCAAAATACCGACATTTGAGTTTGTTGTTCCAAAAAAAGTCTTTTGCAGATGAATTGCACTTATTTGTGGAGACTGACCCAGATTGATTGCAACATGTTGGCAATATGTCTACGTTTACACTTTTTTCTGCATTAGAATTTCTTCACCAGTAGAGTCCACTGCTATCTCTGGCTTCAAAAAAATATTGAGAAATATCCTCAAAAACCCCATGTGTCGTATCTACCATGTCAGCCAGGCCCCAGAGTTGATTTTATATTTTCTGTCTGTCTCTTTCCTCATCTTAGAAGTCATACAGGGTTGTTTGGCTGAAACTTACATAAAAGTTAATATGAATTTCAGAGTACATACAGGCAGCAAACCCTTAATCCCACCTTTCTGCAAACTGTTTCCCAGAGATGCCATGTCAGTCAAGCCCACCCTTTTTTAGAGGGTTACGAGTCAGAGCTTTGATCTGCCAGCAGATTGTATGTAGTAGGAATGTTCTGTCAAGCCATCTTTCAGATTTATTTCTTTCTCCCTCTCCTCTTCCCCTGTTCCCATTGATTATGATTCATAGCAAAGATCATCCATTAAAGCAAAACATTTGCAGAAATTTCAATTAAATATGCATCTGCCCAGTGGGTGACTGTTTTATAAGCAGAACTGGCAGTGTGGGATAACCTGGATTTGTTGAAACCAATCTTGGTTTCACTGTTGTTAAATGAAAAATGTAAAGGTGTTTAGAGGGTATTAAAGGGAGATGCCACAGGTGAGTTGGGAAATTTATGACCATGAACCTACTTGCATCATGAACATTTCTTCTTTTACAAGCTCATGTCTAAATATCCTTTGTCTATAGCAGTAAACCCTAAATGTGTACTCTGGACATTTCTTTCCAGTAAGAAAAGAAAACATCATGTATGGAAGTGAAATATTGTATCTCAGTAATATTGTATATCAGTTTTATTATCATGTAGTAATTTAGTCTTGCTTGTTCTTGTCTTGGGTTTACACGACTGGTGTGTGCCATCATGGTGTCTTGATGCATGCTCAATCATCCAGGTAAGTAAATCTCCAAAAGTTGATTCTGTTCATCTGGACGTAGCGTTTTGTGGGAGAAACGTTTCGTCACTCATCCAAGTGACTTCTTCAGTCTCAGCTGACTGCAGGTTTCCCCAAATCTTATAAACAGTACATTTGCATAATGACTGAAACCAGCCCACTGAAGGAACAATGGGCTGGGAGGTCAGTTCCTTAATCATAATTATGGAAATTCTCATGACCATTGATCAACAACCACTGACCAAAACCCACTGATCAACAACCACTGATCAATGGCCATGAGACCATCTCTGAATCGAGGAGGGGGCCTAAGGGTACATCTTTCACCATCTTACAATGCTGTGATTGCAGCCATTCCCCAACTTTCTGTGAATGGGACTCATGGCCATTGATCAGTGGGCTTTAATCAGTGGGTTTTGGTCAGTGGTTGTTGATCAATGGTCATAAGAATTTGCAGAGACTGAAGAAGCCACTTGGATGAGTGACGAAACGTTTCTCCCACAAAACGCTACATCCAGATGAACAGAATCAACTTTTGGACATCATGGTGTGTGAGTAGGTCCCAATGTCAAACCAAACACAACATATTGTCAGCAGCACTGTTAGCTTAAACACAAGCAAGGCAAAAGCTAGAGTTAGATTTTATTGTAAGTATTAAAAAGTTTTAAGTTAAAGTACTTTCAGGATCAAGATAAAGTTATGTTTCTGGATATCCATGGGTGCATGTTAGTATGTCCCAGTAAAGAGCAAAACACAAACTCAGATATGCATAAACTCAGATATTCAGGTATGACTTTAATGGAAGAGATGGAGAGAAAATGACACAGATTGTATTTTATTTCAAAATACAAGCTGTCACACCACAAAATAAAGGCAGTAAGGCTGCCAGGGCTTGAATGGCTGCATAGGCCTGGCATTAACACTTAGTTAGCTGGTTAGTAAACTAGCTAGTCAGAGGACATAAAACCAACTACTTACATGTTTGACTCTCCAAACCCCTCTTATGTACTGTCACTCTGTCAGTGTAAGTCCAACAGGAAACTGATATGGCTTTTAAAACTACAAATCATTGGATTAGTTTTGGTTGGTAGCCTTGAATGAAAAGAATATTTGCTCAAGCATAAAAAGCTTGTGGTGGAATGATACACTTAGTATCATCAGCATACACTATAGTAGATGCAAATTAACTGATTTTACAACTTACTTCTGAGTCTCGTGAAGTATCCTGAGGAAACCTGGCTCTATCAAAATTTACATAACAGTAATGAAAAGAAAGCCAAAGCTTGGTAGATCTTTGGCAGATGCTGCAACGAGTTGCTCTCAAACATTAGTTATTCATGAAGAGTTAGTTATCTTGCATTTGGATCATCAGTGTGTGGCTGGGTGATGATGTATATTCAGTGTCACTCTCTCCAGTTATTTCTTTTCAGCTTTTTGCACTTTCAGCCCATCCAGTCCTCCTCCTCCTCCTCTCCTCACCTTTCCAATAGTCTCCCACTTTGCTCACTGTATGACTCATCTAAATCTTCAACAAACTTTTATTCCTGCTGTTTGCGGCAGCTCTGCCATGGTCGCACATATTTGGCACATTCAAGAACGGAGAGACTGACCAGAAAGAAAAACAACAATAAAACCGGCCTCTTAAAGCATTTTAGTTAGTATAACAGAAATATGCTAATAGCTCAAATGTTTGTTTTTTTGTTTTTTGTTTTTTTGTGGGGGGGGGGGGGGGGGGGGGGGGGGTTCTACTGTAAATTCTCTTCGTGTGCCAAAGAAAAAAAACAAGTTAAACCCATACAGTGAACTGAAACAATATTTTAACAAGCCATTTTACTTCCCTTGGCTTTTTTTGTAACTAAGCCAGTGTTCACTGTGTCTGCACCCTGTGTCAGCACTGATTACCAGACAATTTCACAGTAATCAGCTGAACTGTTGTTGGTGCTTTTTTACTTGGAGTGCTTGTTGATTAGGAAAGAGATCTAATGAAAAGTCAAAGAAAAACAGCCACTCCATCGCTGGTGGTTCTCTTACTTCCCTCATTCTGTTGGTGCTGATAATGAGTTTCATTAACTATTGTGGTGTTTGAGTGTTTGTTCAGGCGAGTTTAAAGTTGGTGAATATGCAACAGGTCATTGCAGTGATTTGTTTTCCTCCCACATGGTTTTCTGACCATGCAGCATGGCAGCATATATACTGTGAATATTTGTGAATATTTATAAGTGATCTTCAAGCTGACAGATGCTGCAAATAACTATAATTATATGAGGTACAAAGCTGCTTTTGCAGTATAAGTATTAGATATCTGTTGTATGAAATGGTGATTAAAAGACCAGCTTACTCTTCAGACTAGCTTTGGCGAGGACGTGCTGTCCCTAGGAACCTATAAATAGAGCCCAGGGAGTGCTGGTGGTGATGGTGTTCGTTTGTGGATGTGCTTTTCCTCGTGCGTGTGTGTGTCTCTTGTTAACAGTATGATGGCAGCAGTGGGATTATGTTTAAAGATGGCAGAAAGTTCAGGGAAAATCTGTTTACCACTAAATTGAGTTGTCATTGCAGTGGGGATTCCCAGCTGTGGTCAGATGGGTTTTAGCGTCTCAGGAGGTGAGGAGTGAGGCTTAATGGAGTAAGGAGGAGAGTAATAGAAATGCAGTGCCATATGTTAACCCATGAGCTCATGTTACCACAAAGTGAGCACAGAACATGTCAGTTGCTGTGGTGCATATGGCTGTATCTCTCATTAAGTAAGTAAGTAAAATTTTATTTATATAGCACATTTCTAGATAAAAGATCACAAAGTGCTTCACAAGGTATAAAACAAAAACAGACAAAAGTTAACAAAATGCAATTCTAAAAAGATGTGTTTTTAGTTGTTTTTTAAAAGTGATCACTGAGTCCGCAGATCTTAAGTTCTGAGGAAGAGAGTTCCACAGTCTGGCGGCCACAGTGGCAAAAGCTCTATCACCCTTGGTTTTCAGCCTTGTATGCTGAATAACAAGTAGGCCCTGATCACAAGACCTCAGGGACCTACTAGGGACATGGGGCTGTAAAAGTTCAATGATGTAGGCTGGTGCTCGTCCTTGAAGAGCTTTAAATGTCAGAACCAGTATCTTAAAACGGACTCTGAATTCAATGGGGAGCCAGTGCAGCTGTATAAGCAACGGTGTCACATGAGAGTATTTAGATGTTTTTGTCAGAAGCCTTGCTGCAGCATTTTGGACAATCTGCAGACACTCCAGGGAGTTTTTGTTTAGACATGTAAACAGTGAATTACAGTAGTCCAATCGTGATGAAATGAAAATCAGTATGAGATATTATATGGCTCAGTTTAGAAATGTTTCTTAAATGATAGAAGCAGGACCGAACCAGAGATTTAACGTGGACATCCAGGGTAAGAGCAAAATCAAAGGTTACCCCTAGGTTCCTGATAGACGATTTCAAAAATGTTGAAAGAGGACCAAGAGCATTCATTATGTTAGGTACATGTCTTTCTGGAGCACATACAAGGACTTCAGTCTTTTCTTCATTAAGTTGGAAGAAGTTGTCAGCCATCCAACCTTTGATGGTTTCTAAGCACACATTTAGAATCTGCAGCTTAGAAACATCTTCACGTTTAAAAGACATATATAGTTGGATGTCGTCTGCGTAGCAGTGGTAGCGAATGTCCTCAAAGGGGCTCAAAATATGCTGGAGAGGAAGTAGATATATTAAAAACAATAAGGGCCCCAACACAGAACCTTGTGGCACATCATAGGACAAGGACGTGGAAGATGGCCTGTACTTAGAGACCACCACAGAAAAGTATCGTTCATAGAGATACGAGGAGAACCACTCTAAGGCAGACCCAGATACACCAACCCAGTATTTCAGCCTTTCAAGCAAAATGTAATGGTCAACGGTGTCAAAGACTGACGTGAGGTCCAACATTAGGAGTACAGAACATTTTCCTGCATCGTTCTGCATCAGAATGTCACTGGAGACTATAAGAAGGGCTGTTTCAGTAGAATGAGCTCTACGAAAGCCAGACTGAAATTTGTCAAAGATATTATGTTTGTCTAAAACTGCTGTAAGCTGCTTAGCCACAACCTTCTCTAATACAGTATCTGAGCAATTAACAGAATTTTTGAGATTGGTCTATAATTGCTAGTGAGAGATGGGTCCAGCACAGGCTTTTTTAACAGGGGGTGTATAACAGCAGTTTTAAAATAAGCAGGGACTTTACCAGATCCCAGTGAGGTGTTAACTATGGTGAACACACAGGGACCAATAGAGTGAAAGACATTTTTGAACAACGATGCGGGTAAAATGTCGAGTGAACAGGAGGATGCTTTTGTTGCATTAACTATTTTTTCCAGCTCTGATAGTGAGACTGGTAAAAAGCTTTCTAAAATGACAGGCCGAGCTGGCGTAGGAAATGACAATGCAGATGCTGATGGGGACAATTATTTCCTTACATTACAAATTTTTTCTAGAAAGAAAGAAAGAAATGTTTCACAGTCTTCATTAGAAGAAATAATGGCAGCAGGTGGAGCAGGAGTAATAATATCAGAAATAGTGTCAAATAACACCTTGGGATTACCTCTGCTCTTTGCAACCAGATGAGAAAAATAAGCAGCCCTCGCATCTCTAATTGCATTGTTAAAAGAGGCTAAAAGATCCTTTAAGTAAAGGAGATGGACATTTAAATGAGTTTTCCTCCATAAGCGCTCAGCTTTACGACAATCACGTTTTATGGAGCGGATGTTGTCATTTAGCCAGGGTAAGGACTTGGAAACAGAAACTGGTCTCATTTTAACCGGACAGATTTCATCTAAAATCGAAAAACAATGGTTATTAAATAGATCTGTTAAGAAATCAACGCCGTTTTGCGGGGATAGAGTTAAATTAAAAGCATCCGAGAAATTCTCCGCTGTGGAGGAATTTATGATGCGCGAGATAATTGTCCGGTGAACAGGAGACAAAGGCTCGTGAAAAGACATGTTAAAAAGAATACAGTGATGATCAGAGATAAAAATGTCCTCAGAACAAATAGAATCAATATTCAAACCCAAAGTAAAAACAAGGTCCAGTGTGTGTCCTTTGTTATGTGTGGGGCCTGACACATGCTGGGTAAAATGAAAAGAATCCATAATGTTGATAAAACCTCTGGCAAAGAGGTCAGAGTCATCATCAACATGTATGTTAAAATCCCCAACTAAAAGCAGTCTGGACAACCTCATAGTAGAGGACAAGAAGTCGCTAAACTCCGATAAAAACAAGCTATTTGGGCTGGCTGGACGATACACCACAGCACAATAAAAAGGATCCTTACTTCCGATTTTAATCAGCTGTAGTTCAAACGAAAGAAAGTGTCCAACTTTCACTGAGCGGCAGTTGATACGGCCCTGAAATGCCACAGCAAGACCTCCTCCACAACCAGATCCCCGAGGCTGGCTGATGACGGAATAGCCGTTCGGGCACAGTTCAATGAGAGACGAATAGTCCAAGTCCCGCTGCCAGGTCTCAGTCAGAAATAAGAAGTCCAGTTTTTTAGAAGATATGAAATCGTTAATAACGAACAATTTATTAGTCAATGATCGGGCATTAAAAAGCGCCATGTTCAGCGGGGTGGAAGCATCATTTTTAGCAGAGGCTCGAGTTAAAGGACGTAAATACTCGGGGTTTGAGCCTTCACGCTCGTAGATTCCACTCACCGAGGGGATGAAAAGCCAGTCAGCAGGAGAGTCTGGATGAACCCTTCTGAGGCAGCACGGTCTCGGAGAGCCGGGCTCTGCATATCCAAGCAGGGACATGGAAAACAAATTCCTCTCCATGGAGCTATTCTGAGCATAGGTGACAAAGCACGCTCGACATCGCTTTCCAGTCAGACCCCGCCGCCAGAAAAGCCTAAGCTTCACCTGGATACCTGCTCTTCTTCCTCTCCTTCTCCGTGGTCTGCGGGGACCGCTGAGGACGCAGGCCAAGGATCCAGCCACTGGCGGAGAGTGGAAAGTGCCAAAGGAGTGCGGAGGAAAGTGCGGAGGATGGAAAGTGCCAAAGGAGGAGGAGGATGAGACATCTTGAGCCATCATTGAAGATCGGATGGATAACAGCGTCAAACGATCATAAACCAAGGCAGCCAGTACATCATTGATACAAATAGAAAACAGCAGAGCAGAGAAAAACAGCAGAGCAGAGAAAAACAGCACGACGAAAGAGCGTGACAAACTGCACCCGGCAGTGGCAAAGCCAAACACAGGCGCCATCATACCGGAAGTGAGCTGGCATACAGTGAATATGGCATACAGTTCCAGCATTTTCTGTTTGTAATGAATTATGTTAAATAGTCTTATTGTGACATGTCCTGTGACATGTCCTGTAGCACGAATATGGCTGTACATGTACACTTAGTACTGAGCTGCACCACTTTTGGCTTCAGAACTGCCTGAATTCTTCTTAACAGAGGTCAAACAAAGTCCTAGAAACACTCAGAGATTTTGGTCCAAATTGAATGATAACATCACACAGTTGCTGCACATTCACGATGCACATCCTCGTCCAAGAAACTAGTTTGGGATGACTGGAACTTTGTGACACGAGGAGGCTATCAGAAGATGGGTAGAGTGTGGACAGAAAAAAATGGACATGGTCAGAAACAATACTTAGGCCGGCGGTGGTGTTTAAACTATGCTAAATGGTACTAAGGGGCCCAAAGTGTGACAGTAAGATAGCCCTTACACCATTACACTGTTACATTGCCACCAGCAGCCTAAAGCTGCGATATAAAGAAGGATGGCTCTGTGCTTTCATGTTGTTGTTGCCAAATTCTGACCATACCATCTCAGCGTCACAGAAGAAACTGAGACTGATCACACCAGGCAACAGCTTCCAGTTTTTTATTGTCTCATTTTTTGAGTCTATGTGAATTGTAGCTTCAGTGTCCTATTCTTAGTAGACAGGAGTGCCAACTGGTGTGGTCTTCTGCTGCTGTAGTGTATCTGCTTTAAGGTTTGTGCGCTTTGTGTTCCATACACATTGATTGTAATAAGTGGTCATTTGAGTTATTGCTGCCTTTCTATCAGCTCAAAACAGTAATCTGTCTGTAGTTTGACACCAGCAGGTATTTTGCTTTAAAAGTTGAAAGAAAAACAAATTCTCAAAGGTTTTACCGTGCTGGTTGTTCTTTATGTCTCCAAAAGTTGTCTAGATTCTTTTTTTAAATTATGCTTTCAGGCACTAAGGAAACTGTGAGTTTCACTCTGAAACCTCAATTTAAATTGAAGGGTGGACGCACACCTTCAATTCAAAAGGAATGACATTTTAATCATAACATTTAATCTGAAGGACAATAAAATTTGAAAGCAGTGCTTAAACCTAAATGCATTCTTCATAACCCATGCAGTATATCATATCCCATTCCCCACCGAAGCTGAGGGAATAAACTTTCACGTTTCACAGAAATTTTTCCTTGATATAAACCTTGCACTGAAGTACGAGCAGCAAATCCACAAAATGATAATTCAGAGATTTTGTTTTATTAACATAAAATCCAATTTATTTACAAAAAAAATACTTCACATAAAACACCTGAAAAGAAGCACTACAGGTATTACAATCAGTCCATAAAAAACAGAAACTGAATCACAGCAAAGATTAAACTGTGCTTTTAAAATAGCCTTCTATCATTACCACTGCAATCAGTTAAAATGACAACGCCTATCTGTAAAGCATGACAGTTATGAGTAATTATAGTGTAAAGTTAGCATCATTTTATTGGTTGTTTCTACCTCTGACAAAGTTTGACTTGCATCCATCAATTCTCTCCATGTTATCTAATTCAGGGTGATTGCACCAACAGAATGAGGGAAGTAAGAAAACATTAAAAAACACACCAAAAAACAAAAGAAAGACACACATAAGAGCAAATTGTAATCTTAGACTCAGTATGAGGCTGGCAAAGCAAGGGCGGCAGCCCTGCAGTGACAAAAACAAGCTTCTCTTGTCTAAACTGGAGGCATTTCTTTCCAATGGAGCGGCTGTGGCTCATGAGGAAAAACAGGTCATTTATTTAATGTTAGTGGTCCAATCCCTGACTAGTCTGCATGTTGAACTACTATGGACAAGACGCTGAACCGAACATTACCCTGATGCATCCATCAAAGTGTGAGTGTGTGGATGCTAGGTCAAAAGCACCTAGGCATATAAAAAGACGCTTTTATGAATGTGTGTGCAGATTGGTGAAGGAAGCTTGTAGAAAATAGAAAATGTAATTTGAACCTCCTCAACTCCTCTGCCCTCCATCTTCCTGCCTGTGACCCGAAAATCAATCCCAGTATGCCATGTTGAAGGGTGTGTCAATTCTTAGAATGCTTGTCAGAGGAGCCTTCATCAAGTGTTTACAGCTGAAGTATTTTTAGCTTCATTTTAAAAAGAGGCGTGGCATGATGGAGGAGATGGAGGGAGGGCAGCTGAGTCGGTGAATTGTGGATGTGGAATTTAAAAATAAATAAATAAAAAGATTTACCACCTTGACTGCAGACACAAACACACAACCCTACTGGTCGTGTTAACCGGAGTTCAGATTCAGAAACAGGTGGACCCTAACTTATCATTTCTGTAGTGTTGCACACACAAAGACAGTTCTTAGTGTTGCGATAATCTCTGCAACTTAAAAACCCCCTGAAAAACAAACAAACACATTCCTTACAGTCTGATACTTGCAGCACATCTATATACCTTGACTTTTTCTAAAAACTCTGTTGTCAGGCAAGTTTGAGCTTTACCTTGTTCAGTGGATGTAATCCAACATGAATGTAAATCACAGGGATGCTGAAAATATGCCCCAAGCCTAAAGGGCAAGTTATGCTTGACATTAACTAGTATGTACAAAGTGTTGTCCAACTGTGCTTCAAGGCTCTTATAGCAGATTTTGGCAGCAATGGGTTGCAAGAATCTTTGTGGAAAGGAAAATGCTGCACTTTTTTATCTTTCCCTCAAGGCATCCATGGTATTACACTCATTTACATGCAAAAAACGGACACTTCAGATATAAAAATTTCAAAACTTGACTCAGAACTGTGACAGTTCAGAAAACGTGAGAGTAAGAGTTTCACACATTTTATTTAAAGCATATTTGCCACTTTACATTTTTCCTAGACTTTGTTACAAAATGTATATATCTGCTTTTATTGTCATATATAGTTAATAATTTCACCTCGAAAATCAAAGATAGACTTAATAATTTACCTCCAATCTTAACTTCAGCTAGTATTTCACAGATCTGGAATCTTCTGGTTCCTCTTAAAAACTGACTGCTAAAGTTCAAAGCAGGACATTCATTGTAGATTTTACCCATTTATTGTCATTTCTCATCATAATGGCTCCCTTATGTTAACAAAGCAGTCTGTTATATTTAACTGTTTCTTTTGTCAAAGATGCACTAGGTAGGCTCTCAGGCTGGTTTTAAAATGCCAAAGAGGCCTGAATTTTTTTACAAATGCAGAAAAAAAGTTAAACTGAATTCACTTCTGTGTAGAAGCAGGAGTCCAACAAAAGTCCAAACAAGGAAGAAGCAGGATGATCCAAATAGGTAATAAAAAGTAAAAACAAGCAGACGTAGCAACATGAGGACACTAGGAGGAAAAACTGACATATTGATAATGGAGACACTCGACTATATAAACTTATGAGGACAAGCTGAACCCTGTTACCCCAAAGTAGACAAAAACAAGGCAAATGAATATACTGCCTAACAAGTCAGGATTCTGCTGTTTTGTAAACATGACCAAAAGTAGTGTTCAGTTTGACAAGTTTTGAAAGAAGACACACACACACACACACACACACACACACACACACACACACACACACTAAAGTAAGCTAGTCATTAGGCTGATGCTAACTAAATCAAAGAGTAGAGATATTTGAATAAAAAAACACATTTAAAGTGGTTTTGTCCACATGCTACAGTCACACTAGGGCAGGGGTGTCAAACTCAAATACATAGTGGGCCAAAATTCAAAACTGGAACAAAGTCGCGGGCTAACATTAATATTTATTAAAAAAAAAAATCTTCCTCCAGATATAAGAATGAGTCTTTTCTTATGGACTCAAACAAGTTTTGCTGAAAAACTGAATTTGGAACAAGCAAAGCTTAATACTAAACAATATATATATTAGCTGTATAATACCAGTAGGCCAGCTCTAATAGTAATTTGGTATGGCTTCGCGAGCCAAATGTAATTAGGCTGCGGGCCAAATTTGGCCGGGCCAGAGTTTGACACCTATGCACTAGGGGAAACTGTAGTTAGAGACTGTGACACAACCAGTGAATGAGTATTTGCAATGAACTTGCAGTCTTACCTTTTAAATGGTTACTTTGATGGGGGGGGGGCAGTTCTGTGACCACTCAGACATCAATAAGGTGATGGAGTCATCTGCTGTCAGTCTCCTAGTCAGTTTGCAGTTGCATGCAGTGAAGTTGGCAATTACATGCTGTTACATACATCTGTGTGTGATAATATGGAAACCTTTTTTAACCTCTGGCAGTTCACCACTTACCTTTGTACCATTTCAAGCTATTCATTGGACTTGAACGACACTCACATGTAATTTAGAATCATCAATTAACCTAACCTAACTCTAATAACTGCATGACTTTTAGCTGTGGTAGGAAACCAGAATACCCAGAGAGAAAGCACTAGCAAGATTGTGGATTTGAACCCAGGACCTTCTTGTTGTGAAGCAACAGCACTAACCACCACACCACCGATCCAGGATTAACAAAAGTAGGAAAGCTATGATTTCAAGGCTTGATGCAGAATTTTCTGTACGTTTTTGTCCTTGACAGGTTAAACCACAATAAATAGAATAAATAGCGATAGCATACACGTGGTGTATGGTGTAGTCGTCTGCCTCTTATAACTCCAGTGATTTTCCTGCAGTTTGAAATCTCGTGCGATCTTGTGAATTTCATGAGTCCAGCAACTAACCACTCTAACTAGATTGTATCATGTCATCTCAACAAGAACAAATTAAGTTGTTGAATTTCATACAGATCCTTCATGATTTAATTACGTTCAAGATAGAAACATGAAATTTTTGTGTTCAAATTAAAAGGTAGACTTTTTTAATGTAACAACCACCCAAATTATATTTTTCGGTATAACGAAAAAAGTAGAGGCGGCTGCTCGACTTGACTGAGATGGATGCCTTCCTCAAACCACGATCCAAAGCGCGCGAGACTGAAATCCCGTGCAGTGTCGCAAGATTTAACATTGATATATTATTGATTTACTTCACTCGAACATGATAGGAACAATTTAATCTACGCTCTCTGCATATCATGTAGTTTCTACACTATATAGTTACACTTAACTTTAAAGCATGAGGAAATACACGCAAGATGCTTACATAAATCCAAGAGATGGCCAATCCCTTTTTTTCAGTGCAGTCAAACTTAGCAACAAATGAGTGCACAAGAATCAACAGTAACATCTCCATAAGATGCACTAAGAGCTAATTGATATAATTTTTGTGATGTACTTTTATTACTTACATTTTGAAAAAAAATATCTTCTAAGCGCTGGAAAGTCTTTGTCACCTTTTTGACATGGATTCCATCTCATTACAAGAACAAAGGCTTATCTGGTATTTATCTGTCAGAGACTTAATACACGGGCCTTTTCAATTAAGCACTTATACTAAGATAAATCATATTATTATCAATAATATCGTGCTTTCTTTCATTATGTGGAGAAAACAAACTACTGAAGCTGCCGCACCCATGCTGAATGTAGAATTTGTCACCTTGAGCTCTTCGCTACAGTCTGGGTGGTTCAGGATAAAGAATGTGAACTAGAGAATGATTCAATCACCTGTCAGAGTCAGGGTTTCAGCAAGAGGTTTGGAGAAACACTTGACCCACTGCTTTATGCACTCAAAGACATTCTGCACACAACACAGTCTCTTAACTTCTCTATAGGTAAGGCTCCATCTCTTGAAAATGACCTTGTCAGATTAAAGTGATATGCACAGTAAAAGTATTGACCATCAATCGTATTCCAGACTCCCTTTATCGTGTACAGTATATGGCTGTGAAGGGGATATTTTGACTTAAAGCTTCCAGTTCCTTTAACATAGGCTCTCATCATGGGGTTTTGTTCTCCATGATTTTCTTTGCAGCTCAGCTAGTCATGATATGAATGAGCACACCATAAACATAAACACGGATGGCTTTTTTTTTTTTTTTTAACTTTTTATTTTGTACTTTTCCAAATTTATAGTTCACGCAGACAAAAATATGAAAAGGAAGAGAAAAAACAAACAAACAGGCAAACAAACAAACAAAAAAAACAAAAAAAAAACCCAGGAAAGGTCCCTGCCTTATGGAACTGAATGGGTCTTGTAGGCTATCCATTTTGCCCACTGTTTTCGATGTTTGTCAGATTTCAGTCTCAGAGTGTAGGTCATTTTCTCCATTATATATATTTCCTCGATTACATCAGTCCATTCTTCCATTTTTAAATGGTCACTTTTCAGCCAGTTTTTTGTTATTACCTTTTTGCTTGACAACAACATAATTTTAAACAAATAATGGTCCTCCTTTCTTACATTTCCCCATATTCCAAAATACATTACTCGTGCCTCACACGGCACTTCGTACCCCAGCACTCTCTTCATTGTTACTGCAATGCTTTCCCAGTAAGGTTTGATATGTTTACACTTCCAAAACACATGAGAATGATTGGCGTCCCAGTCTCCACATAATCTCCAGCATCGTTGGGGTGTTTTCAGCTGCTTGCTTTTAATATAAGGAGTAATAAAGAACCTAATCACATTTTTCCAGCCATATTCTCTCCATCGTCTAGAGCTAGTGGAGTTATGCTGTGTGAGACATACGGATCGCCAGTCATCCTCTGACAATTCAAGATGTAATTCAGATTCCCACTTTTGTTTGATATATAATGTTTCATTCCTATTCAAATTTTGCAGACCATTATATAATTTCGATAAAATTCTTGATGGAGGATTTTTATATGCACCTGTTATTATTTCTATTATCTGGCTTCCTTCTCTCAAGGGCTTCTTCCAAATTTCTGTATTGTAAAAATGTCTTAATTAAAAGTACCTAAATAAATCTGATTTATCCACTCCAAATTGTCTCTGTAGATTCTCGAAGGATTTGAATGTTTTCCCGTCTATTAATGTGCACATTGCTGTAATTCCTTTATTGACCCATCTTAAAAATGTACTGTCCCATTGTCCACTTTGGAATTTTCGAGAATATGCAGGCCAAATCAACAATTTACAGTCTTCTATATGATGGCTTTTTTAATTTATGTATTTATAAGTATTTGAATCTAATAATTTCCCACTGACACATACCTTATCTAGAACTGTTACAAACATTTCCACCAAATTAAGATTAAATTCCATTCACTTCAGTTCTATTTTATTCATATAAAAACATTGGCCAAATCATAAAAACATTGCCTCAAGGCATTGTTTTTTGAGCTTATCTACAATAATACCGAGATAACCCCAATGATCTTCCCATATTACCTCCTATGAGCAACCGCTTGGTGCAACAGCAGTAAGATTTGTCCTATTGCCAAAAAGGCTAACTCCAACAAGACAGCGCCAATGTCAGTGACTATGGGATCAGTTATGCGAGAAACCCATCAATGATCATTTCACAGATTGTGAAAAGAGGTTTAGACAGTTTCTGATAGACAGTTTTGTTTTTTGTTCATTTGCCTAGTCACTGTATAATCTGAGAGAGATTTTTGATACATTCCACATACTTTGTAATAACAATATTCTCAGCAACCACATATTTCTTTTCTCAAAATAAATTCCTGTGAAAGCTAATCAAAGGGAGTTTTGCATATTACCCTGACCTGTATGGAGGCCTAACTTAAGAAAGCAGTGTTTTGATGTGAGTGGGTAGGCAATGACAGAGGCAGAGCAGCGTTGTTTGATGAAGCACTTTGGTTGACTCTGAAATACCTTAGCAGCTATTGAATGGATTGCCCTGAGATTTTGTACAAACACTACATACTGAACTGTGATGAGAAACACACTTGTTAGAAAATGGGTATTAATTATTTAGTTCAGATTTTAGCCGTAAACATGGCCAATAGTCAAATGGATTAAAACAAAAAAATCAAATAGACTTAAGCCTCATTACTCAGATGAGTAATTTCATAGGCGATGTTTGTGCCGGTCCTGATGTAGGAAAGCTTTCCAAATGCAACTGGTTACAATTTAAGCATCCTGTCATGTACAAAAAGACCTTGTAAAACTGTCCTGTCACTTTGAGAATTTCACAATTTTACAACAATAACATCTCATTTATATCTACAAAAGACAAATTATACATAAAATATTATAATATTGTCATGTTGCCTGGCAACCACCTGACAGTGGTCTACAATGACCCTTATTTGAATTCATGCAAACTACAAGACCTTATGGAACCTTTGTATCTTTATTTATTATTATTTTACAGCCTACAGCACCAACATACCAAACAATACTGTAACATGAGCATGTACATTTACCTGTACTTTACTCCAATATAAATTCATTAAAAAGGGATCTATATTTCTTTCTCCACTTCTATCAAAAACATAAAATAACCACAAGAAAAAAAAAGTTTACCTGATGACTATGATTAGATATTTGAGCTACAGCACTACAGTCATAGCCAGAGTTTTCTGAGTTTTCTGTATGCTCACACATGAACAAGCACATGCTGTGGGGCTAATGGACTAGCCTCTTGTTTCACAAAATAATTCAGGCCACATTCAGCTTCATCCGCACCTTAATGGTCTCTCTGGTGTGTCATGCTGTTTGGGAGTTTATGAAAGAAAGCAGGAGAGACAGAGGTGGAGAAGAGGAGAGGAAGAAAAGAAATCCTTTATGTGACCAGCCTTCATAAACAGAGACCGTGAGATAAGTGTTGGCAGTAGAATATTAGCTTTATCTTTAATTATTATTTTTTAGTCAACAGATGCCTTAAAACAACAGCTTCTCTTCTGTTATTCAGCCAGGCCTAACTATGATATTATGCTGTGATTGCATAGACTATCAGATAGATTTGTTAGGCCTCCTGCTGATTACATCTCTTTCTATTAAAGCAGTGCCAGCAGTATAATTACTCTGTGCAAATCAGTGAAAGTTTTCCTCACTGGGAGGACAGAGGAGGCAGCAGCGAGGTTGAGTGATGACTCAAAACCCGCCAGCTGCTGTCAGACCTTTAGAACCAAATACCTGTTTTTCTTTCTCTGAATCATTGCTGTCATGTTTATACTGTGCCCTGAAAGTCCTCTCCTCGCTATTCTGTGAACAGATTTCAAGATTTCATGTTTGTATATAGGATTTTTCCTCATGTTTTTTCCCCTGTGGTCTCAGATGCTCTGCACTCTTGGAGATGTTTTTCTTTGCATCATATCATTTTTTTCATATCGGTACTCATGTATAAATAGGTGATACTCAAGGGGTGAGAACATACCAATATGGGTAACCTTTAACAGACAGATGGATGTTTTCAATAAAAAAAATATTCCTTAAAAATATTCTGAATAGAGAGGACTTTTCACTTTGTTTTACCAGCATTTGTAAATCAGCTCAGTTGTCCTCTACTAATACTTGCTATATAGCAACATAGGTTTGAAAAAGGGATTATAGCCTCCATGGATACAAAATCAAAGAAAGAGACTTGTAATGCAGTGGTAAATTAAATATTGTTATAGGTGCAATATTGGATCGAGTCCTGGATTTCAGCTCTGTGGTTGGTGTGTTAAGATAATTTGCTTTAATGATTTCCTGCAAAACTGTAATCCTAACCAGTTTTGCAGAAAACTCTAAATATATGGCAGGGCCTTTCCTTAAAATGCATCAATTTATATTATGGAGCTGTTTATTTAAACTTAAATGAAGTGCAAATATGTTGGTAAACGAATTAGGGCTGATTCTTCTAGGTAAACTAGATTGGTTTTTGCATCATAAAAACTAGACTGACTCAGTGGTGTGAGGTCAGGGCTCTGTCAGTTATACATCTTTTGCAGGGATCCTTCTTTTTCTTGTCAATGGACACGTGTTTTTGAGACATTGGCTTTATGTGGGGAGTCATCTCATGGCTCAAGACAAGCTCTGGACCAATCACACCTTTTATAAGAAGAAGCATATCTGATTAAAACCCAGAGAAAAATAGTGTTTTATTAAAATTTTAAAATTTTGTATTCTGCCGATGACAAAGCACAGTAAGTACAACATTTGTCTCAAGAGATGGGATCACCTCCTTTAGAAGAAATAACTTCCATAGTTGTGTACCAGTTTGTGACACTGCTTTACTAAAAGTATTTTCTACTCTTTGAAAGTTCTTTCAGTTGCTTTGAAAAAATCTTTGACTGTTTTCTTCAATTTACTGCCTACTAGTCATATGATTTTAAGGGCATTGGGAAATTTGCACTTTGTACCGTTTCATAACCCTATATTTCTTCTTTTGTGAAGCATTCCTTGGTGAGTTTGTTAGTGTGCTGAAGAACATTATACTGTTAAAAGATCCACTTTACTCTCTTTTGTACTTGCATTATCTTCAAGCAGCAAAGCAACGTGGAAGCTTTCACCACAATGCTTAATGTCTGTTATGAGGTTCTTCTCCTGAAAATCTGTCAATTACTGCTTCACAGAGTGGATGGGCTAAATGCAGAGAGGAATTTCCCCACAGGGATCAATAAAGTAGACCTTATTATTATTATTATTATTATTATTATTATTCCTACTTTTACTGTAGACAAACATCTCTCATGTCTTTGATACGTCTGTCTAGAATACATCAGACCAATAGATGTAGTCTTTGCCTATGTGGTAGTTTGCATATTGTAGATGCTCTGATTTTCTTTTTAGACAGCAGAGACCTTTTTCTATTCATTGCCTTTAATGGGTATTTTTTTTTGCAGACTGTGGGTTCCTGGAGAGTTTACATCAAATAGTCATAAATTCTACACTACTCGTAGATTTTCCTTTCAGAGGGATGATTTATTTCACATAATTCTGAAAAATCCCTTAAATCTCTTGCCTGACTTATATGTTTTAACAACTTTTTTTTGAAGGCCTTGGGAACCTTTTGAAATCCTTACATGCTGTCACACTTCAAAAGCAAATAGAAAAAAAAAATAGGCCCAGGTTTCAACATGATAGTTCCACCTATTTTCCCTAATGAGCTTCTCATCATTGCTCCCTATTCTAGAATCTCTGGTTCATTTTCTGAAGCAGTGTGACTGATGTTATTTGTAAGTTTGTTTGTTTTGTATCAGCTTTACTAATGGACACTGTTTCAAAAATGATTAAGTCTTTCCTTGTCTGTAAAGAAAAACTTTCTATATTGATATATAGTTATTTTTTCATGATTACTGATATTATGAAAACTCTTCAAATCCAAATGATGAAGTGATAAATATGTTTTCAGATGTCATAAGAGAGGAAAGCCTTTGTGTTGTAGCCTCTCACCTAGCTCACTTTGTAAATCCACAGAATTCAGCCACATTGGCAGGCCACACTTAGAGCCTCACAACTATACTCTTAGTAACACAGAGCAACACTTTGTCCAACTGTTTTTTTAGTTTATTGATGCACATTGCATATACACACAAATATTTAAAAGAGCACATTACAGGCGTTCCATCAGGGCAAGCAAGGCAAGTATTGCTTACCCAGTGAAATCTAAAAACAGATAAAAACCAATGTCACAGCCCGGTGGCTGATGTGTTGAAAGTAAGGACCCAAATGCAGACAAACCAGATGAGGAAAGATCTAAGCGAAAAGCAAGACGATTTATTACCTGATGCAAGAATAAGAAATAAAGGCAAATGGACACTAAGACAATCTGAACTAAACTGAGAAAGCAAAACAAAATCCATCAGATACATGGAACATGATGCATGATAAACAGAGGACCTGACAGTGAACGAAGGAACATATACACAGCAAATACACGAGGGTGACGAGGGAAATGAAAACACCTGAGGAACACAGCTGGGACGAATTAAGCCTGACGAGACAGGAAGCAAAGCTAAACACGCTGAACATGGAACACAAGACTGTCACAATAAAACAGGAAACAGTGAGACGTAAACTGACACACCAGTTTGACACAAGGGTAGCATGTCTTCATTTCATGGGCTTTTCTGTGTTATGCAACAATGGCTAGAGCTGAGCAAACTGCTCTGAGAGCAGCAGGGAATTGATATCAGTCATGATCTTCCACGCAATCTACATATAGTGGAAACAAAGGTAGCAATAGCAAGTAAATGAGTTTATGTAACATGTCATCTTACGAGATAAATATTCTCCTATTAATACGTCTGTGGACACAAAGGACCCAGCACGCCTCAGGATAACTTTTGCACTTTTGCTTTTGCGCTGCTGTACTTTACAATGCTCCACACTCCCTAACTCTCTCTCTGGCAGCTTGCTCTCTGTAACGCCTCTCTGCTTCAGCAGCTCCTCTCTCCTCCCCGGCCTGGCCGCTACTGAAATAGGGAAGGCATGATTAGATGATGCTCTCTGGCTGCAAAAACCAGCCGCCCCTGACACCACACCCTGAACCCGCTGCTCCACTCCTCCCTTTAAACACCTGCAGCAGTAATATTAATCCAGGACAAGATGGGGAAATCTTTTCTGCAAAATACATTTTTTTATTTTTATGTGAAATTTGCCAACAAAACAGTTTTATGTGCAGTCAAACTTTTACTTGACCACTTGTTATTGTCAGTTATTGCTAAATAATTTGATTGATTGATTGATTGATAATACTTTATTTATCCTGAGGGAAATTGTTTTAATTGTTATAATTATAGATGTAATAATAATTTTTCTTCTTTAGTTACTTGCAGCATATATGAAAGAATTAAAGCCTGAGTGAAGGGTTGATGTGTCCTTTGAAGCCTTTAAAGCAAATGATTTTTATATAAGCTTTTAGGTAAAATAAAGTCAGTGTCTTTAAATTTAGTTGTGTTACTTGTGGCTTACTACTCACTTACTCACATTGACTTTTGAATTATAATAATCATTGAGCCTGATACATGTATTTTATTTTACAGTTTAAAAATGTTTGTACTTCCCATTTAGTGTATCACAATAAATGGAAGATTGGTATTCTTCTTTAGGTTGGAGTTTGAAAGTCTGTCTACTGAGGCTCTGCATTCAGTGGGTGGCTTTGCATAATCTGGCCAGCAGCCGATTCATTAATTGATTTGCACACTCTGCAAGGTCATTCTCAGAACACTTTTCCTGAGCATATGCCACTTGAGAATTAGAGAATTAGATTCTAGAGTAAAGAGTTGTCATTTGTTAGCAGTATAACAAATGACTAGGTGTATCATAAAGCCATGCCTGTGGAACTGATTAAGGCCCACATCAACTTCTTCTTCCACCCACTATTTATGAATATTTATGGGATCACTGAGAGGCCGTGGAGACTCATTAACAGACCTAGTAGAAACCTGCAGCCTGTGTTTTCTTCTGCCCCTCACTGCTTTGGTCCTGAGTGCCCCCTGAAGCCCTGCTAGATAAGACTGAGCCACAACAATCGCTTTTTCCAGGATCATCTTCAGAATGAGCAGGGTAATATCTTCCCTCACTCACCAGATCAACATTCGGCTCAGGTTTCTGCCAGTAGTCTTTATGTGTAGCTGTCCATGGTGCCGAGAGACTCGCCTGCATGTGCTTCACGTTACGGATGAGTAAAGACTCTTATCTCCGTGCATGCAGGAAGTTTTCCACATTCTGCAGGCTGTATACTGTTCTGACCATTGCTTTGTGCATCCTCTCTATCCTCGTAAGACTCCAGGATTAACGCATTGATCCTTGTAATCAATAGTCAAGTGTTTTTAATCAAACCTGCATTGCAGCTTCAACACACAAGTGTGTGTGTGTGTGTGTGTGTGTGTGTGTGTGTGTGTGTGTGTGTGTGTGTGTGTGTGTGTGTGTGTGTGTGTGTGTGCACGTGTTTAGCTCACTGAGTGGATGTAATAATCTGTGCGTCCAGGATGCAAATCCAGTTGCAGAGTAGAGGGGAATAAGAGGAACAGATAAAGAAATGCACAAAAAGTGAGACTTTTAAAGGTTTTATGTTGTACCAAGGGAGCGAGCAGAAAACTTGGCTAAGTGAGGAAACAGCAAGCGAGACAAAGACAGTTTTGAAGGCTTTTTATAGCAACTTGTAACATGTGGTTCAACACGGCATTAAAAAGACCTGCAAAACGATAGAAGGAGGCAGAAGAGACAGCGGCTGGTGGATCAAGTAAACTCAAGAGCAATTGGAAAAGTGATAGCATCAAAATATTTTTTTTAATTGACCACAATATCTTTAAATTTTAAATTTTTGCTAATCTATATAATTTGTCTCTAGTGAAGTAAAACAATTGAAGTTCTAGTATTTAACTTTTATTAACCCGTTAACAGGGTTAAAGTGGTCCAGAACTCTAAGGAATGGCGTTCTGTCACCTTTGATTAAGAAGTTAATAAATAAATCTCATTGGCAGTTTCACACCTATTAGGCCAAGTCAGTATGTCATTTTACATATTGCACCCTTGCATTCCTTTCAGCTGAGAACATCAGTCGAGCTATGATTGCCATTAACAGTTCATATGGAAAGGATTCTTTTTCTTTTCTTTTTCTGTAGGTAATTTCCTGAAGGGAAGCCACTTGAATCAGAAACCATTTCGGACATTTAATGGTTACTGGTCCCCGCACCGTATTCAAGGATTTCTATTTTTACTGGTTGGCTATTAGGTGTAATTTCAGCATCATTCACCGCTCAAGTAATGCAGCCTTGCTGATGCTGCCAAAGGATTTCACTCCTTCTTATACAAACTTACTGAACAAACTAACCCCTAACCTTGTGTGACTGTTTGTTTGCCTGGGTCACAGCTTGTTACAGTACTTTACCTCAACAACAGCTTGCATTCATGTGGGTGTTAAACAGCGTTCAGTTTGGTTTCATTCTGCTTGTTGCTGGCCAAATGGCTGCTGGAACCTGTGAAGCAGCCTACGTCTTTTTGCATCACACTACTAGAAGCTTATCCTACCTGTGTGTACAAGTCGATGCAAATTTAAGACCACTCGTGTCAGCCAGAAGATACAGGTGCACTTGAGCATATGAAGCTAAAACTGTACACACTGTAGATCTTGATGAAATCCTGTGTGTAATGACAGCAAAACCTCTCTGACATCAATGCACCACATTTTCAACACCTTGGATTTATTAAGGCCATTTCTCTTCATTCCGCAAATACTTTCAGTGATGATTTATACTCTGCGATAGGTATTGTCGAGATAATGTGTAAGTATATCCTCATAATGTGAATCATTTATCAATTGTTTTTTTTTATAAGAAGGAATTTATCCAATTTGAGAAGGAACTGTTGTATTAAATAAGTACAAACTACATCCATTAGAGTTCCATCTATTATAATTATCACCATGCCAGCATTTCCAAGGATGGAGAGTCTATCCATAAGAAATTTTTAAGAAATATATCGGATTCTACTACTTCTAAAAACATATATGTTTTGTTGTGAGCATCATTAGTCTTACTTCAACAGATAAATAAAAAATAAAAAAGTTGCTGTAAGTTGCTTAAAGAACAACTGATTTCCAAGAGAGTGACCAGCTTCATCTGAAACCTGCCCCAAATTGTGAGCCATGGCCACCGTGGTAGCTTCTATAAATAATATTGTTTCAGTAACAGGAGATTGGGCCACACAGGCCTTTCACTTTTGCCCGATCCACATTTTATCAGATCTCTACAGCCCCTCAAAAGGGTAAATGGGAGATTGACACATGGATTAGTGTGGTGTTTGCAGTGATACAGATGCTGTGCCAGTCTATTGTGGTAAAGAGAGAGATGAGCGAGAAAGCAAACCTATCAATTTACCAGTCAGTGTATGTCAGGGGTGGGCAACTCCAGGCCTCGAGTGCCGGTGTCCTGCAGGTTTTAGATCTCACCCTGGGTCAACACACCTGAATCAAATGATTAGTTCATTACCAGGCCTCTGGAGAACTTCAAGAATGCTGAGAAGGTAATTTAGCCGTTCGACTCAGCTGTGATGGATCAAGGGCACATCTAAAACCTGCAGGACACCGGCACTCGAGAACTGGAGTTGCCTACCCCTGGTGTAGGTAGATATATGAATTTGTAGATACGAGCAGCGGAAATCAGCTTCCTGAAAATGATGTCTGGACTCTCCCTTAGAGATAGACAGAGGAGCCTGGTCATTGGGAAGGTAGTCGGAGTAGAGCTGCTTCTCCTTCAAATGGAAAGGAGCCAGTTGTGGTGGTATAGACATCTCACTAGGATGTGTCCTGGGTACCTCCAAGATGAGGTGTGAAGTCAGCATACCCTACCAGGAAGAGACTGGCAGTCCTAGGACCCACTCAAGAGATTACATCTCTTTGCTGTCTTAAATGCCTAGGTCTTTCTTCAGAAAAGCTGGAGGAGGCAGCGCAGGGTAGGGAGCTCTATGGATGCTGTGGGACTGTTGTGGCCGACATACCTCAGCAACACTGTATCGAGGTGGAAGGCAATACCCCTGGATTGGCAGACTAAGGAGGTGGTTCCCCTCTTTAAGAATTGGAATGGAGATTGTCCACAATTTGCTATGTTCAACTAGGGTGATCATACATCATACATCAGCCAGGGAAGGTCTATGTCAAGATGCTGGAGGGAGACTGCCTCTTTTAGTCAAAACTCACATTCTGGAACAATGGTGTGGTTTTCACCCAGATTCTAATTATACTGGACCAGCAAATGATCCTTTAACAGGACAATAAATGTTTAAACAGAGAATGTAGACAAGACACTCCTAAGACAGGCAGAAAATATTGAACCTTGAGGAAAAACTGTCTTAAGTTTGTAAAGACCTTAACTGACAATGACTGAATGAGACAGACCATACAGGGCTCTAGAGTGCGACCAATTTGGTCGCAAATGCGACCAAATTTTTCAGTGGTGCGACTAAAAAAAATATTTGGTCGCACCGGTGCGACCAAAAAAAAAAAATCTCTGCAACTCTCCGTGTGGTCAACAACAGACACACATTATGCCCCTATCGTGGACTAAACCAATCAGAGATGGTCAGGGGCGGGACCTCTCTGATTGGCCGTGGTTCAGTTGGAAGTGCAGGTAGAAGAGGGAGGTGAGTAGCTTGAATAAGGCGATATCAATTCATTAACGGATTCCACACAAAGACGTAAACACAGAGCGGACCCGACGCATCAGAATCAGCTTTGTCTTTCTCGGCTTTCTCACCCGACGGCCCGTAGACGGACACGCTGTCGGAGCTCACCGAGCCCACCGTCCGCGCTGTGTTTCCGTCTTTTTTGCGCTGATTCTGAGCTGCAGGTTTTGTCTCTCTCCAACCAAAATTCGCCGAGCCAGCAGCCAAAGAAGCAGCAAACTACGCTTCACATTTGATCAATGTCGTCATGAATTCCCTCTAACTTTTGCTGTTTTGCTTCCATCACGATAAAAATCACACTTCATGCACAGCTCTCTCTCTCTCTCTCCCTCTCTCTGTACTTCAAGAACAGTTTCCCGTCTCAAATCTCTGTTTTCTGCATTATCCATTCGCTTATTACCCACCAGTCTACCGTTGTTTACAGCGCTGTCGGCCGCTGTCTTTTTTCACTTAAATGACCTCGGACAAGAAAGCCTAGTTTCTGCTGTTCAATACTGAAGAAATGTAAACTTTTTTAAATTGTGCAAAATTACAGAATATTGCAGAATATTTTTAAGGTCTTCTGCTATAAAAAGCCAGGCCAGAAAAATCTCCTTCATGTTTTTCTGTGTTTTATTCTCAGTTACTTTGACACAAAGGCATCTGCTGTGATGTTCACAATTCTGATGAAGTCTCACATGTATCAGTACTGATAAATGATCAGAATTATAATATTTCTGACTGTCTGAGGCTAAATTGAATCAAATCAGGACTTTGAGAACCGGAATCGAATGGATTATAGAAATCAGTGATGATACCCAGCCCTAGTGAGCAGCCTAGACCTGACAGAAGTTGATGTAGCTGTGGGTAATAAGAAAAGATGAAAAAAACTATTGATAACTTTTTTTGTTAAGTTAAGGCCTGATCCGTCTGAAATGTATAGCCAGTGCTCTGACACAAAGCCGTCAATCTTTGAATGCTGAAAAAGCAGCAGTGTATCCAGAAAACACATTATATGCTGTGATAAATGCACTGCCCAAGTGTCCCCTCTCCCCACTGCCTTTCAGCAGCAGGCAGGAGCAAACAGGTCGTCAGGCCAAGATGATGATTAAGTTTAACATTTTCTACAATATTGACAAAGCACTTTAAGCACAAGTTTGTTAGTTAATGATTTAGAAATGAATATTGTCTGTATGGACTTCCCCCCCAAAGAAAGTGCACATGTAAAACTGCGGTGTTAAGCGATGCAGTTGAAAAATTTGAGTGCGCCTAACTTTTGTGCCGGTACGCCTAAATTTTTAAAGTTAGGCGCACCGGTGCGCCCATGTCAAAAAGTTAGTCTAGAGCCCTGCCATAACAAGAAAACATGGCTGACGTTACTCAGGAAGTACAAGGCAACTTTTCTGTCAAACACAGAGGTAGCATGAGGTCAAAATATGTCTGCTAGTCTACATTAAAAATACCAATTGAAGAAATTATTTCCATAATGTCAACTGCACTTGTACTGTCCCCCTATTTAAGAGACTTATCAACTGCAAGTCTTCTAAACTCACCATTGCACAGTGAGACAGAAATCCTCTTGATGGCTCATTTTCCCAGGCGTAAATTAAGCCTAGTTTTAGACTCAACTTGTTTCAGAGGAAATAAATTAAAGGTTTCCTTTCAGTCTGGGACTAGGCTTAATCCTTGACTGTGGAACTGGTTGGATATCCTATTAAAAATACATTTAAATGAACTAATCTTTCTCCTTGATCCATCTGTTTTTCTTTTATGAAATATGTCTATAATTTATTTGCATTTCAGCTGGGTTTCATTTCTAAATATTAACCAAGTTCAACTGGAGTAATAAACTGAGATTGCAGTACAACAGTCATCACTGTCCAAAATCCATACAAAGTACTAGTATGGAAGCCCAGCTATCCATACAAAGCTGCAGTATTGTAGCAATGAATTGGCTTGGTTTGTAGCTCTGGTGTTTACTGTGGGGAGTTTAGTTTTACAATTCCTGCAGGATTTTGTTTAGATGTACCTTCTTGTCATCTGAAAAGGGGAGAACTGTGGCCACTATGCGCTATTATGAGATGCAGCAAATGTCAGTAAAGTCTATTGTTCTTAAAAAAGAAATGATTGCTGACTGGTGTCTGGAACAGTTTATGATTGTGATGATATGCAGTGTAGCACTTTGATTTGTGCATGCAATATTAAACACATTCTTGGCTCCCAGGTTTTGATCCCAGAGAGGGGATGTTGTCATCACTACCTCGTTTTCTTGCCAATATCTTCCAATTTCTACCTTGTGATCGTGTTGAAAACAGGGTGAGATAGGCTGTAATTTTACCCATTCACTGGGAATATGCTGTTGGTGAGATTGTAAATACAACGATGTCTTTGTGTGCATGTGTGTGCATCTATTTACAGACTTGTGGCTTATATGATTTGGGTGTGTGCGCGTGTATGTGCTTCTGCTGTCCACTTATATGCCTTTCTAAATATGTGTGCACCTGTCTTATTGAACATGGTGATGGGTACAGAGTGAAGTGTCTGGGAGGGTGAAACAGGAGAACGAAGAGGATTGATTTTGAGCTTTAAATAAACACACTCTCCTTTCCTCCAGCTGAGTCCACCAGACATATATCTGCCCCACATGCCACTCAACTCACCTCCTCTCATGCACCACCACAGACAGAAAGTGTGTGTTTGCAGCAGTCAGTTGATCCCGAACCGCTTGGAGAAACGTTAGCCAAAGTAAAATATTGCTTTCACCCTGCTTTTCTTTAATGTTTGCAGCTAGCTGCAGCCATCGAATTAATAATTTGTGCTGACAAATTGCAGCATTCCCTCCCCAAAGTGGCGCATTTGTCCTCTTAAAGGATAAAGCAGCAGTGAAAAATGCACCATGTGAGTTTTCCTTTTGGTATGGGAGAATGGTTCGCCCTGTCTCTTGGTAGCTCTCTGCATGACAAACTTTGTGAGAGGCTGTGTGAGAGAATATACGTGTGATGGGCTACTATGTGAGAACACACACAGGTGCCATCTCCTGTCTGCACACAAAGCATTGTTCAGTTTGATATGATAAAGGCGATGCAGTGGAAAACACTGAAAATTTGGTATTTTTATGTTTTTCTTTTTAAATTTTATACTCAAAGATTTATAAATGATTACCTATTGCACTGAAGCCCTTGTGGCTTTCTTAAAGGTGATTTTCCTCACCTTTAAGAAATCCACACAAGCTTGCAGATCTCCCATGGTTGAGCCACTAATGAATAAAGCACAACATAATAGAAAGTGCGTGAAGTTATTGGTCTGAATGTTATTTCCTCCTAAAGTGACTAACATGGGACAGCTGCACTGTTTCTGATGAACTGTGTTGGCGTTAAAGAAGCTAAGAAATTTAGAAAAAGGAAAAAATGACGTGAGTTTAAACACTAGACCCAACATACCTGGTTCTTCAGTAGAGATTCTTACACAAATTCAAGTACATCAAAAGTGCTTCCTTCTAACTCTTGAGCCAGAGATGGTGGTGCTTTGTAGTGTTTGATACTCTCAGTAAGGTATCATTTTAAAATCTCCTGTATTCAGTTTATGAAACTTGGATGGAACCAATTCAAGAACTTTAAAACGACAAGTCAGCCACGTCATTATGAATGATCCATAGCTTGGCAATGAGGTTTGTGGTAATTATTGTTGCTGTTTGAATCCAGGAGGATTGAACTCACTATTTGAATTCTGCCATCATCTGATGAAGAAGTTATCCAAATGATAACAGGATATGTGGCTGAGCACCTCCTCTAACATCAATTTTAGCCCCTGCTGGAGATCTTTCCAACCTCATACCACAGTCACAGCACTGATTTTTAGTTCCTTATTGTATAACATCAAGTTTTGGATTTATTTATTTTTTTTCCATTGCTGTAACGTAGTCATTTCCTAATAAGGACAAATAAACTACTACTACTCCTTCCTCTTCCTCACATTTATAGGCATTGTAAAGAGCAAAGATTGTAAAAAGCAATTTCATTACCTCATGCAGTGATTAACCTTTCCCAGTGCTTTTGTTCCCAGGAAACCCTGTTCTTACCTCTTTTGCAATGTGTGCTCTGTGTCAAAATGACAGACCCTTGAATTTAAATTTGGATAAGAAACTGAATGGGGTTGGTGGTGAGCAATGATTCCATTGGTGTTGCCATAAAACTACACACAATGGTACATTTAGTTCCAGACTAGTTTCATGGTCGTTACTCAAGAAAAGTAATTTATTACAAATTATTTGTTGCTTCTCTTTAAAGTAATGCATTACGTAACAAATATGATCTTTCTTTGAGTTTTTACATATAAAACACAAAACAAGCAAAATGAAAACCAGCTTAAAGAAACTTTAAATGATCACCACAGTGTTTCTGCTTTAGAAACATGCACAGCCTGACTGCTCATCAGTTTGTTACCTGTTAAAGATCAGTTTCTGGCTGCTGGTCCGGGGTCGGCATTTTAAAATCACTCTGGGTTCTTGGCTTGCTTAGTGTGCAGATGCCTGCAAAGAGCCCAAATTGTGTTTGCAGCATCATGTAGTTTCTGTCCTGAACACAGGTTGCACTTTACCATCGTGCGCCTGTCTTTTTTGTGCAATAAAAATAAAAGTAATGCCTATATCTCCACTCATGAAAAGCCGTATCATTAGGCCGCTTCACTTTTTTCCTCCTGCACATGAACTAAAACCAGCTGACTGTGGCCGAATTGCGCAGAAAGGAAAAAGCATTTTAGTACAACATTACCCTAACTCAGGGGTCAGCAACCTTTAACACCCAAAGAGCCATTTGGACCTGGTTTCCACGCAAAAGAAAACACTGGGAGCCGCAAATACTTTTTGACATTTAAAATGAAGATAACACTGTTATTGTTTTTTACCTTTATGCTTTGTGTGAACAACTGAGGTGTGTTGCTTATGAAATCCATGAAGTGATACAGAGAAAATTACATTTTATTTATGTAATGAACACATTTTGAACTCTTAAAGAAATATAACAAAAGGAAAGACACCCAGCTGAACTAAAATGATCCATGTAGCAAACAAAAACTGTTGTGAGCCGCCACCCTTATATCGCCTTTGGGCTTTTGGAGCCTTGACCTGACTTTTAAAAAATAATTGGAAAAAAAGCACTATGCTGCTAAAAAAAGAAAAATAGATATTTGCAAAATTCTGCCTAAATATGTACTTTACCTGGTTAATGTGTGTGGCGGGGCGTGGTCTGCTGCGCCGCTGCAGGGGAGGAGGACGCACCTGAGCGGCACCCGCAATCACGCCTCGCCGCCTTAACGTCTGTGCTATCTGTGCTGTTGTGTTGGTGTGTGTCGGGCTGTGAGCTGAAAAGCTACAGCCGGCTGTATGCGTACAGCAACCATGTGTGAAAAGTGGTCAATAAAGAGATGCTGAAAAGCATGTTCATGGAAACATCGTCGGGTCTGCTGTGGTATGTTTACAATGGCACTTCTGCTCCTGAACCTCTGAACCCCCTGAACAGCAGGACTGTAAGGTGTCATCTGTGAGGCGTGAGCGGTGTTTGTTTTTAACATAGTTCACGTTGGAGCTGCTGACCTAATGTGGATCCGAAGATCCATAATTGGCCTACCTGGGGTTGAAAGTCTCGATAAATGCACGGCGTTTTGGCGGGTATACCGGCTTCCGTGAGTGTGACGCTTATTTTGAGCGATGAAAAAATAATAAAATATAATTTTATTTTTATATTTCAATATCACAATAATCTTCCAATTTAGAACTACAAGTTAAAAAAAGAACTAACATAAATAAAATACACTTCAGCTAAATACTTGTTTATTACTAATTTATTTTCCCAAACCACGCGGAGCCGCACTATAAGGACTAAAGAGCCACATGCGGCTCCGGAGCCGCAGGTTGCCGACCCCTGCCCTAACTCTAATGTTTAGTTCAGTAACATTTTTACATTACTGCATTACTGTAAAATGTAATACGATTACAGTAACATGTTACTTTGGAATGTGTTACACCCAACACTTTTCCAGTTATTGTAACATTCTCCCTCTTCTCCTTCATACATTACAGAAGAGCTCAGAGAATTTATTTTGCACAACCCCATATTCACACTTTTGTGTTCTTTAAAAAATGCACTGAAGGACCCTTTCTTGATTGTGGAACATGAAATCCAGACTGAGGACAGTTTTTAGTTACTGCATGGTGCTACATGGATCTCTGGATCCCATCTCGTCTGTTTTTCCTCAAAGATGGTCAAAACACACAATTATTTATCAGTGCATCAGAAATGCAAAGAAGCTAAAATGAATCTTAGATAGCTGAGAAAGACACAAAAGCATGGTCCTAGCTGTTTCTGTCAAATATCTACAAACAGAACTTGGATAAGAAGAGTGCAGCAAAAGTTAGGAGCTTCCATGCTTATTTGAATGCTTGGCTGTTCGCTCCTCTCCTCCCATATGTCAGGACAATATTTGCACGTTATCTGGCCTTTTCGTTTTTCTATGGCTGAATATCTGATCTGGTGCAGCCAGCATATCTATTAATGGTCTGCTGGTGGCTCTGCCTCCCCCTCCCTTGATTCAGAGATTACCATTTAGCTGCACTGCAACTCTGCTATTGCTTTCCTGTCAGGAAGCACTACAACAGCTCTGCAGCACATTTCTGTTATCTCAAAATTACAGTATGCTTCTCCTCCTGTTGCCTCACCTTAGGCCTTTCACTGTTTACAGTAAATCAAATTTACTCATTCATTTTAATTCCTAAGCATGAAGAACATGTTTTAAAATGCAACAGTTCTGTTATTTCTTGATAGTGTTTTTTGTCTCTGTTGCCCATGCTCCCTAAAAAAAGGAGTAAATGAAATTTCCAACTAAAGAGATGTTTTCTGTTATTTCTCCTGGGTAGTCGTGCATTGAAAATTCAAAAACCAAGTCAAAAATAGCTGTAAACAGAAATAAGTTTAGAGAAAAACAGTTTGTCAGAGACAATTCCATCTATTTATATATAAGCTCTCTCTCCAGCCTTGGACTGTCTCACTGTTGGGAAAATTTTATTTTTCTTAGCGCTGTGCGCCCGTAAGTACAAGTGCTCTTACGAGCTTTCTGTTAGGTGAGATAACTGCTCTCTGGTGACCATTTAGTGGCAGCCATCTGTGAGACAATATGCAACAAAGCTTATTTAAGGCCCACACAAGAATTCAACTGCCCACCTGTTGATCTATCATGATCACTATCCTTCTACTATCATTCTTCTCATCGCAGTACTGCCAGCATCGCTATGCTAGCCGTGATAAGCATCATGGTAGTACATAAAGGTGCTGAGGAGAACAGCACCTTGATTCCCATTTAACTGCTGTTAAGCTCTTCACCAGGGGGTGCACAATTTGGTGATGGATACTATCTACCAGATAGTATCCATCTACCATTTACCATCGCAGTATATTACCCGCTAATGCCATTGATTAGCTCATTAGCTAAAAAGAAAAAAAAAAAGATAAAGTAAAAATGTGGTCTTTTGTTCACTGGCTCACTTTAAAAGTAATTCTCTTAACCATTGCTTTATGGACTAATAAGTTAAACCTGCCACTTTTTTTTTTTTTTTTCAAAAAAACAAGTCTAAATGTCTAAACAGGCATTAGACATTTCTCCACTCTTTCCACACCAATGCTAAAGAACTCAACTAAACCGCTTTCATTGAAAAGGTCTATAAACAGGTCAGCCCAACTCACACGTAGAGACTTTGATCTGATTTTTGACAAAATGCTGTTAAAGAGTTACGTTGTTACGTTGGTTTGTTGAAGTCTTTGTTGTGAGTTTATTGGATACCCATCACATCAAACAGCTGCAGAAACCACCGTGCATCTCGAAGATGAGAAAGTTCTAGTTTTCATGCAGTAATACTTATCTTACCTTACATAAAACACAATAAGACAACTTGCTGTGTATAGGTAAATACAATTGATTTGAATTGAATTAATAGTCTGTATTCATTTCAATGTATTAAAATATAGAACAACTTTAATTGTTGTTCTTTTGTGTATTTTGCTGTATTTTATTGAATTTACAGCTCATCCCTCTCACAGAACCCTTGGCAAAGAGGACATGGAGAATGGGAAAGGAGTGTGTCACTACATGTGATACTCCATATATAGAGCTATAATGTGCTGCCGGGTTCTGAGTTTTAGACCTAAAAAGGAAAATGGTGGGCATGGTGGGAGGGAGCTCCTGAGGCAGGGGTTGTACTAACAGAAACTTTCTATAATGTTTCTTGTTCCTTCTTTTCTATTATTTTTCATTCATTTTGTTTTTTTCTCTCTTTTTGCCCCCAAACAGCAGAAACGAGCAAAGCACAGTCTGAACTTTACAACTGTTACAATTACAAAGAAACTGAACCCTCATGCAAAATACATTTGACTTGACTTAAAGGAAGAGTTAGTGGAAAATATTATAGGAAGTGTATTTACTTGTCTACTTAGTGTCTGTATAAGGTAGGAACTAGGGCTCCTGGTAGGAAATAAACTAAATAGCTTTCTTCTTTCTTACAGTTTGTTGTGTCAGCTGCATATTAATGCACTGTTTAAATGGTATATGCTAAAGATAACTTTATTATTATTTATTATGACGAGTACTTTTGTGCACTTTTTGAAAACGGGGGTTGTGATAAAGTAATTTTTGTTTTCTATTTTTTTTATCTGCATTTGTATGACCACTGTTCAATCTGAGTTTAATGAGGTAATTGAAAGCACTGCAGTTACATTTATTAATGTAGTCATTTAAATTCTGAAGAACTTGACTGTTACCCAACACACCGAGAGCATCTTTGTTTGTGACCCCACATACTCGATATACTGTGTTTTTCTTTAAAATATTATGGCAGTGAAGACTGTTTTCTGTTGTGGATGACTGTGCTGAAAGATAACTGACAGTTTCTTGTGTCTCACCTCTGGCAGGTATTTGGATAAAACCCACTCGGATGTCCAGGATGAGGGAGAAGAGGGCTGACTTTGTGGCAGGATGCCTGGGTGGAAGAGTCATCATAGCTGGTGGTCTAGGTCAGCAGCTCTCTTCTATTTAATCCTTTTTTTTTGCCTTCTGTCAATCAAGTACAGCACTGTGCCTCATTTCAAGAAGGAGAAGTAGAACAATGGGCAAAGAAACTTTATTTAATTTATATAACACAATTACGTAAAAATCACAAATGCAAGAAATAAAAAGACAAAGATCACTGAATGCCTTTCAGTGGTGTGTGAACGTATTGTATATATCCTGTGTCCTTGATGCTGTTGCCATTGAGCCGTTGCTCATGTTATGTTTTTTTCTGGTAGGGATAAAAATATTTTTTTCCTTTTTTTAAAATTATTTAATACCATACAGACATAGCACCAAAATGATCTATTGTAGTGCAATGCATGCATCACAGACATCCAGATGAAGGAAGCCAACAGAACAGGCAGGCAGGCAGCCCAGTTAATATTGATGACTACCACCGGTGGGGATACAGGTCTCTGGAAGTGGATCTTATGCACTATTGGCTCCAAGAAAGTTGTGGTGAAAGCAGGTGACTCATCAAAGCACAAATACCTTTGTGTGTGTACCTCAAGTACAACATCTGAGTGATGCTGTACTTTGAGGTAAACAACATCAGAACATCGGAACATTGAGCACAATGGGGGCACAGCCATCCTTCGATGGTTTTGAGTAAAGCTGGCCAAACTTTTTAAAGCTGGCATTAAATTGTTTGGTACTTGTAGGCTAATAATTTAGAAAGACTAAATTATTCAGCCTTTTTATTTCTTGGTATATTGTAGGTAAACCAAAAAATGTGAGAAGCACACTGAGACTCAGGCAAAGACACGGGAGCTTGACACTAGGACAGGGGATAACAGAAATAGAAACACACGACAGACCGGGAAGACAAAACAGCCTGGGGGGGAACAGACATGAAAGCAAGCGATAGCCAAACTAGAACATAAGAACCACACAGATGACAGGACCAAGAGTCAGAGCGAGAGCGAAAAAGACACCAAACTTTGACAAACGTAAACATACATGACTGACTGAGGATGCTGAGGAGGACACACAGAGGAAAGACTAAGAGACTGGATATGAAAGGAAACTAAATTAAACAAGAACTAAGATCTAGAAATTTAACAAAAGTATTAGCTGAAGAGCAGAATTTTAATAGTCCACAAAAATGAACAACAAGTCTAAACTAGCTCAAAAACCTGGGTCAAAGTCCCAGGGCCATGACAGTGGGTCATTTTTTCTAACATATTCACAGAAATTTCCCGCTCTGCATAAGGTTAAGGTTTTTAAGTCAAATGTTTGACACTGAATATTAGTAAACAGAAATCTCTATTACAGTTCTTGCTTTCTTTCTTTATACATTTATTGTGATGTATTAATTATTATATATGAATGTATTTACTTTGCTACAACAATGTATAAATCAAAAGCATTCACTTTCTGTGAACAGATCCATCACATACTAATATAGTAAACCTCATAGTGGGGTGGTATTAAAGTAAACAATATTAAAGGTGAAGAACATAAAGTGTCTTACTTGGGATCAGCGGGAAATCTACACCGTAGCTACATCATGACTCCAAACCCCTCTGAGCGCCCTAACCTATGAAACAACTGCATCTACATGGCGTGTGTTGTGATTGGCTTGTTCACCACTGTTGATTCCTCCTGTACATTTACACCTACTTTTTCACTGCATTTCTTGAATAACAATTATCAATACCAATATAAGGAATATTAATGTATGTGAGAGAATTGGAATTTTTTTTTCCTGACGTTCAATTTCCCCCTGACAACAGCAAAGAGTGGGGAGCTAGGAGGGGGGGAAAAGCCCAGGTGGCTCCTCATATAAAACACCTGGACCATGCACCATGATGAACTAAAAGGCTTGTCGGTCACTTGGTTAGATGAGGTCAGACTCTACAAAGACTCCCCACAGAGGTGTAAATCAGGCCTTAGTGTGTCACTTGAGAATCTTTAGTGTTTGTAAAACTCGACTGGAGTAAACAAACAACATTCTCACAACAAAGCGGACCACTATAGTCAAAAGAAGATTGTCATATTCATCCAGCTGTTCCATGACATTTCACAGTACAGTTACTTAAGGAGCTTCACATGCTTCTTTGTACATATATGCAAAGCCGGAGGCTCACAGAGCAGCAAAAGCACAGATACCAGCATAGAACGTAGAAGAGGTCGTTTTAATAACACCAGACATTGATTGACACTGATTAAGCTGGATAAACCATTAAAGAAAAAGTTGGGGTGAAGGTGGGCTGCAAAGTGGCTTGCAGCTGTGGGGAACCCTGTGTTAGACAAGCTGTGGATTATCTAACACAAACCTCCTGTGGATGTTCAGCAGGATTCTTGTGAATGTGAAAGCCCTAGCATATGATTTACATAGTTTACCCATTCAAACCGATTGTCATCTATGCTGTAGATGGGGCATTGTTAAGAAACTTCTGGCATCAACATAGAATTGTTTGAAGAATGTGATTGTTCAGCAAAAAACACTGTGCATTGTTTTGCAACTTTCCTTCTAAATGAACAAATAGAAAGACAAAAACCTGTGATCCAGGTATAAGCACATAATTATCTCAGTATCTGGAACCCTTAAATTGCACCATGTAGAGCAAGGCCTTGGCTTGACTAATTGTTGTTATTTGTTTATTAAAGAGATCATCAGATGATAAAATGCCTCAACATTTACACTGAACTTGTCAGAGCAGACCACAAACACCACAACTCTCATTTCTCATCAGGGCCACACACAGGCTCGCAAACAAGCAAATTAATTTTCCATTAACTTTCCATTTTCTCCCTGACTGAGCTGCATTTGTTAAAGTAAATACAGTGTGAAGTGAAATTGAGCAATGCTACAAATTAATCACAGGTCAGCATTTTTCACAGTGACACGCTTGTTAAACAGATATTGACCCTCTTTTCTTTTGCACTTGCATGCATCCACAAGAACAGCCTCGGTTATATATCCACAAAGCTGTATCAACACACGCAAACCGATGTAAAGCCCAGAGTTATAGAATGAAATCTGTTGATGCATTCAAAAGCTGTTTGTTCTTGTAAGACAGCCTCAGCAGCAACACAGAGCAGGAAGTTACAGGAAGAGAAGACTTATTCTTTTCATTACTATGAAATCAACACAGCTTAGCTCCAGCTTAAGTCTATTAGGTTAAATTTCCATCATGTTTATCCTCATCATTAATGTCCGAGAGAAAACATCTGACACATCTGCAGTGTGAGGAGAAATGAAAAGCTTGGGGAGAATAACACAATCCTTCTCAGCTTCCTCCTCTGCATGCTAACAGTTGCATTACCACTGTCACAAATAGATTTGTCACTCTAAGTTACAGCACCAGTAATGTAAAGAATTAGATTTTTTTTTTTTTTAACTGGACACTCTAACACACTCTCTAGGCCTGAAAAACATATGCAGTTTGGTTTTTTTTGCCCCAAATCCAGAGTGACAGTCAATGATGTGGCCTGACAGCTGTGTGTGTGTGTGTGTGTGTGTGTGTGTGTGTGTGTGTGTGTGTGTGTGTGTGTGTGTGTGTGTGTGTTTGTGTGTGTGTGTGTCAGACCATGTGAGAAAGAGAGGAAAACGCCAATCTTGTCCTGCTGAGAGAGACAGTTACGAAATTCAACAGCCAATGGAGAAAGAAAGGGAAAAGAGGATTGAGCTGGATGAAAGAATGAAATGTATGTGAGCGAGGGGAAAGAGGTAGACGTGTTGTATTTTCTTCTGTGGTAATGTCAGCTGTGAGCTTGGCTCGCCATCTAATCCATGATGATATTTTGGGCTTGTGAGTCATTTCTGGTTCATGGCACATTTCCCTCCCTCTGCCTGTTGACTAGGGAAATAAAAAAAGGCAAACACATCCATGAAGGCATTCTTGAATGCAGCTAAATTGACGAAGGGTTAAGAAAGCAGAGATTTCGAAGATGTTCGAATGTAAGCGTGGCCAGGAAGGTCTCTGTGTCTCCGCTTAGACTGCTGCTAACTGTGATCAGAACCCGGATAATCAGTAGAAAAATGGTTGGATGGATTGGCAATACCATCATGTAGAATTCAGCTTCGAAAACACACAAAAGCGAGCAACTCCAAGCTTAAGTCTGCTCTTATTGGCATCCATTATCCATATTATAAAGTTCTAAACTTCAAACAAACAGTCCGCTTGGCAATTTTGTAGAAGTGAAGATCTTTAATGTTCCTACTATGATACATGACCTCAATGGAAAACATACATATTCCCAGTTAGCATTATTAATCATCTGGTGTACAGCAAACTGTGTACTACCCAGAGGAGTTACTACAAAGACCAGTACGTTAGTGAGGTATGTTGAGCATAAAGTCAAATTATTCAAAGTTAAGAAAGTGGCTCTTTTTTTACCCTCACTAGATTCACTCATGCTGAACACATAAGCTGGCACAGAGAAGGCTTTGTTAGGAGCTTTGTTTTAAAATTTAGTGTAAGCACCACATTTTCACAAACAATTTTAATGACCATATACACCTATATCCATACAAATAAGCCATATAGAAAGTATATGGTTGCACCACTGTGGTTTGCCTTTCTGTTTGGAGATATTCTCTCTGTGCTTGTGTAAGTTTTGTCCTTTGCCTCAGGCTTTTCACCCACAGTCCTAAGAAATGCATGTTAGATTAATTGATGATGGATAGATAAATTGTTTGAAGTGTGTAGGATTTAAACACTGTATGAATTTTTTGCTAAAATGTGATCTATAATCTAAAATGCTGCTCAATAAGACTTGAAAAGCACTATATAATTGCAAAGACATTATGTTGAGCTGTATATCGGTAATGTCACAGTATAGTAAAGAGCAAACTTTAGTGTCATTTTAGCATCACTTTAGTAAGCGATGCAGAAAATGTCTTATTCTGCTTTTATGGTTACTCCTCATTTGCTTCCACGCCTGCTGGAATTTCAACATATTCAACACAAATTAGAAAACTGATTACGCTCACGTCCTCTGATTAAAATCACTGAGCTGGGCCTCTCCACCATGTTTGTATTGTTGGTGCCTCTTAGATGATTTTTTATGCAATTATCTGACAAATAAAATGCAATGTTGTGTGATACAGACCACAGTTTAATTCTGGTGAGTGAAATTCTAGTGTTAGTCTGCCACTGTGTATTCATCAGCAGACATATGTGATATACTTATAGAGTTTTTGGATATAGCTTGGCATCTGGAATACATCAGCATATCTGTGTCTTCATGTATGAGGTTTTGCTACCTAAGCTACAGATATTTAATATCTGTAGTCAAGATCAAAGTGAACCATGATAATAGACACAGGACAGGTTTTCACTCAACGTCACACCACCTCTGAAATGGCCAGTACTAGTTTCCAGTATTTTCCACCTACCTATAGTCCTCCCTTAGAAAGGATGTTACAGTTAAAGTAATTTTAAGAATACTTGTTTGGTTTTTGTGGGTGAGTTTTTCTCAGGTTTTTCTTGGAAGGAATACGTACATGGATCTTATTAATACTTCTTATATGAATCAAGCTCGATTTGTCTTTACAGAAATGAACTCACAAAGCTGGAAGAACTTAACTAGATTTTTGTAATACTACAACTATTAATAATAAACAGGTCAGATGATAAACAGTGAGTGATTAGAATTTGTGTACAGTTTAATGATGATCAGTGATGAGGTTGGATGTATTTTTTCACTGATTGTCTTTTCTTAGTTTTACAGTACCCGTCTTATTAAAGGCGTGCTGGAGGAGGCCAAATTATGTTACAACCAGTTAGGACAGTTTTAAATAACGTTTGTTTGTCTTTGATGTTTTTCTGTACTTTTCAGTCTGAAATGGAACACGATGTTCTCTCTTTATGTGCATTTCTCTGTATTTGTATCCATTATAGTAACACTAATGTTACTGTCTTCACCACCTCCACCCACGCACCCAGCATTTTGTATTTTTGCACCGCCTTGTACTTTTGTTTAATTCATGACAACGCCTGACAACTAGATATCTGCACCTAAATTATAATTAGATACGACTTGTCACAAGGGGACTGACTTGAGATGCAATTATGGGCTCATGGATATCATTTCATAATCAGATTATTTGTGTTTGCATGCACATGAACCTCAAAAACAGCCACTAGGAATGGGCTCTCACACACAGACTTTGCATACACATACTTCCTGATCTTTATGTATTCAGATGAGATGTTCTGCATCTGTGAGAGTCATAGATGCAGAAAACTGCTGACCTCATCTGTCATTTTAAGCCTCTTAAAGTAAATCATATTAAAGGAAACTCAAACTAAAATCACAAATAACACAGTGACATATAAACTTAATGTGGTTTAAACTGTCAGTCAGCAGGTAAATGTCTGTATTTCAACAAGCTGAGTACCCTTGGAATAAATCTGCCACTCTGTGTTAATGCAAAGTGACACTGTACTATTTGTCACACCTGTGCTAGTTTATAACACAGATGCAAGTTTCCTTGAACCCCATCATGATAGGTTAATGAAGCACAGAATAGATAATTATATGCTGATTTAGAATTTTTAAAAAGGGGGTTATCAGTAATTTCTTCATGTCCTGATGCTAAAAGTAGCTTTTAACTATCCATGTTTGAATATATACCTAAAAATGAGTACTGTGTCAGCTCAGACTTTAAGGCTGTGTTTGGTGTCAGATTAGCCTCCAGAGATTTTTTGCACCAAAGCATTTCTGGTGCCAGAGGTTTGCAGTTATTCAGAAGTCAGAAGATCTGGAGCCAGGTTACTGGGCCCTTCCTGAACTGCTGTGGGAGGTAGTTCAGAAAAAGGCTCACATGGGCAGTTTTTCTATGGGCAAAACTTCAAATTAACCTTTTAATACCACACTGATAGTGCGTATGACAAAAAGAAAAACACCCCCTTCTAATGAATAGATTTGTTCAGTGGTCTTTTTTTCTGGACATTTGTTAAACAGAGTACTTCTTCTGAAAGATGTTTTTCTTACAAATTGGCATGTTTAATTAGTACCCAGCTATGTCAGTAACAAATCAACACTAATCAGAGCTTCTCTTCTGTTTTGACAGCAGAAAAATGAGCTGATGAAGTCCTTACTCTTCCTGCATTAGATGTCAGCATCTAATTGTATATTATATTATAATTGTATCCCCCAGCAGCTAGCTGTGAGAGTAAATTCTGACCTGTTCTGAACCCTGCCAAGTCACACTGTGGAAGTCTGCAAGCAGTAAAACTGTCCACCATTTTACTGTTAACCAGAGAGCTGGCAGGAGGGCATGTGGCATTCTTCCTGTACTCTGGTAAGTTATGATTGCAGCATTTTGCCCACTGACAATGTAAATTGTAGTGATAAAGAACAGGAGGCAAGAAGGTCAAGGATGTAAGCTATGCATTAGCTGCTAAAATATGGTAAGTGCTGAAAAGAGTGCATGTAATGGCACTGTTTACAGCACAGATAAGACAGTAATACAAGCTCCTCAGCAGGTTTGCTGTGGCTTCTGTTTGACCTGAAGACCCGAGTGAAAGCAGGAACAACAGGCGGTCAGAAACAGGTGAACAGTAAAGACCTTAGGAAGGCTAACCCTGAAAATCAGATGGAAACAGTGCTGCAGCTGGTGTAGCTCCATGCTTGAGCAGTGAAAGTGATTCTAAAAGAGTACCAGCTATGCAAAGAAATATGCACACAGGCATGCTTTTCAATTGGTCAGTTGAAAGAGAAGACGTACATGTTGTGATGGTTGATTATAAAGGGTCAGAACATATTATGGCACGGCATTTCTAAACAAGTAAAGGCAGCTAACTATAGACTGTTTGCAAACTTGGATATATTTGCCAGTACTTCACCCATTATTTAAAGCCTTCAGTTTTGCAGCCATTAAAAAAGTTATTGTTTTTTTTTTACTTGAGCCAGAAATTAGACAAGAGACTGGAGCATTAACCCTTGCAACATTAGGCTTGTTTTTTCAGAGGTTTTTGTTGAACCACACTTAAATTAGCAATTACACTCACATAGCATGGTCTATTCACTGCAAAGCACACCCAAACTGTGATTAACCGCATACAGATCACCCATGGTCATGATAACATGGAGCATGTTATGATCTTGTTGACTAAAAACTTGGTCACTGTAGCTGATGTTCTGCACGTCAAATAAATGTCAAGGTGCAGTTCATTATGGTCAGCTGAGTGGGGTAAAAAAGCTCCAAAAGAACTTGAATTAGCTGGAAACACCACAAGGTCGTTACAGAAGCCCTGTAGAGTCCAGGCCCCAGTGGGTTAGAACACCAATTTAATCACGGTGGCACATTTGCTTTTAAAATTCGAAGATGGGGATGGTGCAAACTTTCAGTAATGCTTCACGGCATTACTTTGCTAATGTGGTGTCATGGTGGCCACATCACATATCTTACTATAACAATCATAGCGTATTTATGTCTGTATGTATCCTTTTTTCACGTAATGAAAACACGTACAAGAAGACAGAGTTAATTTCATCATGTCCCTGCAAATCTTCTCTGTTTATGTTTGTTTCAGGTGTCATGTTCAACAGACGTGACCCGTATGTACACAAAAATTTGAATTCACAAAGCAATTTTATTCAACCGTTCACTGTTTTTTGTACTGCAGACCTTTTTGAAGGGTAATGGGATCATTATAACCAGGTATGATTTATAATGTAGTTTGTCAGAGCTCAGTGCAAAACCACAGTTCACTTCTGTTGTAATGAGATTCAGTCTGTCGGGCTCTCTCTCATGGTTTGGTCTCTCCCTTCAACGTGGGATTTTTTTCAAGTCTTAGCATAATAAGCGTAGGATGGATGTATTTTTCAGTACTGAGCCACAATCACGACTTCTCTTGTTGCTCTCTGTGTTCGTTAATTTGATTTATATTGTTATGAAAAATAAAGAAAAACCCAGCTGTCTTGTCCTTGGGGTTTCTCCTCTTCTCGTTTTCAGTAACCATTCTTCAGTTATACTCAGAGTTTTCGCCATCAGTGAAAACTCAATAGATCTTTGATTGCATAGCTCCAGCTGAGTGGAACTAACCCCAAAGGTAATAAAATGAGAATACTTCAAAGGCATATGGTAAATAATAGTGAAACGTCATGACTGTAAAAAATTATATTAAAAAATGTACTCTGAAGGTCATTTTTTATGTCACTACAATGGGATGAATCATTTTATTTCAAACTCCATTACTGTACACGCAGCAGCTTAAGTGTTGTGTTTACATAAAGCTAAACAAAAGAGAAGGGAGAGCAGGAAAAAAAAGAAGAGCAATTTTCAGAAGTGACAAAGAACAAGAAAACAGGAGAGGCGAACAATGCACTGAGGCTGACGGTTGGAGGGGTGACAGGTACAGAAGAAAGGAAGAGAATCTGAGACGAGAGGCTTCGCAGTGGAAAAAAGAAAAGCCAAAATGAGAACAGGAGAGCTGAGAACAGGAGGTTTAATGGACTCGATGGGAGAAAGAATAGAGTAGAGTGAACAGAGCAGGTGGAGGAGGACTCGCAAGCAGGGTTAAGAACCGTAAAGTTGAAGAAAGACTGTTTCTAAGCGTTTGATAAGAATTAGAAATGAGGCATGAGAATAAGAAAAATGAGGTCGGGAAGAATTTAAAAAAGGAACTAGTAATGTAAAATGGAAAAGGTGTTAAAGGAGATAACAGGGAAGAAGAATGGCAGTCATGATGAGGAGTGAAGGTCAAAGGGAGGAGGAGGAGCGCTGACATGACGTCTGCGGGTTGAGAATCAAACAAATGAGAATCAAACAAATGACAGGAAGCCTTTGAGCTCCAAAGAATATGTTTCTGTGCTGTGTGTGTGTGTGTGTTCCTGTCTAGCTATCTTTGTGAGGACCGAAATCTGCATTCTACTATACTTGTGAGAACCAGCAGTCACTTGTGAGGACACACAACCCGGTCCTCACATTTTTGAAGGCATTTAAAGGCATTTTTGAGGCTCAAAATGGGGTTTTAGTGTCAGGGTTACAATTAGGTTATGGTTAGGTTTAGGGTAAGGGTTAGGGTTAGGCATTCATTTTTAATGGTTAGGGTTAGGGTAAGGGGCTAGGGAATCCATTATGTCAATGAGGGTCCTCACTAAGATAGCTGAACGGGGTTGTCTGTGTGTGTGTGTGTGTGCGTGTGTGTGTGTGTGTGTGTGTGTGTGTGTGTGTGTGTGTGTGTAGGTGTGTGTGTGTGTGTGTGTGTGTGTGAGCTGTGATGAGTGTGTCTTCTACAGATGATAAAGGAACCACGGCCTGAGCGAGGCTACGGGCTTTGAAAAGACCGACTCGGCATTATCACTTTGTTCTTTTAACAAAATGAAGATGATAGTTCTTCTTAGATTCATACACACACACATACACAACATAAACTCACCAGAACATATTATTTCCGAACTTGCTGTGATGCTGGTCACCATAGAAACGGAAAAAACAGTGCATCCTGATGTATAATGACAGCGGCCATTGTACATGAGGTGAAAGAGGAGGAGAGTGGGGGAAAGAGAAAAAGCAGTAGATCACAGTGCGCCTCAGAAAGAGGAATCAGCATCCAGGCTGAGACCTAGCATGTCTTAGCTGACATAAAAGTTTCATTCTTAAATAAACCCTCTGGCTTTGTTTTTTTTATATATATATAGTTTTGTTGCACCCCTCTCAGAGTCAAACCCTGGAGCTCCTAAAACCGGCATTTGCATCGAAATGAACATGTCAGCTTTTGACATTAAGTGTCCCGGTTTAAATACCTCCTTATGTTCTATATATGTCTTTTATTTGAAGAAATATTGTCTGGACTGTTCAGGCAGTGGATGTTAATATACAACCTCTGAATGGTCCTACTTCCCCACATGAAGCATCACTGTCATCATTCTAATATGTCCGTTTTTCATTTTGCAGGCAATGAACCCTCGCCGCTGGGCTCGGTGGAGAGCTATAACCCGGTGAAGCGGCGCTGGGAGTACGTGGCGCCCATGCCCACCGCGCGCTGCTCCTCTGCTCTTCTGCAGGCGACCAACATGCTGTTTGTAATTGGTGGAGTTTCACAGGGACCCAGTAATGCTGTGGAGGCCCTGTGCATGCAGGAAGCAGTGTGACACAAAGACACACACGAACACACGAGCAAGAATATGTGCAAACTGGCACTGATATTTTTCTTCATGTGCGTGAACAGAGACACAAACACATGAAATGGATCCACAGATCCTGCTTGTACTCTTCTACCTTTATGTCCGGCTGATGGATTCATCTAGTGCACCGGGCTGTGGGAAACTCTTTTTCACATTCGACAAACATTTTCTGACAGGAGCTGCGGAGACAGGTTGTGACATCTCTAGATGAATACAAGATTAAGGACATACAAGTGGACTGCTGTGACTGGCAAGGACAGAAAACTGACAATTCTTTTTTTTTACTCTGGGGAAATCAAAGGAAGAAGAAAATGAGCAAAAAAAACAAAACAAAAAACAGACACCGTGTCTGAAGAAATAACACGCCTTTGAACTGTTGAGCATTTTTCTGAATAAAAGCAGGGTACTTTTCTGGATAATAAAGGAACATAGGGCCATATCTGAATCTCTTTGTTGCTCTCCCCTACTGCTGCAACAGCAAGCTCAGACACTTTTCTATGCCCTTAGAAACAACATTATATTGAGTTTTAGACAGTTGAGGTTCTGAGAATACGAATGACTGTTTTGGCTTCTCACTTTTTTGGTTTGGTTTGTTTTGTTCTGTGTATATGCGTGTAAAGCAACCTTGACCTGGTGTCACACACCACGAGCAACTCATGCAGCTGCAAGCCCATCTACTTTCTACAATCAGTCAACCACTGATGGATGTTGAGTCAGACACTGTGTTTCCTTCATTTCAGTTGAAAAACTGGCTGTGATTGAGCTTATTATCACCTCAATATGCTTCACATCTGTCCACCTGTGCATCACAGCAATCACTTCCAGAGCTACTTTACATTGTACCACGCAGATGTAGTTGATGGCAGAATAAATGTAGGGCTTTTCAAATGTGCTGCACAGAAGCATCCAGATAACCCTAATTTTTATTTTAACTTCATATCAGTCAGATTGCAGATACACATATCACAATCGTGATTCTAGCAGTTTTATCACTCTCTAGGTATAAAAATGTGAGGACATTTATGTATTTAGCTAAAACCATACAGTATTTAAGAATTAGGGTTGACATGAGTATTGTTGGACAGTTTCATGGTTTTCTATGGAAAGAAAAGTGATTTGAAATCTGATGTTTGGGCGTGACAGAGCTAACATCATCATAGTTTTTTCTTCGCCACATGAACATAGATGTCAGAGTTGTCTATTTAAAGGTGTTTCTGGCAAAAAAAAAAAAAAAAAATCTGTCTTGTGAATATAAAATATTCATGTCTGTGTGGCTAAAAGGAAAGGAGACTGAAAAGTTTGTCGCTTGCAGAGGAAACAAAACTGAAAAAGTTCACAGAAAGTTTCTGCAGTACCGTCTTTTTTCTGCTCTTAGTCTGCAATTTCAGTAGGATCCAAACAATCTTTTGGGGGTTTTTTTGCTTAAAAAACATAAAATATGCTACTTCTCGCATTATATCAATTACATAACATATAATTAGTGTATTTAGTTATCAGTGTTGGGCAAAATAGTTAGAAAGCTGTACAAATATAATGTGTAAATGTGTTTTTACCAGTGGCTAATGTTAGCTAGCCTACAATCTGTTAGCTAACTTGCAATCTGGCTTTATAGCCAGCAAGGATGATATGTGTGCTTATATGCTGATCTTGGTCTGCCTTCCACTGAAGGCTTTCCTTTAGTGTATTCTGGCATAGGTCTGCTAGCAAGCTAGCAAGCTAGATATTTTGCGCAAAAAAGAAGACAAATTAAAAAGAAGCCTAAAAGTGCCTGAAGCTGCAGCTCCTCTGATGGCCAAAGGTGTTTTAGACCTTTTAACATAGAGTCCTATGTTAAAATGCCAGACAGCAGAAATAAACATAGTTACAGCCTTGTACAAAAAAAAGATATTTTGAACACATAGCTTAATGACAGCTTTATTGTTGGCCAATTTTAAACTCACCAGTCTGAGTTAGATTAAGGCTTCATGATTAAGGGAGAGGCTCTCTGATTGACATCCTCTTGTTCAGCATTAGGGTGTACTAAAGGTAACTCTGTTTTTTCATTAAGTATTTGGTTTTAAAATTGTATTTTCACAAACCAAAATTATCACTGTATTTAACGTCACTTTGAATTACAAATTATTTACTAATGCAGCAGGCTAACCAAGCTAACCAAGTTAGCAGAGGTTCGTTAGCTGATACTTTCCAACTCCACTCAAAAAACAAAACACACAAGAAAAACAAAAACACCCTCCATTATTTTAGCTTTTACCAAAATGGCTAAGATTAGGCTTAACACATAGTTCACAAATAGATAATTTCAAAATGGTAACACCCGTCTCTTATATGCTTTCTGTTATAAAAGAAAGCACATTAATGGCTGACCACTATCCCCTAGGACTGGTAGTTTCCAATTATTCTTGCTCTCACTGGAATCTACTGTAAGTGCCGTGATTTCAACATCTGCTACAAACGTTTCCGAGCCACCACCAATGCAGTAACCTCATCAAGTCACACTGAAAAAGACAGATTTTAGATTGTTTGGGCAAAGGTGAGGCTTTGCGTTAAAGAGTTAATGGAGAAAGCTGCAGTACACAATGTTTTGTGACAGATGCGCTGACCTGCGGACAGGAGAGAGTTTGGGCAAGAAAGCAAAGGAAGTCACTGTGCAGCATGTAGTCTCTGCTGGTCTTTATGTATTCTGCTGAACCATGTTCTCCCATAATGGTGGCATTTCTGAATATGCAAACACAGATCCAGTCAGCAGCTTTTACTGTATTCATTTACTGTAACACAGCACTCTTTTAAGGCCTAGCAGGTTTGGTACTGAGAATTTTTAACCTCGGGTCTAAATTATAAACTTTTCTATTATAGCCATAGTAGGCAGGAACAGTAGGGAAGACACTAGAAATAATGGCACTAGCTAACATTAGTAGAGACACTAATACACAAAAATACTTTATATAACCCACTGACTATAATGACATGGTTTAACATTTAAAGATGATATTGATCACTTACATCCAGACCATTTGAAATAAGTGAAATATTGACTTAATCCGCAGAAAAACTTGGGGAGACACAGGAGTAGAGCCCCCACAATAAGCTTTTATTCATACTAAGACACATGCAAACACACACACATACGTCTCCTTCATTGTCTTTCCACAGCTTCATATGTTTTCTGGCCCACACCCTGGTGCACCGTGCTAACAGACTCAGACATGTATTGCTGTGAGAGAGCACTGCAGCCACAGGGGCTCAGATGAGATGCCAGCTGACAGTCAGTTATTTTAGGCGCTGCACTGTGTGCACCTAATTGAGTACGTTAGGTACAAGTCAGAAGCTCATATATGCATGTGTGCACACACACAGAAAACACACCACACACACACACCTGCTTGTACACAGAGCCAAGCAAGCGTGAATGCATGCATGGTCCGTCTGGATACATTTGTTTGGACGTTTGGACATTCTTTCTCAACAGCTCAGTTGTTTCAGGACTCTGTCCGTATGGATGCCTGGCCATATCGTGGATGTCTTTGGAACAATGACTTTGTAGAATAGAAGAATTTATAGAATTGGTAAAACGTGTATATTTACATGCATGTAATCTGCCCACATAGCATATGGTTGGCTTAAATAGAGGTCATAATTTGTCTAATTGGCCGTCTCACTTGTTTGTTGTTGTTTTTTAAATATCTCCAGCTGTTAGTTTCTTTTTACACTTCTTCTTTGTCTTTTTTCACTACACACCCATGCTCATGGCTGCAGTAGGAGAAGTAACAATTAGCTGTCTTGACAGTTTACACTATAATCTTAACAAGGCTCAGGGAACATATGTGTACGTATTGTAATACTACAGTATGCCACTGAGAGGAACTGACAGTGAGACTGGCCCTATGATGGTTAATGGACATAAGCAGAGTTAATTTGGTTCGTACTTTAGCTTGGGGGCGGCTGACACACAGCAACATTTGGAGGTGTTTTTCTGGCAACCTGCACGAGCTCTTGAGGAGCTATCAGTGCTTTTTATGTGGAAACAGCTGTTTGCTGCAGGTGGTAAGAAGGTGGAAAACAGCAGAAAGACAATCTGCTGAAAGAACCCCCTATTTAAAAAACTAAAGCTAATTTATTGTACTTACATACCGTAATTTAACAAACATCTGTTTAACAAATCATATCTCTTCACAGTCTGTACAGCATGTGTCACCATGTGTCCTTAAACCCCTAATTCAGATAGGGAAAAAGCCTCAGGAAGAAGACCACAGGAGGGGCTTCTGTTCCACCACAGGCAGATGTGAACCTGAAAATTTTAAAGTAAGGACAATCAGAACCCAGGATGGGTTTGCCACTACAGGTGAAACCTCACATTTCATAGCTATTTAGTTGCTAATGACAAATATATATCTTACAGTAGTTCTTTTTTCATTTTTTAAACGTACATTTTTTTTCCAGTGGCAACTGAGCAACATTAGCATGCATTTGATGTTTTTTTTTTTTTCAATAATAGCAAATTTCACCCTCCTTTTGTGTCTGATTTGGTCTCCACACATCCAAAGCTAAAACAGCCTGACTTGTTTCATAAAAACAAGTTTCAGGCAGAGATTAAAGGGGCTAAGGGTTTTTAGTTAGCTTGGTGTCCTACAGTCATGTTCATGTGTGTCTGCTTGTGGGAATGCTTGTTATTATGCCTGTGTGGGTGCATGTGAGCTTTTTTTTTTTACACCATGACACATTCACCATCTATTATTGCTTTCTGGAGGTTGTACAATGCAAGCTTTCTGTCACTGCAGCTATTGGATCCAGTTTACCTGCCACACTGCAGTCTCCTGAGATATTCTGGGACTTTTCTAGAGCTAGCTCTCTCTTTTGGCCTGCGGTCTCTACTGGCATTTTAATAATAATAATAAAAAAAATCTCCCACCTCTCTGACCTTATCATGGTATGATGGATATACTGAGAAGACGTCTCATAAGTCTAGAATTTGTCCTTCGGTGTGAAAGTCTGTCTCTCTGGCTCTTGATGTGATGTATGTGCTAGGCTGTGTACTCACTGCAGTAAAATTCCTCTGCAGCATCTGACAGCAGGTTGAGAAACAGAACAAAAGAGCAGGATGCTTCAGTACAGGCAGCAGCTAATTACGTGCTGTTCTGTTTTAGAAGACCATGAGCAAGTGATGCACAAGCATATGTAAATGTCTATGTAAATGTGTTCTAGCAATACAGGTTGAAAGCCAAAATGTATTGTGATCCTGCTTCTCATGACAGCAGCATTAATATGGTTTTAACTGGTAAGAGTTTCTACACGAAATGGCTCAAAAATCTTCAGAACCTGAGGCGTGACGCAATTTTGCAACCAAGTGCCCGACCATATGACAATAATCATCCTACAGTACAGAGCGCTGCTGACAGGGAACTAATGCAAAACATTTTCAAGCAACAAATGAGACTCCCAGGGCCCCTCCCCCAACAAATTAAAAAGAAAAAGTTGCCTTGTGTGTCCTTACCTCTTAAAACTGCAGATACAGTATGTACCGTCTTCTCCACGACACATTCAGGGCCATGTTTTGGTATAGGCAGCCTTGTGCCTTGCTTCACAAAAATAAGGCCAACAGACTCAGGTTGGGACAAAACCACAGGGGTGCATTTTTAGCACAGTGCAAAGACGAGGGGTGGGAAATGCTTAAGTTACAGTGTTTCAGTTTGAATCCAATCAGAACTGTGTCGTTTTTTCAACAATGAAAAGCTTCTCCTTTTTTCTCTTTTCTTTTTTGTTGTGCGGGCAGCTTGAGCATGGATTCCCGGTTGCCCGGGCAACAGGGAACAGTGTCAACACCCGCCGGTAGCATAAATGTGTTCGCTTTTACATTAGCATAGCATAGCCATGAGTTCTTTTTATTCTTTGTGTCTTTGGAGCTGAACAAAAAACCCCAAAATAAAACCCCAAAAAAGCAAAAATAAAAGAAAGAAAGAAAGAAAGAAAGAAAGAAAGAACAAACATGTCTTTGATTAAGTGATCAAGATTAAATATGAGTATTTTTTTGTTGTTAATTGTTCCTATTTGTTCATTATTTTGGCCTCCAGTTGTTTGTCTTGTGGATTGAGGTCGTGAGGTGACAGATGTGTTGTAGTGTTGTCCAGATCTGAGCTGGGTTCCCCAAAGTGTTTGTCACTGGTTTGGTGTTCTTGCAAAGCTTTGCTTGGGCTGAAAATATATTTTAATAGACATACACAGACTAAAAAAATATCTCTTTATTTTTTACCATGTGGGTCAGATGAGATGTGTAGAAGCACACTTTGTATATTTCTGACAAGGATACTGTGTTTGTTGGAATATAAAAGCCTACAAAGGTTATGAGTACTATTCAGTTTCTCACTTCAATTTCTTGAGTGGGTTTCAGCGAAATGTAGAAAACATTCTGTGACTGAAACAAGATGCTTCTACTGTCACCATCTCGGAGACCACTGGCCTTTCAGTGCGTCTGTCATTTTCACTGCTCGGCATCAAAGTAGAAACTAGTTTGTACAGACATTTTGGGAAACACAAACCCAGAATCCACTCTCCTGTTCTGATCTCTCTCTCTTTCTCTGTACTGTGCTGTTTCCCTACAGTGATTGACAAAACCTGGTAAACTGCTTTGTGGTCTCAGTATTGCCATGTGCTCTGTATTTGCAAATGTGATTTGGGAGGCCTACTGAAAGTTACCGAATGTACTGAATGTGATAAGACAGAAGACGAGACGTGGGGACGGGAGCTTTCTACACTCTCCCAGGCATAAGTGGGAATGTGCAACAGTTAAATAGAACCTTGTTTATGCTATACTGCTTTACACTTACAATGACAGTGTAAACATGTAGTCATAGAATCACACCATACATAAAAACTATGCACTTACATGGCTTCACCCTCAAGTGACACTAACACTAGCTAGAGTCAGATATGAGTCCAATTCAGCAACAATTAAATTCAATGTCACAACTGTAAAAATACAAATATAATTGAGAAGTTTTACATCATAATATACAGTACTGTTTTATTAATTCAGGTTCACTGACCGAGTTATAACATATTGATGTTGTTTGATCCAAATCCAGCCGTAACATTCAGCGCAATCATTTAGGACTGCTGATAAGTATTTTAAGTGTTTAGCCTATGGCACCACATATTCACCCTTAAACACACTTCTTTATACGGTTGCTTGTTTCTTACATCCTTGGCTGCAGCTTTTCAGCTGCCAGCCGCACTTACACAACAACAACAAGAAAACTCGTCGGGTCCCGGCACGTTTAATAGGGGAGGCTTGATGAGCTTATCGAGCTCAGGTGTGTCTGCCTCCCCCGCAGCCACGCCATGAACCATGCCCCGCCACACCCTATTTTACACATGAAATTCTTTTTCTCATAATGAAAGTGCATGAATAACGCTTTGAAGTTAACAGTCAAAATAATAAATTGGAAACCAGCAAGTCATTTAAATGGTTGCCATTAATATATAAATTAAGGGAACACTGGGATCTCACATCAGATGATGATGAGATGATGAAAAATGCTTTGTCTCATATTTGAGTAATTATTTTGTAAATATTTTGTCAATAATTATAATTATGTGTGTGTGTGTGTGTGTGTGTGCGCGTGTGTGTCTGAGAATGACATATTCATAAAATTAATACTCTTTACAGATATACTTGGCGCTGATAACAAACATGGTGTAGACATGGTTATAATTTATCAATAATGGTCTGAGGAAACCAAAATCAACCCCTTGAGAGCTCCCAAAAATTTAAATTGTTAAAATTGTTGTGTTAAGAGTGTTCCCTTAATTTTTTTGAGAATTGTTTATAAAAAATAAGGTCTCGCTTAGTGCCGTCCTAGTGGCAGCCTGTTGTAGCAGCTCCCTGTCTCTGATATATCTATCTATCTATCTATCTATCTATCTATACATATATATATCTATATATATATATAGATATATATATAAAATGAAAACACATTTAGACATTTAGCACATTTTAGAAAAGGTTTAACTTACCCCGCAGATTTGAGTCAAGCCAAGTGACCTAACTGCCAGAAATTAAATTTTACATCAATTCCTAACGTCAAACTTGAAATCATGCCCTGGTGTCTTGCTCAATTTCAACCAACATTTACTAGAAAACAGATCACTTCATTTTCATTACCTAGTGGGGACAATCTGTAACTGTTTTTATAATTATAAATTATAATGAATTAAATAACATTTTATTCAAAATTGGCTGTTGCTAATAGTTTAACAGTTCAGAGAACTGTTCATTAATTAGTTAATATTTAAATGAGAAGCTAGAGCTCGAGTTGGCTAACTTAGCTCAACATAAAGACTGGAAGTCAGGGATAATGACTAGCTTGGGCCTTTCCGATTATTGGTGGCTGCAAAGGAAAGCTTATTTAATTTGACTTTTTAACAAATAGTAATTCATTTACTGTAAATAATTTCTATCCATAATATTTCTGCCCTTTGCCAAGTAATAGTTTAAGGTCACCCCTAACTGTATTTGAACCTTTCTGTTCTGGTACGAGTCAAACAAAAGAGTCTCAGAATGTTAAACTAAAGACAGACACTCATTGTTTCTACTCTTTATGCTAAGCTCAGCTCTCTAGCTTTACTGTCACTGTACACAAAGTGGTATTGATACTCATATCAAACATACATTTTATTGATTTGCTCACTCTGACTGGACTCATACCTCTGACTGGGTTAGCCTTTTAGATACATTAGCCCTGGAGAACCCATGGGGTCAGAGCCGACCCCATTGGTTTTCTAGGGAAACCATGGGGTCAAATTTGACCCCATGGGTTCTCCAGGGTTAGAAACAACCATAGCTAGTCACTTGAGGGTTAAGTGTCACACAAGAGGCAGCATGTTGTATTGTGATAAAGCTAATGCCAGGTGCTTATTCTGCACCACACATGTACAAAGTTATTAAGAAATTATTTCTTCTACTTGATAATCCCTCTAACATCAAACAAGATTAGGCTACTGCCTGTTTACAGGAGGAGGAGTGTTTCCTTTTCATTCACCACTCACACAGAAAGATAGAGGGCATACGCCGGCATTACTTTTCTTGTTATAATTCTGGTTATAATGATGAAGTAATCTTGGTGGTATTCATTGTTGTGGTTGTTGTTGTCACTGTAATAGGTCAATGTGACATTGCAATGTGTTTTAAAGTAATGGTTGGGATAAAAAAAGAAAGTGAATGAGATTGTATTAAAGAGCTGAGAGAAGTACGAGGCTAAATTAGCTTAGGGGTGATAGGATCGTGGATGTACACAGGGAAAGGCTGCCTCCCCTCACCAAAGCCTGCCAGACACATTCTTACACCACCAGATAAAATCAGTGGGTTTTAAAAATGATAACAAGGATTAACAATGGGTTAGAGCACAATCCATCCATCCTATTAACAGCTGCATGACTTTGGCTAATAACTCAATAATGACAGATTACATACAATAAGCTTTCCTATCTTTCTGAGAGGAACAATAATACAACCAGAGTTACTTTGACTTTTATTCTTCCATTCCTTCATTCCTAATTCATGCTTTGATGATGAAGGCTAAAAAGAATAATTAAAAAGTTGGAGCCATTCAGTGATATGAGCAGATATGGTTTTGGCTCTTGTATCACAAATGTTGTTACACATTCATTGGTCAATGACTTGTTAATCACAAGTCAAGCCAAACCACTGAGCCCTGTTTATCTTCTTTTCTGACTCAAATTTACAGAAAACACTTAATTATGAATTTAGGATGACTTGAAACTGGCGACGAAAGCTGCTGCCTCCTGCTGGCCATTGAGAAAAATGCAGGTTTAAGGCATTTCTATACTGGCTGCAGTTTTCAGACCTTCTTTTATATATAGTTTACCAGTATTTACATTTTGAATTACACCAACCGATAACAGTTTGCACCACACGCCTGTTCTGCATGCACTATGGGTGTATCTTTGTTCAATCTAAATGATCATTTTGCTGCTATATCTTTAACATTTAGCATTATTTGGGTGTCTTGATTTGACGTGCTGTACATGTAGCTGTAGCCAAAATAAATGTGACTGGCAGGCTTTGGTTTTCAGACCGAGTAGTGGCTGTGAATCCAGTGCAGTAGTTCAGTGCCTATACTAAATGTGAGGTAGTGCCTCGACTATGAATCCTGTTCTATAATAAACAATTTTGACTTGCTGTCTGATTCCATACATCCTTTGTACCTTTTTTTCCCACCCTCCACCTCCCTGTCGGACTCCAGCTCTAAGATAATGGCGTTCATCTATCTCCATGTGCCTGTTTCACTGGCTGTCTCTTAAGAGACACATTGGGAGCTGTCGTCAGAAAAAATGTCACCTTATTCATAATAGATGAAGCTGACTTCAAAGCCCACTTCAAATGCAGCTTGTTCATGAAGCGCTTCTACAGAGTGTGTGGAATACAAAAAAACTGACTTTTCTCACAGTGATACTAGATGTCTGACTTCAAGGTCAGGTGCTTCACCACATCCACCTCATTCCTTCAAACTATCATCACATTGAGTCCTCGTCACAGTAAATACAAGGTGGAGTCCTCAGGAAATAGCTATGAAGTTATAATTGAGATGATACTTTCACCGTATGTTTTATATCTTTAGTTGACTACGAAGCATTTCAGCATGTTACGTAGCAAGTAATTGGCTGCACCGTGACACCGTCACTTTATCATACTAATTGAAGTTTGAGGTTGTATAAATGCTTGTGCATATATGGGGGTTTTGAAGTGAAAAATTTTAGAGTGCTTAGAGGCTTTAATGGCTGTTTGCTGCAAATAGTGTGGTTTACAGTGATAACAGCTCCGATATCCACTCACAACTTTTGAAACTGCAGGTCCTTGAATTTATACCAACGTAATTTGAAAGCTGCTTTTCATATCTGACTTTTTTTCCTTTTTTTTTACCAGCTGAAATGACTGAATTGGCTTTTGCTATTAAAAAGAAATCCTGTACTTGAAAACAAAACACAGGTATTAATTTGCTTTGTTGGTAGCTGTGACTCAGATAGAAGAGTGGGTAGACCACAATTAGAAGGTTGTCGCATTGATCCCTGAGTCCTCCTGTCCAGGTATCCTTGGGCAAGATACCTGATAGTTGCCCCCGATACTTCCAACGGAGTGCGGCAGTTAGAAAGGCACAGATAAAGGTGCTGTACTGGTGAGTGATATTTCTGGGAGAAAGTGCTTTGAGTGCTCAGGTGAGTCAAAAGGTGCTATATCAAACACAACAACAAGTCAGGTACCAATTTTTTTACTTTATGATCACTTAAGAAAGAAACAAAGTTTGTTTTAAATTTTTTCAACATATTCATTCAGTGGTAATCTTTATTTTTTTGAGTTTCTTTTTTAGTGACAATGTCTTCGGTTTTGATGCTGAGGAGGTTAGACATTAAATTTCAGGTAATCTGCACACTGAGGATCAAACATCACCTTTCTTCTGTAGCCAGCTGGGTTTTTTTTCACAAGTTAAAGCTACAGTGAATTGGCAGAGCTACACTGTAAAAAGTTTTAAGTATAATTAGTATGTGTATGCTAGACAAGCTGTGGTTAAGGGTAGCTCAGTATCCCCCACTGTGATATGTCTTTTTAAAGCTGTAGTCCAGTCTCTCAGTCCAATACTTTGCTAATGCAGCATTGGGAAGCATCATACTCAGTGCAAAATAAACCAGTGAAGCAGCATGGGTCACAAAGCCATTTACTTCTTGTTTATTCTGTGATTAGTGTTTATTTTATGGGAAAGTATGTAATGTGGTATCTTTTTACATTCCAACAATGTTATATTTATACTCTTGTGTGATTCTAGAAAGCAGGTCTTTTCCTGGCTCCAGAAGAAAAGGATAAACACCAGTGCATTCCAGACTCTTCGACACATTCCAGCTCCGTCTCATTCTTGGAATGTCAAATGCTGCTGTTTTGTCAGAGCTCTCTCATGGATGAGCACAGTGTGTCCTTTGCAATCAGTGTTGTGCTGCTCTGGGTTAGGGTGACAGTGAGACAGCGCTCAATTTTAACTCGTGATATACAGAAGCACTCACGGCTATTACACTGAAACCATTTTTTTTTTCATTTTGCAGGTTTAGTGTTGTAAAATATTGAAGCATTTTAGCCGAACCCATAATTTCTTTATAGACCTAGTGCCAAAAGCTTACCGAATAGTTTTCAGTGCTTAATCCTAATAGCATGAACCACAACTAAAATTCTAATGAAACACAAAATGCAGAAAACAAAAGTCCCAAATGAGACATGAGACCCTTATCTTACAAACCAGGATCATGTCAAAACATGTAATAGATATGCCGGTTTACCATTCTTTGGAGAGGTGAAGCGTGAAATGGACACACATGCAGAAGTTGTAGTAAGCTGCAGTACCAGCAGAGGGAGACATTTTATTTTTAAGCCAGGATTAAACTAATCACAGGAATGCGTTTAAATAGACATTACTAACACATTTACATGTAAATACATATAGCTTAATTTTTTTCTGACATAGAATGTCCTTCATACCCAAACAAATATCGTTGTATAACTACAATGACAATAAAGTTCTTCTTTATCTTATCTTATCTTTATGCCTTCCTCTATCAACTTTCCTCCCCCTGCTGGTAGTGTAACTCCTGCATGCATGTCCATCTCACCTTTTGGAGAGGCTAAGCTTGAAGGACCAGCACGTCTATCACACGCTTTGTCATGATATCAGGTTGTACCTGTCACATCCTGCTAATGTAGACAGTCCTGCAAAGTGAATCATCATGTGTGTGATATTGCAGGAGAAAGCACATTTATTACCGTGTGCAGATGGTGCTTGTTGAAGCACCATCTGCACACAAAGACAGTATTTGACACTCTAATGTGCAACACATCATCCTAGGGCCTAGGATGACAGTGTTACATTCTCACTTCCATCTTATATACTGATTCTGGGTCAGGATTGCATGATTTCAAATTTCAATACACTGGGAATCTTTTAAAACACTGTGCTGTTGGATTTAGGCAGAAAAAAACCCCACTGACATGATTAGATAAAAAATCCGTGGTTCAGGATAAAATTTAACACTTACCTTATAGTTGTTACAAAGCAAACAAAGCTTGGTAGTGGGGTTAGCTTCTCTCCACTCCTTGTGGACGTCTCTCATCTGCAACAAGTTGCCACTTGTCAGCACTGATAAAAAGAGACAAATTAACAGTTTATGAATTCAGCTTTTTTAAGGTGTGGACCAAAAAGAAAATTCTTCACAGCTATAAAAAGCTACGGTCAGTGTTTCTATCAACTGAATGCTCTCCAGGCACAAAGGTACATTTCCAAGATTAGATATTGATTTTTCTAAGCAATCACAGTCTTTTGGAAGTGATCAAGCCAGATAACACCTGGTCACAGAAACAGATGCATCAATTAAAAAAACAACTTTTAATTGTGTGTGTGTGTGTGTGTGTGCGCAAAGGTGGTTTGTAAGGACATTTTGCAAGAATACACACCACACTGTCCGGACATTTGGAATTATGAGGACAGGGCCGATGTCCTCACAATTCATGGAATGAAAACTCGATGTGAGGGTGCTTATATAGGTGTCAAAAGCCTAAATTCTAAGTTTCAGCGAAAACAAAAAAAAGTCCTTACTATTCACAATTACCCAACTTTTGTGTATAATCTGTGTATCAACACAGCGCCCCTGTAGACCGGTTTGGGTACTGCACCTGTTCATGAATATTCACACAATGTGTATTTTTTAAGGCTTCTGATTGGCTAACAGCCGGAAGGTCCCTATAATTACGGTTTTTGTCAGATAGTGTGTGTTACATAAAAAATTCTGTGTTCTGATTGGCTGGCAGGTGAAGGTCCCTATAATTAAGGGTTTTTTTTAAAGATTGTGTGTTACAAAGCAAAGTTCTGTGTTCTGACTGGCTGACAGTTGGGAGGTACCCATTGTTATAGTTTTTGTTAAAAATGGTGTGTTTCACAACATGACCATAGATAAATCCTTACAACTCCTCTGTTAAAATTAAAACACCACTTTCAGTGATACTAAGATGACTAAACTACTTGATCAAGCACTGAATAGATACTGTAGTTATGGTTTATTCACTCTTGACTGTTTGATGATTAATTTTTAAACATTTCTTTTTTTCATATTTTGCTCTTAGAATCCTTTATATTATAAACGTCGTGATTGTGTGTTTTTGTGTACTATTTGATTATCTCCACTCTCTGGAGAGCATTCCTTTGTTAAAGAGGCAGTCTAAATTCTTATAACTCATGGAACAGTGCACCTGTGATCAATGTTCCCTCTAATTTTGCATGTGTCTGAGCGAACACACAAACTCCGTGAGCGATCCCTTGGACCACTGTGAGCGACATCAGACATGTGCATCTAATCCATCCAAGTTACATGGTTTATTAAAATAATCAAATTACAGCATTTACATTTATGTTAGACTACTTTTAATTAACTGCTTTAGCCCACTTACAATGAAATTTTTTTTAAAAATCTAGTCATTGACCTGTTTAGTATGTTAACACTATTGGAAGTAAAAATAACTTGAACTCCAATTTTGAAAACACAACTTTCTTTCTTTCTTTTTTTTTTTTTTTGTTAAATAAAGCTGTGACTTGTATTATGAGTCTGAGTCTGTGGTCTGGGAGAGAGTCCTGTAACTCTGTCTGCAAAATACAGTATATAATGACCAATGCTGGGCAATTAATTTAATAGTTACTTCTTTAAAAAAGTAACTCAGTTTGGCAAACAACAAAGTTTTTTGCAGCTGTTTTTTTTTTAAATGCAGCCAAGGCGTTTTTTTTAAATAAACATTTCAAACTATTTACAGAACAATCAGCTGTTCTGCATCAAATTTGATGCCACACAAATTATTTGTGCCACTCCAAAAAATAATTTCTGTCCACTATGATATAAAGGAGAACAACAGCCTGATACCTGCAGGCCTGACAACAGGAGATGTATCCCTCCTGTAACACCTGTAACATTCAGCAGTCGCCTCATTGTTCTGACACACACAACAAAACTATTGACTACACTACACACTAACTACACACTAACTACACATGATTTGCGCTAAACGTCTCAAATCTCACATCTCAAAGCACCGCCGTCACTCCTAAAACTTCCCCCCGTTTCTTAACAACTAGATGCCACGTTGCCATATAATTTTTTGATTGGTCGACATGGTACTTTTTTGGATGAATAGGAAAGGAAGAGGGGGGTGGGGTTTGTTTTTGCTCACAGGTGGAGAGCGCTTTCGAGCCTTTTTTCTTATAAAACGGCGTTTTTACAGTTTCTTCCCGCAGTAAATATAAACAACGACAGTATTTAGGAAGAAAATCAAACATTGCATATTTTTTATCATAATTCTGGTTTTACGTGGCCTATCAACACAATTTAAAAACTGGTATAAAGTCCACACTTTTTCCGTCAATTGTTCCGTCTGACCTGCTCACATATCCATGGTTGTACACGTTGTAATTAACGTGGCTTCACTCCACAACAGCCACGCCGCTTTGCTCGCTAAAACACCGGTGTCGGCACATAAGGACGCTGTCATAGCCTGTCAACGACGTTGATTGGCTACGTATATACGCATTATTGGCTGAACTATGGGATCAGGTGGCATCGTTCTAATTCCATATGGGAGCAGCCAGTCACTTACCGACTAACACTGCAAAAACAGAATTGTTAAAGTTTTAATTTTAATTTCAATTCAGGTTAGATTTTTTTTGTGCGCAACGCAGATTTTCTGTGCGCAGAGACCGTGCCAGCAGTGCGCAATTGCGCACGTGCGCAGCTTAGAGGGAACATTGCCTGTGATTAATCCATTCATCAGTGAGGACTTCTTAAGAGTTGGCTTCCTCCTCTCTGGTGCCAGAAAGTCTTCTTACACTGCAGTATTTCACAACCGCATGTTTAGTTTCGCATAAGTGTAGAATAATGAGTATCTAGTATTACTTAGATGCTCTTTGCTTCCGCGTAAAGCTTGCAGCCTCTCTCTTCATGCGCTAGAAACCTACTTGCCCCTCTATGCAGTGCTTCCTTGTCACCTTTCCAAATGCCTCCCATGCTATGGTTTTTTGACACTGTTTTACTCACGGGCGATTACAGTCATGTGAAAGAGAAAATAGAAAGTGAGTCATTGGAGCCACTATCCATGGTGTAAGTACAAAGATCTATCTGTCATGGACCTGGGTCTTCTGACGTAATGTTTTGGGTTTTGTGCGTTTTTGGCATTCTGTATTATGTTACGTCCACCTGTTATTCCAAAGGTTTATTCTATGGTCCCTGGGTTATTCTGTTTCATTTTGTTTATTGGATTCCCTTCCTGTGTCTTTGCCCTCTGTCTCCCTCTGTGTGTCTGTGTTTATATAGTTGTGTGAGTTCTTGTGACTTGTTTCCCCTACGTGTGTTTTATTCCTTTATGTTTATGCATGTTTCCCCATGTCCGTCCTTGTGTTCCCTCGGTCCCTCTCAGCTGCCTCTCCTCCCTTATCATGTTTCTTTGATTTGATATACCTTTATTAGTCCCACAAGGGGAAATTTCATGTTAAGGCTGCCGACCTATTGCACGCAATGGCGGCGCCATCTTACCCTCCGACCATACATACATTACACAAAAACATCACATGGGGAAGACAGGTCAGAGAGGTATAACAATGGAAAATGCACCACATGAGGAAAGATAAGGAGAAAAAAAATAACTCCCCCCAGACTGAGCTCCAATACGGAGATCAGTTTGAGAACAGAAAAAAACACCTCTGCACATTATTTACAAATGGTGAAATCTACACAGAAACGAGGGTGGCAAGGACTGCACAAAGACACGAACCTAAACTGGGAAAAACTAATAAACCTGAAACACGCAACAGGGAGAGGAACACAAGATGGAACAGGGACACGAAGAGATCCCAACTAACGCAGAGAAACACAGATGACGCGACGAGGTGCATAGGCAGACACACACTATAATTACACACACAAGGTAATCAGGAAATGGCACACAGGAGGGGACACAGCTGGAACTAATGGGCATAACGAGACACAACCTACAAAGTAAAACAGGAAACTCACAGACTGTTTACAACATGACTCGGGGACTCGGGGATAAATATGCAAAAAAAATTTTTTTTTTGCATATTTATCACACTCACATGTTTCAGATCATCAAACACATTTTCATATTACACAAAGATAATATGAGTAAATACAAAATTTACTAAGGGAAATAAGCTATCCATACCTACCCGGTCCAGTGTGAAATAGTAACTGCCCCCTCTTGTTAAATCATCAATTAACAGTTTTTGTAAAGCTGATTTCAGTTTCACTGGCCACACCCAGACCTGATTATTACAGACCTGCTGAATGAAGAAATCCCTTAAACAGAACCTGTCTGACAAAGTGAAGTAGGCTAAAAGATCTCAAAAAGCCAACGCAGATCTACAGAAACAATATGAGAAACAAAGTCATTGACATCTATCCATCTGGGAAGGGTTAAAAAGACATTTCCATCGCTTTGGCACTGCAGAGAGTCATTATCCACAAATGGAGAAGACTTAAAACAGTGCTGAACCTTCCCAGGAGCAGCCTGCCTACCAAAATTACTCTAAGAGCGCACTGCCGACTCATCCAGAAGGTCACAAGAGAACAGCCAGAACAGCATCTAAAGAACTGCAGACCTCACTTGTCTCAGTTAAGATCAGAGTTCATGATTCAACGATAAGAAAAAGACTGGGCAAAAATGGCATCCATGGGAGAGGTCCAAGGAAAAAACTACCATTGACCAAAAAGAACACAAAGGCTCCTCTCACATTTGCCAAAAAACATCTTAATGATCCTGAAGACTTTTGGGAAAATATTCTGTTGACTGACAAGACAAAAATGAACATTTTGGAAGGTTTGAATCCCGTTACATCTGGTATCAAACTAATACAACATTTCATAAAAAGAACATTATAGCAACAGTCACACATGGTGGTGGTATGTGATGGTCTGGAACTGCTTTGCTTCACGACGCCTTGCTGTAATTGATGGAACCATGACTTCTGCTCTCTACCAGAAAATCCTGAAGGAGAATGGCCGGCAATCAGTTCATGCTCTGAAGTGGACATGAACTGAACATGAACTCATGAAGTTCAAGAGCACTTGGGTTATACAAAAGGACAATGATCTGAAACACATCAGTAAGTCCACCTTTGACTGGTTAAAAACCCTCAAAATAAAGGTTTTGGATGGGCAGGTGACACTACCATCATTCGTTGCATTTCAGATGGGAGACGAGTCTGCTTACAGAGCAGAGGTGAGAGCCCTGACATGGTGTCAGGAAAACAACCTACTGCTCAATATCTTCAAGCTCATCATGGACTACAGAAGACTGCAGGATGGAGGGCACACCCCTATTCACATTGAGGGGACAGAGATGGAGAGAGTATGTTGCTTCAGGTCCCTCAGGATCAACATCAGTGATCTGAACTGGTCAATCACGTGCATGTGATATTAGCTCTTCATTCCTTAGTGGCTGAGGAAGTTCAGCATGGACTCTAGAATACTCACCAACTTTTACCAATGAACTATCAAGAGTATTCTGTCTGGCTGTATCACAACCTGATATGGCAGTTGTAATGCTCTTGACTGCAAAGCTCTACAGAGAGTGGTCAGATCAATCACAACATATTGCCATGTCTTAACTGCGAACCATCCAGGACCTCTACAGACAGGTCCCCTCTGATCCCAGCTACACACTCTTCATGCTTCTGCCATTGGATAGGCAGTACAGGAGCATTCAGACTCACATGAGCAGATTCAGTGTCAGTTTCTACCCGCAAGCCATCAGGCTACAGGTAAGTGCAGTCTTCCTCACTGTCCTCTGCTTCAGATTCCTGCATGGCAGATGATGAAGATGCTGCAGATACACCTACATGTTCTTGGTTGAGCCTCTGGTTAGTTGTCTCAAGCTACAGATCAACAGCTGGCTTTGGGTCAAATGTCTCTGTGGTCTACCTTGACAGTGGAATGTGCATCAGGGCTGAGAGATGAGCATTTGTCAGACAAGATCTGTGTGCGAATGTGCACAAGGGAGTCTCTGATTGGAGCAAGTTGCCGGAGTTTTGGTACAATGCCATTATACATAACCACGTTGACAGCAGCCCCGTCTGTGCACACAGCGACCAACTTTGTTGTCCAGTCATCCAGTCCTGTGTCCTCAAAAAGCCTCACAAGTCCGTCTGTTATGGCCTGCGCAGTTCGGTCAGCACCCAGTTCAATCAGTCCAAGAAAGTCCGATGTAAACTCTCTGTTGCTGGACACAGACACAATGTAAACGATTTCCTGCTCAGTTTTTGTGATGTCCTCAGATCCATCAAAAAGCAGCCCCCAAAATCGTCAGACTGCACTGGTGGTGTGAGCGATGCTCTGCACGATCTGTGTGCCCCCTTCACATGAATTAGACGCCCATCCAACATTTACTCCTAGCCGCTTCAATAAAGGAATATCCTCAGAATATGAAGACATGGGGCGTGCATGCTTAGCTTTATGGAAGGTAAGGAGAAAAATATTAAACAGAACTTGCCGTTGTTCTTCATTTTGCTTGTCTTGTCGTCTGTTAAGTGGGCGACTGGACATTTCTTCTCGGCTACCTTGTTTATTAGCAATGACTTGTGACACATTCACATGCTCTTTATGTCACGGCCAATGGGATGAACTGTGTGGAGGAATTAAATGAGGATCCAAGCGCAGGCACTCGTAGATGCGAAGGAGGTTTATTGAAAAGAAATTAAGCACAAGGTGGAAATGGCAAAACGGAAACAAAACTAATCTATACCCAGACAAACTAAATTAATGAACAGCAAACATGAACACGAACATGAAGGAAGGTGAGCAGATGAACCTGAAGTTGGACAGCAGGGTGAACACACAGTTGAAACACAGACAGACCAGCGACCAGCACACGAGAAGACACGACTTAAATACACACAGAAGAACACCGGGAGATTACACACAGGTGGGGAACATAGCTGGACGTAATTGACGAGACGAGACAAGGGAAGCGGGGGGCTAAACCAGATTAAACATGAGTCCACAAAAAAGTTCAGGGGGTCGACCCGGAGGTCGACAGCACATGAGCCAAATCCAAAACAGTTCAGGGCGGCGGCCGTGCGGACAGCAGCAGCGGCGGCAACGCAGGTGAAAGAAGTCAGGAGGCCGGCCACGCAGAAGGCAGCGGCGGCAACAGAGCAGGTCTGGAGGCCGGCCGTGAAGTCAGCGGCGACGACGAACTCGTTCCGGAGGGCCGGCCATGAAGCCGGCGGCAGCGACGAACTCATTCCGGAGGCCGCTTTCGACGGTGATGGCATCCAACTAGAGGCCTGGAAAGCAGCCGGAGAAGGCGAGGTGAGGTGGTACAGGCCGAGCTGGGTCCAACGGCAGTGTAGCAACCGCGGGACCAGACGAGGCGGGACCAGACAAGGTGGGACCAGACGAGGCGGGACCAGACGAGGGGGGACAGCCGCGGAACCAGACGGCAGCGTGGCAGCCGCGGAACCAGACGGCAGCGTGGCAGCTGCAGGTGGTGATGCTGCAGGCGATGGTGTGGAAGTTGCAGGTGGTGGCTGAACAGACTCCCTAGAGCCGTCAGCGGACTCGAGGGAATGCTGGCTGGGTCGTCCAAGACCCCCAGCTAATGAGACATGATGCCAGACGGGCTCCTCGGACCGTCCAGCTGACGAGGCGTGACGCTGACTAGGTTCTCCTGAACCCCCAGCTGACGAGACGTGACGCTGGCGGGGCTCTCCAGAACCCCCAGCCCTGCTACTGGCTGAGCTAGCGGCAACACAGGAGACTGAATGGCAGACTGAACTGAGGGCAGCTGGGCGGCAGACTGAACTGAGGGCGACTGAAGTAATGGTTGAGATGATAATGGTGGTGGAGTTGGCAACTGAGCTACAGGCTGTGGGGCTGCAGACTGAGCTACAGGCAGCGGGGCTGCAGACTGAGCTACAGGCAGCGGGGCTGCAGACTGAGCTACGGGGAGCGGAGATGATTGTGGTGGAGGTGTAACAGGTGGTGGAGTGGCTGACTGAACAGAGGGCAGCTGGGCTGCTGACTGAACTGAGGGTTGTGACGAAAAAATAAGTTCAGAAACGACAATTCACAGACCTAGTGTTAGTAATTCCAGGCTCAGAAGCAACAGAGTGAACACAATTGCTAACACTTAGTGTGGGCTCAGAAGAGACAGTCTTTGAGGTGATGGTCATGGGTGAAGCAGAAAAAATTATTATTATCATTATTCTTAGTGGAAACACAAAAAAATAGCCCCAGAAAAAACAGTCACAGAGCCAGAAGAAACAGAAAAAGTGTCCTTTTCATTCACCACAGCCGGCTGCTTTAACATCCTGAAATCCGGCTGTGGGGTGCCGCGCCGTTGACGCAAATGTCGCTTCCTCCTTGGAGACGGCTCCGATGGGCTGGGTAACTCCACGTCCGGTGGTTCGGACCGCACATCCTCCTTTGAGGCAAGCAGGCGAGCGGTAGCGGCGGGGGGGTGAAGATGAAGTTCGTGGAGAATGAAATCCTGAATGAACGGGTGCAGTGAGTCCAATAGCCAAGGGTGACCGGAAATGAGCTGCTGTAGCCTGGCTTCCACAGCGCCGAGAAATCACTGTCCCTCATGCTCTAGCCATAGGTTGACCAACATGGAAGCAGAGTCGATTATGACCTCCTGGGTGGGGCAAATGCCGATGGATCCATAATGTGGCTGGTCTGTAATGTCACGGCGAACGGGATGAGACGTGGAGGAATTAAATAAGGATCCAAGCGCAGGCACTTGTAGATGCGAAGGAGGTTTATTGAAAAAATAAAGCACAAGGTGGAAATGGCAAAACGGAAACAAAACTAATCTATACCCGGACAAACTAAACTACTGAACAGCAAACATGAACACGAACATGAAGGAAGGTGAGCAGATGAACCTGAAGGTGGACAGCAGGGTGAACACACAGTTGAAACATAGACAGACCAGCGACCAGCACACGAGAAGACACGACTTAAATACACACAGAAGAACACCGGGAGATTACACACGGGTGGGGAACACAACTGGAAGTAATTGACGAGACGAGACAAGGGAAGCTAAACTGAATACTCACATAAGACACAGACCTTCACAATAAAACAGGAAACAAGAAGCAACTACACAAAGACGCAGACTAGACACTAAACTAAACCTACAGGAGGGCACCAGAACAAATCTACACTAAACATGAGACACAAAACCTAAGAACTAATCCCTTAACAAGAATAAACAGAAACATAGAATTCTGCTAATAATCAACAAAGCACAAGAATCAGAATACAATCCAAAATTACACCAAAACATAAGGACTCAAAATGCTGGGTCAAAATGACCCAGAACCGTGACACCTTACTTTTTTCATGTTTGTCAAATAAAGGATGGTTAAAATTCTTTGAGCCTTTAAAAACCACACCTGATTTGTCTGCAAGATGTGGATGCGAGTGGCAAATCTTGCACCACATTTCAGTGTGCTCATTGTTAGCTTCAAGCCACGGCACATCTTGGAGCCACTTTTCTGAAAAAAGTATTTTCTCCAGCTCTGGTTGGTGTTTCTTAGCTAGTGGCGTCACACCAAAGAAGTTGTTTTTTGGACATTTAGCTGGTGACAAGCAACACATGTAAGATTAAATGAGACAGTCAAGTACGCAAAGTGTCACTACGCATTCCTAACTTTTGTCACACATGCGTACCTGCGTACCAGCGTACCAGTTATGTGCACCCCTGTCTATAACACACAGCCAAACAACTAGTCACTCAATAACTACTATCAAATTATCATATCTATTCAACCTAATATACATGTTTTGCATTTACTCTGTCAAGTTTGTCATTATAACTAATAACTAATGCAGGAAAATGACATGTTTCTTTAAGGTTTTGTTCTGCATGTTCACAATGCTTATAACCCTGGACTATGCTTCTGAAGATGAGAGTAAGATGGGAGTCTCTGGGAGTAACTAGGTGAGGAGCTGTTAATGCCTTCATACAGCAGCTGCCATAAGTTTGTACAGTTCTATATTGTAAACAGAGCCAATTTTACACTGTATAATTTCCATAGGATTTATTACTTTCAGATTTTTTTAGTCATATCATATGATCTGATTTATTCTTTACTGCTAAACAAAACAATGTTTGGTTTCTCAAACTGTCCATAATTGCTAGTGATAAATTCATTGGTTTCAGGATGCACCTTCTGTATCTTCAAACAAAAAATCAGAACAAAAATATAATAATTAAATACATTTTTCAGAAGAAAGCCACATCTTGATACATGCTGGTTTAACATAAGGATCTAAAATATGTCACACTATGTTGTTGGTTGAATCTCAGATTTGTTTAACCCTCATGCTCCCCTTCGGGGCAGCCCCAGACCCCAGGGGTCTCAGAGTACCCCACCCTCAGTAGAGACCGGTGAATGAAAATTTTAACCCTCATGCTTCCCTTCGGGGCAACCCCAGACCCCGGGGGTCCCAGAGTACCCCAACCTCAGTAGAGACCGGTGAATGAAAATGTTAAAAAAAACCAGAATGATCATTTGGGGTCGAAGAGTGCCCCAGAGCGATTCTAATGGGTTCGTCAGGGGATCGGGAAAGAAAACGTAGCACTTGGGGACCACGCACAGAAGCTGCTGTGGCACCATGGGGGTCATTGATACCCCAGTACATGAAAATGAAGCATAATCACAATAATAATAATAATAATGATAATAAAAATAATAATAATAATAATGAGAAGAAGAAGAAGAAGAAGAATACAACACACAGATGCTTCTGAGTTTTATTTTATTTTATTTGAAATTACACTCACGATACAACTGAGGCAATCTGGAAGGCAAAATAAAAGTCAACAACGGGGTTGAATCAGCCTTTCAAGACAAACGAATCTCAGTAGATATGTCAAGAACAGGTTTACATGAAAAAAAAAGGTTTACATTAAAAAAATATCAACAAACTGTCCGTGTTTCAGGCGCTCGGTGCTGTACAGCGCCTCTGGTGGCTGTTAATACATGATATAAATCTCACCGTAGGATGCGTGCATTGAAAGAATCAGCCTTTTGTTACAAACGAATCTCAGTAATCTCCTTTGTAACACTCTGTGACCAGCCGCAGCTGGCCGATTTTCACCACATCCTCTCCCACCAGTTTGTCGCCCTCTGCCTCTTTTCTGAGACAGCTGTCGGTGAGAGACTCGGGCGAAACGTCCTCTTTGAAAGCGTACGCATCCCCCAGGATGGTGTTTCCGGACGCACTCTTTCTCGAGCCTGTTTTACCGACCAGAAGGAGTCTCAGTTCTTCACGGGTCGCAGAGCCTGCGGGGTTGGGGAAACGATGGTTACATTTGAATCATTCTAGAAAAAAACAAAACAAAACATGAAACACTACGTTACACTAGGCTATTCTTTTGTTATCTTTGTATCGATGTTGACAGCAAGCAGTTTGTCTACATAAAGCGAGTACCACAAGCAGCACACAACCCTGGGATTGCACTTTACCTTTGTATCGATGATGACAGCGAGCAGTTTGCCCACGTAACGCGAGTAGCACAAGCAGCACACGTCCCTGAATCCAGCCTTTGGTCGCCAACATTTTCAGTAAGCTAAGAAAAGGAGAAAGGAAAAAGAGGTGAAATTAAGGCACATTCAGGGAAAGTCTTTCAGATCAGATTACCAAGTTAAACCACACTGAAAATACGCGTTGAATAAACCATGACCCCAAACTGGTCGGTTGTCCCACGTGTTTCCCCGTAGCTACTCCGGGCGCGCACACAATGAGCCCTGGTTTCGCGACGCAGGCGTAGCAACAACCTCCTTCTCCTCCTCACTGCCTCGTGTGTGTGTGTGTGTGTGTGTGTGTGTGTGTGTGTGTGTGTGTGTGTGTGTGTGTGTGTGTGTGTGGGTGGGTGTGTGTGTGTGTGTGTGTAGGAGGTACTGGGTTCCTCAAACATGGTGGTGTTCGCGTAACCCGCCCTCCGCAGACCTAAGCGTACGCTACCGAGGCACTTGAGAACGATGTAGAGGGAGCAAGGATGAGGAGGAGGCAAGGAGTGTCTGAAGTCCAAACGGAGGGCGGTGTTCGCGTAGTAGGCAGGCCACAGAGCTGCTCTTTCACTAGCGAGGCGCTTGAGAAAGATGTAGAGGGAGTAAGGAGTACGAGGAGCAACGGAGAGCCCGAGGTCCAACTAGAGGGCGGTGTTCGCGAAACCGGCCATCCGCAGGCCTAAGCGTACGCTCGCGAGGAGCATAAACGGAGGGCCATGTTCACGTAATGGGTAGGCCAAATGGCTGCTCTTTCACTAGCGAGGCACTTGAGAACAATGAGAGGGAGCAAGGAGGAGGAGGAGACACGGAGAGCCCGAGGTCCAACTGGAGGGCGGTGTTCACGTAATAGGCAGGCAAAACAGCTTCGCTTTCACTAGCGAGGCACTTGAGAACGATGTAGAGGGAGCAAGGAGGACGAGGAGCAACGGAGAGCCCGAGGTCCAACTGGAGGGCAGTGGTCGCGTAATAGGAAGGCCAAACAGCTTCTCTTTCACTAGCGAGGCGCATGAGAACGAAGGAGAAGGAGCAAGGAGGACGAGGAGCAACGGAGATCCCGAGGTCCTCACCGAAGGGGGTGTTCGCGAAACCGGCCCTCCGCAGACATAAGCGTACGCTAGCGAGGAGCATAAACGGAGGGCGGTGTTCGCGTAATGGGCAGGCCAAACAGCTGCGCTTTTACTAGCGAGGCACTTGAGAATGATGGAGAGAAAGCAAGGAGGACACGGAGGCACGGAGAGCCCGAGGTCCAAATGGAGGGCGGTGTTCGCGTAATAGGCAGGCCAAACAGCTGCTCTTTCACTAGCGAGGCGCAGGGGAACGATGTAGAGGGAGCGAGGAGGACGAGGAGGCATGGAGAGCCCGAGGTCCAACTGGAGGGCAGTGTTCGCATAATAGGCAGGCCAAACAGCTTCTCTTTCACTAGCGAGGCGCATGAGAACAAAGGAGAGGGAGCAGGGAGGATGAGGAGCAAAGGAGATCCAGAGGTCCTCACCGAAGGCGGTGTTCAAGAAACCGGCCCTCCGCAGACATAAGCGTACGCTAGCGAGGAGCATAAACGGAGGGCGGTGTTCGCGTAATAGGAAGGCCAAACAGCTTCTCTTTTACTAGCGAGGCGCTTGAGAACGATGTAGAGGGAGCGAGGAGGACGAGGAGCAACGGAGAGCCCGAGATCCAACTGGAGGGCGGTGTTCGCGTAATAGGAAGGCCAAACAGCTTCTCTTTTACTAGCGAGGCGCTTGAGAACGATGTAGAGGGAGCGAGGAGGACGAGGAACAACGGAGAGCCCGAGATCCAACTGGAGGGCGGTGTTCGCGTAATAGGAAGGCCAAACAGCTTCTCTTTCACTAGCGAGGCACATGAGAACGAAGGAGAAGGAGCAAGGAGGACGAGGAACAACGGAGATCCCGAGGTCCAACTGGAGGGCGGTGTTCGCGAAACCGGCCATCCGCAGACCTAAGCGTACGCTCGCGAGGAGCATAAACGGAGGGCGGTGTTCGCGTAATGGGCAGGCCAAACAGCTGCGCTTTCACTAGCGAGGCGCTTGAGAAGGATGTAGAGGGAGCAAGGAGGACGAGGAGCAACGGAGAGCCCGAGGTCCAACTGGAGGGCGGTGTTCGCGTAATAGGCCCTCCGCAGACCTCAGCCTACTCTCGCGAGGAGCATAAACCGAGGGCGGTGTTCGTGTACTAGGCAGGCCAAACAGCTTCTCTTTCACTAGCGAGGCGCATGAGAACGAAGGAGAAGGAGCAAGGAGGACGCGGAGCAACGGAGATCCCGAGGTCCTCACCGAAGGGGGTGTTCGCGAAACCGGCCCTCCGCAGACATAAGCGTATGCTAGCGAGGAGCATAAACAGAGGGCGGTGTTCGCGTAATGGGCAGGCCAAACAGCTGCGCTTTCACTAGCGAGGCACTTGAGAATGATGGAGAGAAAGCAAGGAGGACACGGAGGCACGGAAAGCCCGAGGTCCTCACCGAAGGGGGTGTTCGCGGAACCGGCCCTCCGGAGACCTAAGCGTACGCTAGCGAGGAGCATCTGAATGATGTAGAGGGAGCAAGGATGAGGAGGAGGCAAGGGGTGTCTGAAGTCCAAACGGAGGATGGTGTTCGTGTAATAGGCAGGCCAAACAGCTGCTCTTTCACTAGCGAGGCACTTGAGAGTAATGTAGAAGGGGCAAGGAAGACGGGGAGCAACGGAGATCCCAAGGTCTTCACCGAAGAGGGTGTTCGCGAAACCCACCCTCTGCAAACCTAAGCGTACTCTAGCGAGGAGCGGGACAAGGATGTAGAGGGAGCAAGGAGGACGAGGAGGCACGGAGAGCCCGAGGTCCAAACGGAGGGCGGTGTTCGCGTAATAGGCAGACCAAACAGCTGCTCTTTCACTAGCAAGGCGCAGGAGAACGATGGAGAAGGAGCAAGGCAGACGAGGAGCAACGGAGAGCCCGAGGTCCTCACTCAGGCCCATTTACGCGTAATCCAAGGCCCATCCGGCAAAGCGCTCACCTGCGAGGAGCAGGAGAATGGAACAGAAGGAGGTCGCAGGACTAGGAGGCAAAGAGAGTCCGAGGTCCTCACTTAGGCCGGTTTATGCAAACACTGCCGAGAAGGAGACCACGATGATGATGATGATGATGTGAAGTTGAGAGTTGTTTCCTCCGGCGGTTCGGGGTCCCTCCGGACCCCAGTGTTTGCCATCGTAACTTACGAATGGCGGTTCGGGGTCCCTCCAGACCCCAGTGTTTGCAATCGTAACTTACGAATGTGTATTGGGGTTGCGAAATACCCCATCGTGGGTACGCTTTGACCCCATAGTAATCGTGGAGTAGAGAACATCCCTGCTCCTCTCGAAGGCCGGTTTACGCGTAACCCGAGGCCCATCCGGCTAAGCGCTCGCCTGTGAGGAGCAGGAGAACGGAACAGAAGGAGGAATGAGGACTTGGAGGCAGGGAGAGTCCGAAGTCCTCACTTAGGGACGTTTACGCGAACACTGCCGAGAAAGAGACGACGATGATGATGATGGTGTGAACTTGAGAGTTGTTTCCTCCGGCGGTTTGGGGTCCCTCCGGACCCCAGTGTTTGCCATCGTAACTTACGAATGGCGGTTCGGGGTCCCTCCAGACCCCAGTGTTTGCAATCGTAACTTACGAATGTGTATTGGGGTTGCAAAATACCCCATTGTGGGTACGCTTTGACCCCATAGTAATCGTGGAGTAGAGAACATCCCTGCTCCTCTCGAAGGCCGGTTTACGCATAACCCGAGGCCCATCCGGCTAAACGCTCCCCTGTGACGAGCAGGAGAACGGAACAGAAGGAGGAAGGAGGACTTGTAGGCAGGGAGAGTCTGAGGTCCTCACTCAGGCCCATTTACGCGAACACTGCCGAGAAGGAGACGACGATGATGATGATGATGATGATGATAATGATGATGTAAAGTTGAGAGTTGTTTCCTCCGGCGGGTCGGGGTCCCTCCGGACCCCAGTGTTTGCCATCGTAACTTACGAATGGCGGTTCGGGGTCCCTCCATACCCCAGTGTTTGCCATCGTAACTTACGAATGTGTATTGGGGTTGCGAAATACCCCATCGTGGGTACGCTTCGACCCCATAGTAATCGTGGAGTAGAGAACATCCCTGCTCCTCTCGAAGGCCGTTTTACGCGTAACCCGAGGCCCATCCGCCTAAACGCTCCCCTGTGAGGAGCAGGAGAACGGAACAGAAGGAGGAATGAGGACGTGGAGGCAGGGAGAGTCCGAGGTCCTCACTTAGGCCCGTTTACGCGAACACTGCCGAGAAGGAGACGACGATAATGACGATGATGATGATGATGATGTGAAGTTGAGAGTTGTTTCCCACGGCGGTTCGTGGTCCCTCCGGACGCCAGTGTTTGCCATCGTAACTTACGAATGGCGGTTCGGGGTCCCTCCAGACCCCAGTGTTTGCAATCGTAACTTACGAATGTGTATTGGGGTTGCGAAATACCCCATCGTGGGTACGCTTTGACCCCATAGTAAACGTGGAGTAGAGAACATCCCTGCTCCTCTCGAAGGCCGGTTTACACCTAACCCGAGGCCCATCACGCTAAGCGCTCGCCTGTGAGGAGCAGGAGAACGGAGCAGCAGGAGGAAGGAGGACTTGGAGGCAGGGAGAGTCCGAGGTCCTCACTTAGGGCCGTTTTCGTGTAACCTTGAACCCATCCGGCTAGGCGCTCGCCTGCGAGGAGGAGGAGAACGGAGCAGAAGGAGGAAGGAGGACGCTGAGGCAGGGAGAGTCCGAGGTCCTCACTGAGATCCGTTTACGCGAACACTGTCGAAAACAAGACGATGATGATGATGATGATGATGATGATGATGTGAAGTTGAGAGTTGTTTCCTCCGGCGGTTCGGGGTCCCTCCAGACCCCAGTGTTTGCAATCGTAACTTACGAATGTGTATTGGGGTTGCGAAATACCCCATCGTGGGTACGCTTTGACCCCATAGTAAACGTGGAGTAGAGAACATCCCTGCTCCTCTCGAAGGCCGGTTTACGCCTAACCCGAGGCCCATCACGCTAAGCGCTCGCCTGTGAGGAGCAGGAGAACGGAGCAGCAGGAGGAAGGAGGACTTGGAGGCAGGGAGAGTCCGAGGTCCTCACTTAGGGCCGTTTTCACGTAACCTTGAACCCATCCGGCTAGGCGCTCGCCTGCAAGGAGGAGGAGAACGGAGCAGAAGGAGGAAGGAGGACGCTGAGGCAGGGAGAGTCCGAGGTCCTCACTGAGATCCGTTTACGCGAACACTGTCGAAAACGAGACGATGATGATGATGATGATGATGATGATGTGAAGTTGAGAGTTGTTTCCTCCGGCGGTTCGCGGTCCCTCCAGACCCCAGTGTTTGCCATCGTAACTTACTAATGTGCATTGGGGGTTGCGAAATACCCTATCGCGATTACAAAGGGGTCACAGTGTACCCACGGTGTTCAAAGCACCCCCAGTCCTCGCTAAGGCCGGTTTACGCGTAACCCGGGGCCCACCAGCTAGGCGCTTGCCTGCGAGGAGCAGGAGAACGGAACAGAAGGAGGTAGGAGGACCAGGAGGCAGGGAGAGTTCAAGTTCCCCGCTTAGGCCGGTTTACGCGTAACCCGGGGCCCATCCAGCTAAGTGCTCGCCTTCGAGGAGCAGGAGAACAGAGCAGCAGGAGGTAGGAGGATAAGGATACAGGGGGAGTCCGAGGTCCTCATGGAAGCCGGTTTACGCGAACACTGCCCTCTGCAAAGCTAAGCGTCGGACAGCGAGGAGCAGGAGAACCGAGGAGAAGGAGAAAGGAGGATGCTGAGGCAGGGGAGTCCGAGGTCCTTGCTTAGGTCGGTTTACGCGAACACAACCGAGAAGGAGAAGATGATGATGATGATGATGATGATGATGTGAAGTTGAGAGTTGTTTCCTCCGGCCGTTCGGGGTCCCTCCAGACCGCAGTGTTTGCCATCGTAACTTACGAATGTGCATTGAGGTTGCGAAATACCCCATGGTGGGTACACTTTGACCACTTAGTAATCGCGGAGTAGAAAGCACCCCCGGTCCTCACTTAGGCCCGTTTACGCGAACACTGCCGAGAAGGAGACGATGATGATGATGTGAAGTTGAGAGTTGTTTCCTCCGGCCGTTCGGGGTCCCTCCAGACCCCAGTGTTTGCCATTGTAACTTACGAATGTGCATTTGGGTTGCGAAATACCCCATCGCGATTCCTAAAGGGTCACACATTACCCACGGAACACAGAGCGCCCGAGGTCCCAACTTAGGCCTGTGTACGTGTAACTCGGGGCCCATTCGGCTAAGCGCTGGCCTGCGAGGTGCAGAAGAACGGAGCAGAAGGAGGAAAAAGGAGAGGGAGGCAGAGAGAGTCCGAGGTCCTCACTTAGGCCGGTTTACGCATAACCCGGGGCCCATCCGACAAGGTGCTTGCCTTCGAGGAGCAGCAGAACGGAGCAGAAGGAGGTAGGAGGACTAGCAGGCAGGGAGAGTCCGAGGTCCCCACTTAGGCTGGTTTACGTGAACACTGCCGAGAAGGAGACGATGATGATGATGATGATGATGAAGATGATGATATGAAGTTGAGAGTTGTTGCCGTGGCGCTTGGGGGTCCCTCCAGACCCCAGTGTTTCCCATCGTAACTTACGAACGTGCATTGGGGTTGCGAAATACCCCATCGCCATTACTAAGGGGTCACAGAGTGCCCACAGAGTAGAGAGCTACCCCAGTCCTCACTTAGGCCGGTTTATGCGTAAACCGGGGCCCATCCGGCAAGGTGCTCGCCTTCGAGGAGCAGGAGAATGGAGCAGAAGGAGGAAGGAGGACCAGCAGGCATGGAAAGTCCGAGGTCCTCACTTAGGCCGGTTTACGCGTAACCCGGGGCCCGTAAGGCTAAGCCCTACCCTGCGAAGAGCAGGAGAACCGAGGAGCAGGAGGTAGGAGGACTGGGATGCCGGAGGCGTCCGAGGTCCTCACTTAGGCTGGTTTATGCGAACACTGCCCTCTGCAAAGCTAAGCATCCCACAGCGAGGTGCAGGAGAACCAAGAGGAAGGAGGTAGGAGGACTAGGAGGCAGGGAGAGTCCCAGGTCCTCACCTAGGGCGGTTTACGCGACCACTGCCAAGAAGGAGATGATGATGATGATGATGATGATGATGGGAAGTTGAGAGTTGTTTCCTCCGGCAGTTCGGGGTCCCTCCAGACCCCAGTGTTTGTCATTGTAACTTACGAATGTGCATTGGGGTTGCGAAATACCCCATCACCATTACTAAGGGGTCACAGAGTACCCACGGAACACAGAGCGCCCGAGGTCCTCACTGAGGCCGGTTTACGCGAACACTCTCGAGAAGGAGACGATGATGATGATGATGAAGATGATGATGTGAAGTTGAGAGTTGTTGCCTTGGCGCTTGGGGGTCCCTCCAGACCCCAAGGTTTGCCATCGTAACTTACCCGATCGATGGAGGGTTACAGCCGATTAGGTGCCTTTGTCCGACGCTGTGACGAGACCCGCTATAGCTGGGGGTCCACCTGACCCCCATCCGCCCCCACCCCGAGCCGGGGCCCTGTTTCGCGACGAGACCTGGGTCTGCGCTGCCGGGGTCTGCGTGACCCCCCCCTCCCTTTTGTTTTTTTTTTTTTGGTCCAGGCCGCACAAGGGTTAAGGCTTTGCCTTATAGAATTCAGTGCTGGGGAAATTGGTTTTGCAGGTGCTTGAGCTAAGATTTTCAAGTTATTCACAAAATGAAAACCTATACTTTGTTTCAGGCGAGAACTCCATTCAAATGCATGTAATAGCGACAAACGCACTGTCTTGGCGAAATCAAGCGATTTTCATTTACTAGACGAAGACAGCTGTAACTTTTGATAGAAGACTCGGACACAGATATTTAAGGCTTCAGCATTTCTGTGCTGGGAAAATAGGTTTTGCAGCTGTTTGAGCTCAGATTTTCAAGTTATTCACAAAATGAAAACCTATACTTTGTGTCGGGCGAGAACTCCCTTCAAATGCATGTAATAGCGAGAAACGCATTAATTTGGTGAAATAAAGCCTTTTACTACAACTTCATAAAGATAGCTCTAACTTTTGATAGAAGACTCAGACACACGTATTTATGGCTTTGTCTTATAGAACTCAACACGCTCGTGCTGGGAAAATAGGTTCTGCAGCTGTTTGAGCTCAGATTTTCAAGTTATTCACAAAATGAAAACCTATACTTTGTTTCAGGCGAGAACTCCATTCAAATGCATGTAATAGCGAGAAACGCACTGTCTTGGCGAAATAAAGCGTGTTTCTATAACTTCATACAGACAGCTGTAACTTTTTATAGAAGACTCAGACACACGTATTTATGGCTTTATCTTATAGAATTCAACACGCCCGTGCTGGGAAAATAGGTTTTGCAGCTGTTTGAGCTCAGATTTTCAAGTTATTCACAAAATGAAAACGCATTCTTTGTGTCGAGCGAGAACTCCCTTCAAATGCATGTAATAGCGAGAAACGCATTAATTTGGTGAAATAAAGCGTTTTACTCCAACTTCATAAAGATAGCTCTAACTTTTGATAGAAGACTCAGACACACGTATTTATGGCTTTGTCTTATAGAATTCAACACGCCCGTGCTGGGAAAATAGGTTCTGCAGCTGTTTGAGCTCAGATTTTCAAGTTATTCACAAAATGAAAACCTATACTTTGTGTCGGGCGAGAACTCCATTCAAATGCATGTAATAGCGAGAAACGCACTGTCTTGGCGAAATAAAGCGTGTTTCTATAACTTCATACAGACAGCTGTAACTTTTTATAGAAGACTCAGACACACGTATTTATGGCTTTATCTTATAGAATTCAACACGCCCGTGCTGGGAAAATAGGTTTTGCAGCTGTTTGAGCTCAGATTTTCAAGTTATTCACAAAATGAAAACCCATTCTTTGTGTCGAGCGAGAACTCCCTTCAAATGCATGTAATAGCGAGAAACGCATTAATTTGGTGAAATAAAGCGTTTTACTCCAACTTCATAAAGATAGCTCTAACTTTTGATAGAAGACTCAGACACACGTATTTATGGCTTTGTCTTATAGAATTCAACACGCCCGTGCTGGGAAAATAGGTTCTGCAGCTGTTTGAGCTCAGATTTTCAAGTTATTCACAAAATGAAAACCTATACTTTGTGTCGGGCGAGAACTCCATTCAAATGCATGTAATAGCGAGAAACGCACTGTCTTGGCGAAATAAAGCGTGTTTCTATAACTTCATACAGACAGCTGTAACTTTTTATAGAAGACTCAGACACACGTATTTATGGCTTTATCTTATAGAATTCATCACGCCCGTGCTGGGAAAATAGGTTTTGCAGCTGTTTGAGCTCAGATTTTCAAGTTATTCACAAAGTGAAAACCTATACTTTGTTTCAGGCAGAACTCCATTCAAATGCATGTAATAGCGAGAAACGCACTGTCTTGGCGAAATAAAGCTCTTTTTGTTTAATTTCATAAAGACAGCTGTAGCTTTTGATAGAAGACTCGGACACAGATATTTAAGGCTTTGCCTTATAGAATTCAGCATTTCTGTGCTGGGGAAATAGGTTTTGCAGCTGTTTGAGCTAAGATTTTCAAGTTATTCACAAAATGAAAACCTATACTTTGTTTCAGGCAGAACTCCATTCAAATGCATGTAATAGCGAGGAACGCACTGTCTTGGCGAAATAAAGCGATTTTCATTTACTAGATGAAGACAGCTGTAACTTTTGATAGAAGACTCGGACACAGATATTTATGGCATTGCCTTATAGAATTCAGTGCTGGGGAAATAGGTTTTGCAGCTGTTTGAGCTAAGATTTTCAAGTTAGTCACAAAATGAAAACCTATACTTTGTTTCAGGCGAGAACTCCATTCAAATGCATGTAATAGCGACAAACGCACTGTCTTGGCGAAATAAAGCGATTTTCATTAACTTCATAAAGACAGCTGTAACTTTTGATAGAAGACTCGGACACAGATATTTAAGGCTTTGCCTTATAGAATTCAGAATTTCTGTGCTGGGGAAATAGGTTTTGCAGCTGTTTGAGCTAAGATTTTCAAGTTATTCACAAAATGAAAACCTATACTTTGTTTCAGGCGAGAACTCCATTCAAATGCATGTAATAGCGAGAAACGCACTGTCTTGGCGAAATAAAGCGATTTTCATTAACTTCATAAAGAGAGCTGTAACTTTTGATAGAACACTCGGACACAGATATTTAAGGCTTTGCCTTATAGAATTCAGCATTTCTGTGCTGAGGAAATAGGTTTTGCAGCTGTTTGAGCTAAGATTTTCAAGTTATTCACAAAATGAAAAGCTATACTTTGTTTCAGGCGAGAACTCCATTCAAATGCATGTAATAGCGAGGAACGCACTGTCTTGGCGAAATAAAGCGATTTTCATTTACTAGACGAAGACAGCTGTAACTTTTGATAGAAGACTCGGACACAGATATTTAAGGCTTTGCCTTATAGAATTCAGTGCTGGGGAAATAGGTTTTGCAGCTGCTTGAGCTAAAATTTTCAAGTTATTCACAAAATGAAAACCTATACTTTGTTTCAGGCAGAACTCCATTCAAATGCATGTAATAGCGACAAACGCACTGTCTTGGCGAAATAAAGCGATTTTCTTTACTAGATGAAGACAGCTGTAACTTTTGATAGAAGACTCGGACACAGATATTTAAGGCTTTGCCTTATAGAATTCAGCATTTCTGTGCTGGGGAAATAGGTTTTGCAGCTGTTTGAGCTAAGATTTTCAAGTTATTCACAAAATGAAAACCTATACTTTGTTTCAGGCGAGAACTCCATTTAAATGCATGTAATAGCGAGAAAGGCACTGTCTTGGAGAAATAAAGCGATTTTCATTAACTTCATACAGACAGCTGTAACTTTTGATAGAAGACTCGGACACAGATATTTAAGGCTTTGCCTTATAGAATTCAGCATTTCTGTGCTGGGGAAATAGGTTTTGCAGCTGTTTGAGCTAAGATTTTCAAGTTATTCACAAAATGAAAACCTATACTTTGTTTCAGGCGAGAACTCCATTCAAATGCATGTAATAGCGAGAAACGCACTGTCTTGGCGAAATAAAGCTCTTTTCTTTACTAGATGAAGACAGCTGTAACTTTTGATAGAAGACTCGGACACAGATATTTAAGGCTTTGCCTTATAGAATTCAGAATTTCTGTGCTGGGGAAATATGTTTTGCAGCTGTTTGAGCTAAGATTTTCAAGTTATTCACAAAATGAAAACCTATACTTTGTTTCAGGCAGAACTCCATTCAAATGCATGTAATAGCGACAAACGCACTGTCTTGGCGAAATAAAGCTCTTTTCATTAATTTCATAAAGACAGCTGTAGCTTTTGATAGAAGACTCGGACACAGATATTTAAGGCTTTGCCTTATAGAATTCAGCATTTCTGTGCTGGGGAAATAGGTTTTGCAGCTGTTTGAGCTAAGATTTTCAAGTTATTCACAAAATGAAAACCTATACTTTGTTTCAGGCGAGAACTCCATTCAAATGCATGTAATAGCGAGGAACGCACTGTCTTGGCGAAATAAAGCGATTTTCATTTACTAGATGAAGACAGCTGTAACTTTTGATAGAAGACTCGGACACAGATATTTAAGGCTTTGCCTTATAGAATTCAGCATTTCTGTGCTGGGGAAATAGGTTTTGCAGCTGTTTGAGCTAAGATTTTCAAGTTATTCACAAAATGAAAACCTATACTTTGTTTCAGGCGAGAACTCCATTCAAATGCATGTAATAGCGAGAAACGCACTGTCTTGGCGAAATAAAGCTCTTTTCCTTACTAGATGAAGACAGCTGTAACTTTTGATAGAAGACTCGGACACAGATATTTAAGGAGTCAGCATTTCTGTGCTGGGGAAATAGGTTTTGCAACTGTTTGAGCTAAGATTTTCAAGTTATTCACAAAATGAAAACCTATACTTTGTTTCAGGCGAGAACTCCATTCAAATGCATGTAATAGCGAGAAACGCACTGTCTTGGCGAAATAAAGCTCTTTTCTTTACTAGATGAAGACAGCTGTAACTTTTGATAGAAGACTCGGACACAGATATTTAAGGCGTCAGCATTTCTGTGCTGGGGAAATAGGTTTTGCAACTGTTTGAGCTAAGATTTTCAAGTTATTTACAAAATGAAAACCTATACTTTGTTTCAGGCGAGAACTCCATTCAAATGCATGTAATAGCGAGAAAGGCACTGTCTTGGAGAAATAAAGCGATTTTCATTAACTTCATACAGACAGCTGTAACTTTTGATAGAAGACTCGGACACAGATATTTAAGGCTTTGCCTTATAGAATTCAGCATTTCTGTGCTGGGGAAATAGGTTTTGCAGGTGCTTGAGCTAAGATTTTCAAGTTATTCACAAAATGAAAACCTATACTTTGTTTCAGGCGAGAACTCCATTCAAATGCATGTAATAGCGAGGAACGCACTGTCTTGGCGAAATAAAGCGATTTTCATTTACTAGATGAAGACAGCTGTAACTTTTGATAGAAGACTCGGACACAGATATTTAAGGCTTTGCCTTATAGAATTCAGCATTTCTGTGCTGGGGAAATAGGTTTTGCAGCTGTTTGAGCTAAGATTTTCAAGTTATTCACAAAATGAAAACCTATACTTTGTTTCAGGCGAGAACTCCATTCAAATGCATGTAATAGCGAGAAACGCACTGTCTTGGCGAAATAAAGCTCTTTTCCTTACTAGATGAAGACAGCTGTAACTTTTGATAGAAGACTCGGACACAGATATTTAAGGAGTCAGCATTTCTGTGCTGGGGAAATAGGTTTTGCAACTGTTTGAGCTAAGATTTTCAAGTTATTTACAAAATGAAAACCTATACTTTGTTTCAGGCGAGAACTCCATTCAAATGCATGTAATAGCGAGAAACGCACTGTCTTGGAGAAATAAAGCGATTTTCATTAACTTCATACAGACAGCTGTAACTTTTGATAGAAGACTCGGACACAGATATTTAAGGCTTTGCCTTATAGAATTCAGCATTTCTGTGCTGGGGAAATAGGTTTTGCAGGTGCTTGAGCTAAGATTTTCAAGTTATTCACAAAATGAAAACCTATACTTTGTTTCAGGCGAGAACTCCATTCAAATGCATGTAATAGCGAGGAACGCACTGTCTTGGCGAAATAAAGCGATTTTCATTTACTAGATGAAGACAGCTGTAACTTTTGATAGAAGACTCGGACACAGATATTTAAGGCTTTGCCTTATAGAATTCAGAATTTCTGTGCTGGGGTAATAGGTTTTGCAGCTGTTTGAGCTAAGATTTTCAAGTTATTCACAAAGTGAAAACCTATACTTTGTTTCAGGCAGATCTCCATTCAAATGGAAGTAATAGCGAGGAACGCACTGTCTTGGCGAAATAAAGCGATTTTCATTTACTAGATGAAGACAGCTGTAACTTTTGATAGAAGACTCGGACACAGATATTTAAGGCTTTGCCTTATAGAATTCAGCATTTCTGTGCTGGAGAAATAGGTTTTGCAGCTGTTTGAGCTAAGATTTTCAAGTTATTCACAAAATGAAAACCTATACTTTGTTTTGCGCGAGAACTCCATTCAAATGCATGTAATAGCGAGAAACGCACTGTCTTGGCGAAATAAAGCGATTTTCATTAACTTCATAAAGACAGCTGTAACTTTTGATAGAAGACTCGGACACAGATATTTAAGGCTTTGCCTTATAGAATTCAGCATTTCTGTGCTGGGGAAATAGGTTTTGCAGCTGTTTGAGCTAAGATTTTCAAGTTTTTCACAAAATGAAAACCTATACTTTGTTTCAGGCGAGAACTCCATTCAAATGCATGTAATAGCGAGAAACGCACTGTCTTGGCGAAATAAAGCGATTTTCATTTACTAGACGAAGACAGCTGTAACTTTTGATAGAAGACTCGGACACAGATATTTAAGGCTTTGCCTTATAGAATTCAGTGCTGGGGAAATTGGTTTTGGAAGTGCTTGAGCTAAAATTTTCAAGTTATTCACAAAGTGAAAACCTATACTTTGTTTCAGGCGAGAACTCCATTCAAATGCATGTAATAGCGAGAAACGCACTGTCTTGGCGAAATAAAGCTCTTTTCTTTACTAGATGAAGACAGCTGTAACTTTTGATAGAAGACTCGGACACAGATATTTAAGGCTTTGCCTTATAGAATTCAGCATTTCTGTGCTGGGGAAATATGTTTTGCAGCTGTTTGAGCTAAGATTTTCAAGTTATTCACAAAATGAAAACCTATACTTTGTTTCAGGCAGAACTCCATTCAAATGCATGTAATAGCGACAAACGCACTGTCTTGGCGAAATAAAGCTCTTTTCATTTACTAGATGAAGACAGCTGTAACTTTTGATAGAAGACTCGGACACAGATATTTAAGGCTTTGCCTTATAGAATTCAGCATTTCTGTGCTGGGGAAATAGGTTTTGCAGCTGTTTGAGCTAAGATTTTCAAGTTATTCACAAAATGAAAACCTATACTTTGTTTCAGGCGAGAACTCCATTCAAATGCATGTAATAGCGAGAAACGCACTGTCTTGGAGAAATAAAGCGATTTTCATTAACTTCATACAGACAGCTGTAACTTTTGATAGAAGACTCGGACACAGATATTTAAGGCTTTGCCTTATAGAATTCAGAATTTCTGTGCTGGGGTAATAGGTTTTGCAGCTGTTTGAGCTAAGATTTTCAAGTTATTCACAAAATGAAAACCTATACTTTGTTTCAGGCGAGAACTCCATTCAAATGCATGTAGTAGCGAGAAACGCACTGTCTTGGCGAAATAAAGCGATTTTCATTTACTAGATGAAGACAGCTGTAACTTTTGATAGAAGACTCGGACACAGATATTTAAGGCTTTGCCTTATAGAATTCAGTGCTGGGGAAATTGGTTTTGGAAGTGCTTGAGCTAAAATTTTCAAGTTATTCACAAAGTGAAAACCTATACTTTGTTTCAGGCGAGAACTCCATTCAAATGCATGTAATAGCGAGAAAGGCACTGTCTTGGCGAAATAAAGCGATTTTCATTTACTAGATGAAGACAGCTGTAACTTTTGATAGAAGACTCGGACACAGATATTTAAGGCTTTGCCTTATAGAATTCAGAATTTCTGTGCTGGGGAAAGATGTTTTGCAGCTGTTTGAGCTAAGATTTTCAAGTTATTCACAAAATGAAAACCTATACTTTGTTTCAGGCAGAACTCCATTCAAATGCATGTAATAGCGACAAACGCACTGTCTTGGCGAAATAAAGCTCTTTTCATTAATTTCATAAAGACAGCTGTAGCTTTTGATAGAAGACTCGGACACAGATATTTAAGGCTTTGCCTTATAGAATTCAGCATTTCTGTGCTGGGGAAATAGGTTTTGCAGCTGTTTGAGCTAAGATTTTCAAGTTATTCACAAAATGAAAACCTATACTTTGTTTCAGGCGAGAACTCCATTCAAATGCATGTAATAGCGAGGAACGCACTGTCTTGGCGAAATAAAGCGATTTTCATTTACTAGATGAAGACAGCTGTAACTTTTGATAGAAGACTCGGACACAGATATTTAAGGCTTTGCCTTATAGAATTCAGAATTTCTGTGCTGGGGAAATATGTTTTGCAGCTGTTTGAGCTAAGATTTTCAAGTTATTCACAAAATGAAAACCTATACTTTGTTTCAGGCAGAACTCCATTCAAATGCATGTAATAGCGACAAACGCACTGTCTTGGCGAAATAAAGCTCTTTTCATTAATTTCATAAAGACAGCTGTAGCTTTTGATAGAAGACTCGGACACAGATATTTAAGGCTTTGCCTTATAGAATTCAGCATTTCTGTGCTGGGGAAATAGGTTTTGCAGCTGTTTGAGCTAAGATTTTCAAGTTATTCACAAAATGAAAACCTATACTTTGTTTCAGGCGAGAACTCCATTCAAATGCATGTAATAGCGAGAAACGCACTGTCTTGGCGAAATAAAGCTCTTTTCTTTACTAGATGAAGACAGCTGTAACTTTTGATAGAAGACTCGGACACAGATATTTAAGGCGTCAGCATTTCTGTGCTGGGGAAATAGGTTTTGCAACTGTTTGAGCTCAGATTTTCAAGTTATTTACAAAATGAAAACCTATACTTTGTTTCAGGCGAGAACTCCATTCAAATGCATGTAATAGCGAGAAAGGCACTGTCTTGGAGAAATAAAGCGATTTTCATTAACTTCATACAGACAGCTGTAACTTTTGATAGAAGACTCGGACACAGATATTTAAGGCTTTGCCTTATAGAATTCAGCATTTCTGTGCTGGGGAAATAGGTTTTGCAGCTGTTTGAGCTAAGATTTTCAAGTTATTCACAAAATGAAAACCTATACTTTGTTTGAGGCGAGAACTCCATTCAAATGCATGTAATAGCGAGAAACGCACTGTCTTGGCGAAATAAAGCGATTTTCATTAACTTCATAAAGACAGCTGTAACTTTTGATAGAAGACTCGGACACAGATATTTAAGGATTTGCCTTATAGAATTCAGCATTTCTGTGCTGGGGAAATAGGTTTTGCAGCTGTTTGAGCTAAGATTTTCAAGTTATTCACAAAATGAAAACCTATACTTTGTTTCAGGCGAGAACTCCATTCAAATGCATGTAATAGCGAGAAACGCACTGTCTTGGAGAAATAAAGCGATTTTCATTAACTTCATACAGACAGCTGTAACTTTTGATAGAAGACTCGGACACAGATATTTAAGGCTTTGCCTTATAGAATTCAGAATTTCTGTGCTGGGGTAATAGGTTTTGCAGCTGTTTGAGCTAAGATTTTCAAGTTATTCACAAAATGAAAACCTATACTTTGTTTCAGGCGAGAACTCCATTCAAATGCATGTAGTAGCGAGAAACGCACTGTCTTGGCGAAATAAAGCGATTTTCATTTACTAGATGAAGACAGCTGTAACTTTTGATAGAAGACTCGGACACAGATATTTAAGGCTTTGCCTTATAGAATTCAGTGCTGGGGAAATTGGTTTTGCAGGTGCTTGAGCTAAGATTTTCAAGTTATTCACAAAATGACCTATACTTGGTATCAGGCGAGAACTCCATTCAAATGCATGTAATAGCGAGAAACGCATTAATTTGGTGAAATAAAGCGTTTTACTACAACTTCATAATGATAGCTCTAACTTTTGATAGAAGACTCAGACACACGTATTTATTGCTTTATCTTATAGAATTCAAAACGCCCGTGCTGGGGAAATAGGTTTTGCAGCTGTTTGAGCTCAGATTTTCAAGTTATTCACAAAATACTTTGTGTCGGGCGAGAACTCCATTCAAATGCATGTAATAGCGAGGAACGCACTGTCTTGGCGAAATAAAGCGATTTTCATTTACTAGATGAAGACAGCTGTAACTTTTGATAGAAGACTCGGACACAAATATTTAAGGCTTTGCCTTATAGAATTCAGAATTTCTGTGCTGGGGAAATATGTTTTGCAGTTGTTTGAGCTAAGATTTTCAAGTTATTCACAAAATGAAAACCTATACTTTGTTTGAGGCGAGAACTCCATTCAAATGCATGTAATAGCGAGAAACGCACTGTCTTGGCGAAATAAAGCGATTTTCATTAACTTCATAAAGACAGCTGTAACTTTTGATAGAAGACTCGGACACAGATATTTAAGGATTTGCCTTATAGAATTCAGCATTTCTGTGCTGGGGAAATAGGTTTTGCAGCTGTTTGAGCTAAGATTTTCAAGTTATTCACAAAATGAAAACCTATACTTTGTTTCAGGCGAGAACTCCATTCAAATGCATGTAATAGCGAGAAACGCACTGTCTTGGAGAAATAAAGCGATTTTCATTAACTTCATACAGACAGCTGTAACTTTTGATAGAAGACTCGGACACAGATATTTAAGGCTTTGCCTTATAGAATTCAGAATTTCTGTGCTGGGGTAATAGGTTTTGCAGCTGTTTGAGCTAAGATTTTCAAGTTATTCACAAAATGAAAACCTATACTTTGTTTCAGGCGAGAACTCCATTCAAATGCATGTAGTAGCGAGAAACGCACTGTCTTGGCGAAATAAAGCGATTTTCATTTACTAGATGAAGACAGCTGTAACTTTTGATAGAAGACTCGGACACAGATATTTAAGGCTTTGCCTTATAGAATTCAGTGCTGGGGAAATTGGTTTTGCAGGTGCTTGAGCTAAGATTTTCAAGTTATTCACAAAATGACCTATACTTGGTATCAGGCGAGAACTCCATTCAAATGCATGTAATAGCGAGAAACGCATTAATTTGGTGAAATAAAGCGTTTTACTACAACTTCATAATGATAGCTCTAACTTTTGATAGAAGACTCAGACACACGTATTTATTGCTTTATCTTATAGAATTCAAAACGCCCGTGCTGGGGAAATAGGTTTTGCAGCTGTTTGAGCTCAGATTTTCAAGTTATTCACAAAATACTTTGTGTCGGGCGAGAACTCCATTCAAATGCATGTAATAGCGAGGAACGCACTGTCTTGGCGAAATAAAGCGATTTTCATTTACTAGATGAAGACAGCTGTAACTTTTGATAGAAGACTCGGACACAAATATTTAAGGCTTTGCCTTATAGAATTCAGAATTTCTGTGCTGGGGAAATATGTTTTGCAGGTGTTTGAGCTAAGATTTTCAAGTTATTCACAAAGTGAAAACCTATACTTTGTTTCAGGCAGATCTCCATTCAAATGCAAGTAATAGCGAGGAACGCACTGTCTTGGCGAAATAAAGCGATTTTCATTTACTAGATGAAGACAGCTGTAACTTTTGATAGAAGACTCGGACACAGATATTTAAGGCTTTGCCTTATAGAATTCAGCATTTCTGTGCTGGGGAAATAGGTTTTGCAGCTGTTTGAGCTAAGATTTTCAAGTTATTCACAAAATGAAAACCTATACTTTGTTTTGCGCGAGAACTCCATTCAAATGCATGTAATAGCGAGAAACGCACTGTCTTGGCGAAATAAAGCGATTTTCATTAACTTCATAAAGACAGCTGTAACTTTTGATAGAAGACTCGGACACAGATATTTAAGGCTTTGCCTTATAGAATTCAGCATTTCTGTGCTGAGGAAATAGGTTTTGCAGCTGTTTGAGCTAAGATTTTCAAGTTATTCACAAAATGAAAACCTATACTTTGTGTCAGGCGAGAACTCCATTCACTGCATGCAATAGCGAGAAACGCACTGTCTTGGCGAAATAAAGCGTGTTTCTATAACTTCATACAGACAGCTGTAACTTTTGATAGAAGACTCAGACACACGTATTTATGGATTTGTCTTATAGAATTCAACACGCCCGTGCTGGGAAAATAGGTTTTGCAGCTGTTTGAGCTAAGATTTTCAAGTTATTCACAAAATGAAAACCTATACTTTGTGTCGGGCGAGAACTCCATTCAAATGCATGTAATAGCGAGAAACGCACTAACGTGGCGAAATAAAGCTCTTTTCATTAACTTCATAAAGACAGCTGTAGCTTTTGATAGAAGACTCGGACACAGATATTTAAGGCTTTGCCTTATAGAATTCAGCATTTCTGTGCTGGGGAAATAGGTTTTGCAGCTGTTTGAGCTAAGATTTTCAAGTTATTCACAAAATGAAAACCTATACTTTGTGTCGGGCGAGAACTCCATTCAAATGCATGTAATAGCGAGAAACGCACTGTCTTGGCGAAATAAAGCATGTTTCTATAACTTCATACAGACAGCTGTAACTTTTGATAGAAGACTCGGACACAGATATTTAAGGCTTTGCCTTATAGAATTCAGCATTTCTGTGCTGGGAAAATAGGTCTTGCAGCTGTTTGAGCTCAGATTTTCAAGTTATTCACAAAATGAAAACCTATACTTTGTGTCGGGCGAGAACTCCATTCAAATGCATGTAATAGCGAGAAACGCACTAACGTGGCGAAATAAAGCGTGTTTCGATAACTTCATACAGACAGCTGTAACTTTTGATAGAAGACTCAGACACACGTATTTATGGATTTGTCTTATAGAATTCAACACGCCCGTGCTGGGAAAATAGGTTTTGCAGCTATTTGAGCTAAGATTTTCAAGTTATTCACAAAATGAAAACCTATACTTTGTGTCGGGCGAGAACTCCCTTCAAATGCATGTAATAGCGAGAAACGCACTAACGTGGCGAAATAAAGCTCTTTTCATTAACTTCATAAAGACAGCTGTAACTTTTGATAGAAGACTCGGACACAGATATTTAAGGCTTTGCCTTATAGAATTCAGCATTTCTGTGCTGGGGAAATAGGTTTTGCAGCTGTTTGAGCTAAGATTTTCAAGTTATTCACAAAATGAAAACCTATACTTTGTGTCAGGCGAGAACTCCATTCACTGCATGTAATAGCGAGAAACGCACTGTCTTGGCGAAATAAAGCGTGTTTCTATAACTTCATACAGACAGCTGTAACTTTTGATAGAAGACTCAGACACACGTATTTATGGATTTGTCTTATAGAATTCAACACGCCCGTGCTGGGAAAATAGGTTTTGCAGCTGTTTGAGCTCAGATTTTCAAGTTATTCACAAAATGAAAACCTATACTTTGTGTCGGGCGAGAACTCCATTCAAATGCATGTAATAGCGAGAAACGCACTGTCTTGGCGAAATAAAGCATGTTTCTATAACTTCATACAGACAGCTGTAACTTTTGATAGAAGACTCGGACACAGATATTTAAGGCTTTGCCTTATAGAATTCAGCATTTCTGTGCTGGGAAAATAGGTCTTGCAGCTGTTTGAGCTCAGATTTTCAAGTTATTCACAAAATGAAAACCTATACTTTGTGTCGGGCGAGAACTCCATTCAAATGCATGTAATAGCGAGAAACGCACTAACGTGGCGAAATAAAGCGTGTTTCGATAACTTCATACAGACAGCTGTAACTTTTGATAGAAGACTCAGACACACGTATTTATGGATTTGTCTTATAGAATTCAACACGCCCGTGCTGGGAAAATAGGTTTTGCAGCTGTTTGAGCTAAGATTTTCAAGTTATTCACAAAATGAAAACCTATACTTTGTGTCGGGCGAGAACTCCATTCAAATGCATGTAATAGCGAGAAACGCACTGTCTTGGCGAAATAAAGCTCTTTTTATTTACTAGATGAAGACAGCTGTAACTTTTGATAGAAGACTCGGACACAGATATTTAAGGCTTTGCCTTATAGAATTCAGCATTTCTGTGCTGGGGAAATAGGTTTTGCAGCTGTTTGACCTAAGATTTTCAAGTTATTCACAAAATGAAAACCTATACTTTGTGTTGGGCGAGAACTCCATTCAACTGCATGTAATAGCGAGAAACGCACTAACGTGGCGAAATAAAGCAATTTTCATTAACTTCATAAAGACAGCTGTAGCTTTTGATAGAAGACTCGGACACAGATATTTAAGGCTTTGCCTTATAGAATTCAGCATTTCTGTGCTGGGAAAATAGGTTTTGCAGCTGTTTGAGCTAAGATTTTCAAGTTATTCACAAAATGAAAACCTATACTTTGTTTCGGGCGAAAACTCCATTCAAATGCATGTAATAGCGAGAAACGCACTGTCTTGGCGAAATAAAGCTCTTTTCATTTACTAGATGAAGACAGCTGTAACTTTTGATAGAAGACTCGGACACAGATATTTAAGGCTTTGCCTTATAGAATTCAGTGCTGGGGAAATAGGTTTTGCAGGTGCATGAGCTAAAATTTTCAAGTTATTCACAAAATGAAAACCTATACTTTGTGTCGGGCGAGAACTCCATTCAAATGCATGTAATAGCGAGAAACGCACTAACGTGGCGAAATAAAGCGTGTTTCGATAACTTCATACAGACAGCTGTAACTTTTGATAGAAGACTCAGACACACGTATTTATGGATTTGTCTTATAGAATTCAACACGCCCGTGCTGGGAAAATAGGTTTTGCAGCTGTTTGAGCTAAGATTTTCAAGTTATTCACAAAATGAAAACCTATACTTTGTGTCGGGCGAGAACTCCCTTCAAATGCATGTAATAGCGAGAAACGCACTAACGTGGCGAAATAAAGCTCTTTTCATTAACTTCATAAAGACAGCTGTAACTTTTGATAGAAGACTCGGACACAGATATTTAAGGCTTTGCCTTATAGAATTCAGCATTTCTGTGCTGGGGAAATAGGTTTTGCAGCTGTTTGAGCTAAGATTTTCAAGTTATTCACAAAATGAAAACCTATACTTTGTGTCAGGCGAGAACTCCATTCAAATGCATGTAGTAGCGAGAAACGCACTGTCTTGGCGAAATAAAGCGTGTTTCTATAACTTCATACAGACAGCTGTAACTTTTGATAGAAGACTCAGACACACGTATTTATGGATTTGTCTTATAGAATTCAACACGCCCGTGCTGGGAAAATAGGTTTTGCAGCTGTTTGAGCTCAGATTTTCAAGTTATTCACAAAATGAAAACCTATACTTTGTGTCGGGCGAGAACTCCATTCAAATGCATGTAATAGCGAGAAACGCACTGTCTTGGCGAAATAAAGCATGTTTCTATAACTTCATACAGACAGCTGTAACTTTTGATAGAAGACTCGGACACAGATATTTAAGGCTTTGCCTTATAGAATTCAGCATTTCTGTGCTGGGAAAATAGGTCTTGCAGCTGTTTGAGCTCAGATTTTCAAGTTATTCACAAAATGAAAACCTATACTTTGTGTCGGGCGAGAACTCCATTCAAATGCATGTAATAGCGAGAAACGCACTAACGTGGCGAAATAAAGCGTGTTTCGATAACTTCATACAGACAGCTGTAACTTTTGATAGAAGACTCAGACACACGTATTTATGGATTTGTCTTATAGAATTCAACACGCCCGTGCTGGGAAAATAGGTTTTGCAGCTGTTTGAGCTAAGATTTTCAAGTTATTCACAAAATGAAAACCTATACTTTGTGTCGGGCGAGAACTCCCTTCAAATGCATGTAATAGCGAGAAACGCACTGTCTTGGCGAAATAAAGCTCTTTTTATTTACTAGATGAAGACAGCTGTAACTTTTGATAGAAGACTCGGACACAGATATTTAAGGCTTTGCCTTATAGAATTCAGCATTTCTGTGCTGGGGAAATAGGTTTTGCAGCTGTTTGAGCTAAGATTTTCAAGTTATTCACAAAATGAAAACCTATACTTTGTGTTGGGCGAGAACTCCATTCAACTGCATGTAATAGCGAGAAACGCACTAACGTGGCGAAATAAAGCAATTTTCATTAACTTCATAAAGACAGCTGTAGCTTTTGATAGAAGACTCGGACACAGATATTTAAGGCTTTGCCTTATAGAATTCAGCATTTCTGTGCTGGGAAAATAGGTTTTGCAGCTGTTTGAGCTAAGATTTTCAAGTTATTCACAAAATGAAAACCTATACTTTGTTTCGGGCGAAAACTCCATTCAAATGCATGTAATAGCGAGAAACGCACTGTCTTGGCGAAATAAAGCTCTTTTCATTTACTAGATGAAGACAGCTGTAACTTTTGATAGAAGACTCGGACACAGATATTTAAGGCTTTGCCTTATAGAATTCAGTGCTGGGGAAATAGGTTTTGCAGGTGCATGAGCTAAAATTTTCAAGTTATTCACAAAATGAAAACCTATACTTTGTTTCAGGCAGAACTCCATTCAAATGCATGTAATAGCGACAAACGCACTGTCTTGGCGAAATAAAGCGATTTTCATTAACTTCATAAAGACAGCTGTAACTTTTTATAGAAGACTCGGACACAGATATTTAAGGCTTTGCCTTATAGAATTCAGCATTTCTGTGCTGGGGAAATAGGTTTTGCAGCTGTTTGAGCTAAGATTTTCAAGTTATTCACAAAATGAAAACCTATACTTTGTGTCGGGCGAGAACTCCCTTCAAATGCATGTAATAGCGAGAAACGCACTAACGTGGCGAAATAAAGCTCTTTTCATTAACTTCATAAAGACAGCTGTAACTTTTGATAGAAGACTCGGACACAGATATTTAAGGCTTTGCCTTATAGAATTCAGCATTTCTGTGCTGGGGAAATAGGTTTTGCAGCTGTTTGAGCTAAGATTTTCAAGTTATTCACAAAATGAAAACCTATACTTTGTGTCAGGCGAGAACTCCATTCACTGCATGTAATAGCGAGAAACGCACTGTCTTGGCGAAATAAAGCGTGTTTCTATAACTTCATACAGACAGCTGTAACTTTTGATAGAAGACTCAGACACACGTATTTATGGATTTGTCTTATAGAATTCAACACGCCCGTGCTGGGAAAATAGGTTTTGCAGCTGTTTGAGCTCAGATTTTCAAGTTATTCACAAAATGAAAACCTATACTTTGTGTCGGGCGAGAACTCCATTCAAATGCATGTAATAGCGAGAAACGCACTGTCTTGGCGAAATAAAGCATGTTTCTATAACTTCATACAGACAGCTGTAACTTTTGATAGAAGACTCGGACACAGATATTTAAGGCTTTGCCTTATAGAATTCAGCATTTCTGTGCTGGGAAAATAGGTCTTGCAGCTGTTTGAGCTCAGATTTTCAAGTTATTCACAAAATGAAAACCTATACTTTGTGTCGGGCGAGAACTCCATTCAAATGCATGTAATAGCGAGAAACGCACTAACGTGGCGAAATAAAGCGTGTTTCGATAACTTCATACAGACAGCTGTAACTTTTGATAGAAGACTCAGACACACGTATTTATGGATTTGTCTTATAGAATTCAACACGCCCGTGCTGGGAAAATAGGTTTTGCAGCTGTTTGAGCTAAGATTTTCAAGTTATTCACAAAATGAAAACCTATACTTTGTGTCGGGCGAGAACTCCCTTCAAATGCATGTAATAGCGAGAAACGCACTAACGTGGCGAAATAAAGCTCTTTTCATTAACTTCATAAAGACAGCTGTAGCTTTTGATAGAAGACTCGGACACAGATATTTAAGGCTTTGCCTTATAGAATTCAGCATTTCTGTGCTGGGGAAATAGGTTTTGCAGCTGTTTGAGCTAAGATTTTCAAGTTATTCACAAAATGAAAACCTATACTTTGTTTCAGGCGAGAACTCCATTCAAATGCATGTAATAGCGAGAAACGCACTGTCTTGGCGAAATAAAGCTCTTTTTATTTACTAGATGAAGACAGCTGTAACTTTTGATAGAAGACTCGGACACAGATATTTAAGGCTTTGCCTTATAGAATTCAGCATTTCTGTGCTGGGGAAATAGGTTTTTGCAGCTGTTTGACCTAAGATTTTCAAGTTATTCACAAAATGAAAACCTATACTTTGTGTCGGGCGAGAACTCCATTCAAATGCATGTAATAGCGAGAAACGCACTGTCTTGGCGAAATAAAGCATGTTTCTATAACTTCATACAGACAGCTGTAACTTTTGATAGAAGACTCGGACACAGATATTTAAGGCTTTGCCTTATAGAATTCAGCATTTCTGTGCTGGGAAAATAGGTCTTGCAGCTGTTTGAGCTCAGATTTTCAAGTTATTCACAAAATGAAAACCTTTACTTTGTGTCGGGCGAGAACTCCATTCAAATGCATGTAATAGCGAGAAACGCACTAACGTGGCGAAATAAAGCGTGTTTCGATAACTTCATACAGACAGCTGTAACTTTTGATAGAAGACTCAGACACACGTATTTATGGATTTGTCTTATAGAATTCAACACGCCCGTGCTGGGAAAATAGGTTTTGCAGCTGTTTGAGCTAAGATTTTCAAGTTATTCACAAAATGAAAACCTATACTTTGTGTCGGGCGAGAACTCCCTTCAAATGCATGTAATAGCGAGAAACGCACTAACGTGGCGAAATAAAGCTCTTTTCATTAACTTCATAAAGACAGCTGTAGCTTTTGATAGAAGACTCGGACACAGATATTTAAGGCTTTGCCTTATAGAATTCAGCATTTCTGTGCTGGGGAAATAGGTTTTGCAGCTGTTTGAGCTAAGATTTTCAAGTTATTCACAAAATGAAAACCTATACTTTGTTTCAGGCGAGAACTCCATTCAAATGCATGTAATAGCGAGAAACGCACTGTCTTGGCGAAATAAAGCTCTTTTTATTTACTAGATGAAGACAGCTGTAACTTTTGATAGAAGACTCGGACACAGATATTTAAGGCTTTGCCTTATAGAATTCAGCATTTCTGTGCTGGGGAAATAGGTTTTGCAGCTGTTTGACCTAAGATTTTCAAGTTATTCACAAAATGAAAACCTATACTTTGTGTCGGGCGAGAACTCCATTCAAATGCATGTAATAGCGAGAAACGCACTAACGTGGCGAAATAAAGCAATTTTCATTAACTTCATAAAGACAGCTGTAGCTTTTGATAGAAGACTCGGACACAGATATTTAAGGCTTTGCCTTATAGAATTCAGCATTTCTGTGCTGGGGAAATAGGTTTTGCAGCTGTTTGAGCTAAGATTTTCAAGTTATTCACAAAATGAAAACCTATACTTTGTTTCGGGCGAAAACTCCATTCAAATGCATGTAATAGCGAGAAACGCACTGTCTTGGCGAAATAAAGCTCTTTTCATTTACTAGATGAAGACAGCTGTAACTTTTGATAGAAGACTCGGACACAGATATTTAAGGCTTTGCCTTATAGAATTCAGTGCTGGGGAAATAGGTTTTGCAGGTGCTTGAGCTAAAATTTTCAAGTTATTCACAAAATGAAAACCTATACTTTGTTTCAGGCAGAACTCCATTCAAATGCATGTAATAGCGACAAACGCACTGTCTTGGCGAAATAAAGCGATTTTCATTTACTAGATGAAGACAGCTGTAACTTTTGATAGAAGACTCGGACACAGATATTTAAGGCTTTGCCTTATAGAATTCAGTGCTGGGGAAATAGGTTTTGCAGGTGCTTGAGCTAAAATTTTCAAGTTATTCACAAAATGAAAACCTATACTTTGTTTCAGGCAGAACTCCATTCAAATGCATGTAATAGCGACAAACGCACTGTCTTGGCGAAATAAAGCAATTTTCATTAACTTCATAAAGACAGCTGTAACTTTTTATAGAAGACTGGGAAACAGATATTTAAGGCTTTGCCTTATAGAATTCAGCATTTCTGTGCTGGGGAAATCGGTTTTGCAGCTGTTTGAGCTAAGCTTTTCAAGTTATTCACAAAATGAAAACCTATACTTTGTTTCAGGCGAGAACTCCATTCAAATGCATGTAATAGCGAGAAACGCACTGTCTTGGCGAAATAAAGCATGTTTCTATAACTTCATACAGACAGCTGTAACTTTTGATAGAAGACTCGGACACAGATATTTAAGGCTTTGCCTTATAGAATTCAGCATTTCTGTGCTGGGAAAATAGGTCTTGCAGCTGTTTGAGCTCAGATTTTCAAGTTATTCACAAAATGAAAACCTATACTTTGTGTCGGGCGAGAACTCCATTCAAATGCATGTAATAGCGAGAAACGCACTAACGTGGCGAAATAAAGCGTGTTTCGATAACTTCATACAGACAGCTGTAACTTTTGATAGAAGACTCAGACACACGTATTTATGGATTTGTCTTATAGAATTCAACACGCCCGTGCTGGGAAAATAGGTTTTGCAGCTGTTTGAGCTAAGATTTTCAAGTTATTCACAAAATGAAAACCTATACTTTGTGTCGGGCGAGAACTCCCTTCAAATGCATGTAATAGCGAGAAACGCACTAACGTGGCGAAATAAAGCGATTTTCATTAACTTCATAAAGACAGCTGTAGCTTTTGATAGAAGACTCGGACACAGATATTTAAGGCTTTGCCTTATAGAATTCAGCATTTCTGTGCTGGGGAAATAGGTTTTGCAGCTGTTTGAGCTAAGATTTTCAAGTTATTCACAAAATGAAAACCTATACTTTGTGTCGGGCGAGAACTCCATTCAAATGCATGTAATAGCGAGAAACGCACTGTCTTGGCGAAATAAAGCTCTTTTTATTTACTAGATGAAGACAGCTGTAACTTTTGATAGAAGACTCGGACACAGATATTTAAGGCTTTGCCTTATAGAATTCAGCATTTCTGTGCTGGGGAAATAGGTTTTGCAGCTGTTTGAGCTCAGATTTTCAAGTTATTCACAAAATGAAAACCTATACTTTGTGTCGGGCGAGAACTCCATTCACTGCATGTAATAGCGAGAAACGCACTGTCTTGGCGAAATAAAGCATGTTTCTATAACTTCATACAGACAGCTGTAACTTTTGATAGAAGACTCAGACACACGTATTTATGGATTTGTCTTATAGAATTCAACACGCCCGTGCTGGGAAAATAGGTTTTGCAGCTGTTTGAGCTTAGATTTTCAAGTTATTCACAAAATGAAAACCTATACTTTGCGTCGGGCGAGAACTCCCTTCAAATGCATGTAATAGCGAGAAACGCATTAATTTGGTGAAATAAAGCGTTTTACTACAACTTCATAAAGATAGCTCTAACTTTTGATAGAAGACTCAGACACACGTATTTATTGCTTTATCTTATAGAATTCAAAACGCCCGTGCTGGGGAAATCGGTTTTGCAGCTGTTTGAGCTCAGATTTTCAAGTTATTCACAAAATGAAAACCTATACTTTGTGTCGGGCGAGAACTCCATTCAAATGCATGTAATAGCGAGAAACGCACTAACGTGGCGAAATAAAGCGATTTTCATTAACTTCATAAAGACAGCTGTAGCTTTTGATAGAAGACTCGGACACAGATATTTAAGGCTTTGCCTTATAGAATTCAGCATTTCTGTGCTGGGGAAATAGGTTTTGCAGCTGTTTGAGCTAAGATTTTCAAGTTATTCACAAAATGAAAACCTATACTTTGTTTCAGGCGAGAACTCCATTCAAATGCATGTAATAGCGAGGAACGCAGTGTACTGGCGAAATAAAGCGATTTTCATTTGCTAGATGAAGACAGCTGTAACTTTTGATAGAAGACTCGGACACAGATATTTAAGGCTTTGCCTTATAGAATTCAGCATTTCTGTGCTAGGGAAATAGGTTTTGCAGCTGTTTGAGCTAAGATTTTCAAGTTATTCACAAAATGAAAACCTATACTTTGTTTCAGGCGAGAACTCCATTCAAATGCATGTAATAGCGAGAAACGCACTGTCTTGGCGAAATAAAGCGTGTTTCTATAACTTCATACAGACAGCTGTAACTTTTGATAGAAGACTCGGACACAGATATTTAACCCTCATGCTCAGAGTACCCCACCCTCAGTAGAGACCGGTGAATGAAAATTTTAACCCTCATGCTTCCCTTCGGGGCAGCCCCAGACCCCGGGGGTCCCAGAGTACCCCAACCTCAGTAGAGACCGGTGAATGAAAATGTTAAAAAAAACCAGAATGATCATTTGGGGTCGAAGAGTGCCCCAGAGCGATTCTAATGGGTTCGTCAGGGGATCGGGAAAGAGAACGTAGCACTTGGGGACCACGCACAGAAGCTACTGTGGCACCATGGGGGTCATTGATACCCCAGTACATGAAAATGAAGCATAATCACAATAATAATAATAATAATAATAATAATAATAATAATAATAATAATAATGAGAAGAAGAAGAAGAAGAAGAAGAAGAATACAACACACAGATGCTTCTCAGTTTTATTTTATTTTATTTGAAATTACACTCACGATACAACTGAGGCAATCTGGAAGGCAAAATAAAAGTCAACAACGGGGTTGAATCAGCCTTTCAAGACAAACGAATCTCAGTAGATATGTCAAGAACAGGTTTACATGAAAAAAAAAGAAGGTTTACATTAAAAAAATATCAACAAACTGTCCGTGTTTCAGGCGCTCGGTGCTGTACAGCGCCTCTGGTGGCTGTGAATACATGATATAAATCTCACCGTAGGATGCGTGCATTGAAAGAATCAGCCTTTTGTTACAAACGAATCTCAGTAATCTCCTTTGTAACACTCTGTGACCAGCCGCAGCTGGCCGATTTTCACCACATCCTCTCCCACCAGTTTGTCGCCCTCTGCCTCTTTTCTGAGACAGCTGTCGGTGAGAGACTCGGGCGAAACGTCCTCTTTGAAAGCGTACGCATCCCCCAGGATGGTGTTTCCGGACGCACTCTTTCTCGAGCCTGTTTTACCGACCAGAAGGAGTCTCAGTTCTTCACGGGTCGCAGAGCCTGCGGGGTTGGGGAAACGATGGTTACATTTGAATCATTCTAGAAAAAAACAAAACAAAACATGAAACACTACGTTACACTAGGCTATTCTTTTGTTATCTTTGTATCGATGTTGACAGCAAGCAGTTTGTCTACATAAAGCGAGTACCACAAGCAGCACACAACCCTGGGATTGCACTTTACCTTTGTATCGATGATGACAGCGAGCAGTTTGCCCACGTAACGCGAGTAGCACAAGCAGCACACGTCCCTGAATCCAGCCTTTGGTCGCCAACATTTTCAGTAAGCTAAGAAAAGGAGAAAGGAAAAAGAGGTGAAATTAAGGCACATTCAGGGAAAGTCTTTCAGATCAGATTACCAAGTTAAACCACACTGAAAATACGCGTTGAATAAACCATGACCTCAAACTGGTCGGTTGTCCCACGTGTTTCCCCGTAGCTACTCCGGGCGCGCACACAATGAGCCCTGGTTTCGCGACGCAGGCGTAGCAACAACCTCCTTCTCCTCCTCACTGCCTCGTGTGTGTGTGTGTGGGTGTGTGTGTGTGTGTGTGTGTGTGTAGGAGGTACTGGGTTCCTCAAAGATGGTGGTGTTCGCGTAACCCGCCCTCCGCAGACCTAAGCGTACGCTACCGAGGCACTTGAGAACGATGTAGAGGGAGCAAGGATGAGGAGGAGGCAAGGAGTGTCTGAAGTCGAAACGGAGGGCGGTGTTCGCGTAGTAGTCAGGCCACAGAGCTGCTCTTTCACTAGCGAGGCGCTTGAGAAAGATGTAGAGGGAGTAAGGAGTACGAGGAGCAACGGAGAGCCCGAGGTCCAACTAGAGGGCGGTGTTCGCGAAACCGGCCATCCGCAGGCCTAAGCGTACGCTCGCGAGGAGCATAAACGGAGGGCCATGTTCACGTAATGGGTAGGCCAAATGGCTGCTCTTTCACTAGCGAGGCACTTGAGAACAATGAGAGGGAGCAAGGAGGAGGAGGAGACACGGAGAGCCCGAGGTCCAATTGGAGGGCGGTGTTCACGTAATAGGCAGGCAAAACAGCTTCTCTTTCACTAGCGAGGCGCATGAGAACGAAGGAGAAGGAGCAAGGAGGACGAGGAGCAACGGAGATCCCGAGGTCCTCACCGAAGGGGGTGTTCGCGAAACCGGCCCTCCGCAGACATAAGCGTACGCTAGCGAGGAGCATAAACGGAGGGCGGTGTTCGCGTAATGGGCAGGCCAAACAGCTGCGCTTTTACTAGCGAGGCACTTGAGAATGATGGAGAGAAAGCAAGGAGGACACGGAGGCACGGAGAGCCCGAGGTCCAAATGGAGGGCGGTGTTCGCGTAATAGGCAGGCCAAACAGCTGCTCTTTCACTAGCGAGGCGCAGGGGAACGATGTAGAGGGAGCAAGGAGGACGAGGAGGCATGGAGAGCCCGAGGTTCAACTGGAGGGCAGTGTTCGCATAATAGGCAGGCCAAACAGCTTCTCTTTCACTAGCGAGGCGCATGAGAACAAAGGAGAGGGAGCAGGGAGGACGAGGAGCAAAGGAGATCCAGAGGTCCTCATCGAAGGCGGTGTTCAAGAAACCGGCCCTCCGCAGACATAAGCGTACGCTAGCGAGGAGCATAAACGGAGGGCAGTGTTCGCGTAATAGGAAGGCCAAACAGCTTCTCTTTTACTAGCGAGGCGCTTGAGAACGATGTAGAGGGAGCAAGGAGGACGAGGAGCAACGGAGAGCCCGAGGTCCAACTGGAGGGCGGTGTTCGCGTAATAGGCCCTCCGCAGACCTCAGCCTACTCTCGCGAGGAGCATAAACCGAGGGCGGTGTTCGTGTACTAGGAAGGCCAAACAGCTTCTCTTTCACTAGCGAGGCGCATGAGAACGAAGGAGAAGGAGCAAGGAGGACGCGGAGCAACGGAGATCCCGAGGTCCTCACCGAAGGGGGTGTTCGCGAAACCGGCCCTCCGCAGACATAAGCGTATGCTAGCGAGGAGCATAAACAGAGGGCGGTGTTCGCGTAATGGGCAGGCCAAACAGCTGCGCTTTCACTAGCGAGGCACTTGAGAATGATGGAGAGAAAGCAAGGAGGACACGGAGGCACGGAAAGCCCGAGGTCCTCACCGAAGGGGGGTGTTCGCGAAACCGGCCCTCCGGAGACCTAAGCGTACGCTAGCGAGGAGCATCTGAATGATGTAGAGGGAGCAAGGATGAGGAGGAGGCAAGGAGTGTCTGAAGTCCAAACGGAGGATGGTGTTCGCGTAATAGGCAGGCCAAACAGCTGCTCTTTCACTAGCGAGGCACTTGAGAGTAATGTAGAAGGGGCAAGGAAGACGGGGAGCAACGGAGATCCCAAGGTCTTCACCGAAGAGGGTGTTCGCGAAACCCACCCTCTGCAAACCTAAGCGTACTCTAGCGAGGAGCGGGACAAGGATGTAGAGCGAGCAAGGAGGACGAGGAGGCACGGAGAGCCCGAGGTCCAAACGGAGGGCGGTGTTCGCGTAATAGGCAGACCAAACAGCTGCTCTTTCACTAGCGAGGCGCAGGAGAACGATGGAGAAGGAGCAAGGCAGACGAGGAGCAACGGAGAGCCCGAGGTCCTCACTCAGGCCCATTTACGCGTAACCCAAGGCCCATCCGGCAAAGCGCTCACCTGCAAGGAGCAGGAGAATGGAACAGAAGGAGGTCGCAGGACTAGGAGGCAAAGAGAGTCCGAGGTCCTCACTTAGGCCGGTTTATGCAAACACTGCCGAGAAGGAGACCACGATGATGATGATGTGAAGTTGAGAGTTGTTTCCTCCGGCGGTTCGGGGTCCCTCCGGACCCCAGTGTTTGCCATCGTAACTTACGAATGGCGGTTCGGGGTCCCTCCAGACCCCAGTGTTTGCAATCGTAACTTACGAATGTGTATTGGGGTTGCGAAATACCCCATCGTGGGTACGCTTTGACCCCATAGTAATCGTGGAGTAGAGAACATCCCTGCTCCTCTCGAAGGCCGGTTTACGCGTAACCCGAGGCCCATCCGGCTAAGCGCTCGCCTGTGAGGAGCAGGAGAACGGAACAGAAGGAGGAATGCGGACTTGGAGGCAGGGAGAGTCCGAAGTCCTCACTTAGGGACGTTTACGCGAACACTGCCGAGAAAGAGACGACGATGATGATGATGGTGTGAAGTTGAGAGTTGTTTCCTCCAGCGGTTTGGGGTCCCTCCGGACCCCAGTGTTTGCCATCGTAACTTACGAATGGCGGTTCGGGGTCCCTCCAGACCCCAGTGTTTGCAATCGTAACTTACGAATGTGTATTGGGGTTGCAAAATACCCCATCGTGGGTACGCTTTGACCCCATAGTAATCGTGGAGTAGAGAACATCCCTGCTCCTCTCGAAGGCCGGTTTACGCATAACCCGAGGCCCATCCGGCTAAACGCTCCCCTGTGACGAGCAGGAGAACGGAACAGAAGGAGGAAGGAGGACTTGTAGGCAGGAAGAGTCTGAGGTCCTCACTCAGGCCCATTTACGCGAACACTGCCGAGAAGGAGACGACGATGATGATGATGATGATGATGATAATGATGATGTAAAGTTGAGAGTTGTTTCCTCCGGCGGTTCGGGGTCCCTCCGGACCCCAGTGTTTGCCATCGTAACTTACGAATGGCGGTTCGGGGTCCCTCCATACCCCAGTGTTTGCCATCGTAACTTACGAATGTGTATTGGGGTTGCAAAATACCCCATCGTGGGTACGCTTCGACCCCATAGTAATCGTGGAGTAGAGAACATCCCTGCTCCTCTCGAAGGCCGTTTTACGCGTAACCCGAGGCCCATCACGCTAAGCGCTCGCCTGTGAGGAGCAGGAGAACGGAGCAGCAGGAGGAAGGAGGACTTGGAGGCAGGGAGAGTCCGAGGTCCTCACTTAGGGCCGTTTTCGTGTAACCTTGAACCCATCCGGCTAGGCGCTCGCCTGCGAGGAGGAGGAGAACGGAGCAGAAGGAGGAAGGAGGACGCTGAGGCAGGGAGAGTCCAAGGTCCTCACTGAGATCCGTTTACGCGAACACTGTCGAAAACGAGACGATGATGATGATGATGATGATGTGAAGTTGAGAGTTGTTTCCTCCGGCGGTTCGGGGTCCCTCCAGACCCCAGTGTTTGCAATCGTAACTTACGAATGTGTATTGGGGTTGCGAAATACCCCATCGTGGGTACGCTTTGACCCCATAGTAAACGTGGAGTAGAGAACATCCCTGCTCCTCTCGAAGGCCGGTTTACGCATAACCCGAGGCCCATCCGGCTAAACGCTCCCCTGTGACGAGCAGGAGAACGGAACAGAAGGAGGAAGGAGGACTTGTAGGCAGGGAGAGTCTGAGGTCCTCACTCAGGCCCATTTACGCGAACACTGCCGAGAAGGAGACGACGATGATGATGATGATGATGATGATAATGATGATGTAAAGTTGAGAGTTGTTTCCTCCGGCGGTTCGGGGTCCCTCCGGACCCCAGTGTTTGCCATCGTAACTTACGAATGGCGGTTCGGGGTCCCTCCATACCCCAGTGTTTGCCATCGTAACTTACGAATGTGTATTGGGGTTGCAAAATACCCCATCGTGGGTACGCTTCGACCCCATAGTAATCGTGGAGTAGAGAACATCCCTGCTCCTCTCGAAGGCCGTTTTACGCGTAACCCGAGGCCCATCACGCTAAGCGCTCGCCTGTGAGGAGCAGGAGAACGGAGCAGCAGGAGGAAGGAGGACTTGGAGGCAGGGAGAGTCCGAGGTCCTCACTTAGGGCCGTTTTCGTGTAACCTTGAACCCATCCGGCTAGGCGCTCGCCTGCGAGGAGGAGGAGAACGGAGCAGAAGGAGGAAGGAGGACGCTGAGGCAGGGAGAGTCCGAGGTCCTCACTGAGATCCGTTTACGCGAACACTGTCGAAAACGAGACGATGATGATGATGATGATGATGTGAAGTTGAGAGTTGTTTCCTCCGGCGGTTCGGGGTCCCTCCAGACCCCAGTGTTTGCAATCGTAACTTACGAATGTGTATTGGGGTTGCGAAATACCCCATCGTGGGTACGCTTTGACCCCATAGTAAACGTGGAGTAGAGAACATCCCTGCTCCTCTCGAAGGCCGGTTTACGCCTAACCCGAGGTCCATCACGCTAAGCGCTCGCCCGTGAGGAGCAGGAGAACGGAGCAGAAGGAGGAAGGAGGACGCTGAGGCAGGGAGAGTCCGAGGTCCTCACTGAGATCCGTTTACGCGAACACTGTCGAAAAAGAGACGATGATGATGATGATGATGATGATGATGTGAAGTTGAGAGTTGTTTCCTCCGGCGGTTCGCGGTCCCTCCAGACCCCAGTGTTTGCCATCGTAACTTACTAATGTGCATTGGGGGTTGCGAAATACCCTATCGCGATTACAAAGGGGTCACAGTGTACCCACGGTGTTCAAAGCACCCCCAGTCCTCGCTAAGGCCGGTTTACGCGTAACCCGGGGCCCACCAGCTAGGCGCTTGCCTGCGAGGAGCAGGAGAACGGAACAGAAGGAGGTAGGAGGACCAGGAGGCAGGGAGAGTTCAAGTTCCTTAGGCCAGATTACGCGTAACCCGGGGCCCAGCCAGCTAAGTGCTCGCCTTCGAGGAGCAGGAGAACAGAGCAGCAGGAGGTAGGAGGATAAGGATACAGGGGGAGTCCGAGGTCCTCATGGAAGCCGGTTTACGCGAACACTGCCCTCTGCAAAGCTAAGCGTCGGACAGCGAGGAGCAGGAGAACCGAGGAGAAGGAGAAAGGAGGATGCTGAGGCAGGGGAGTCCGAGGTCCTTGCTTAGGTCGGTTTACGCGAACACAACCGAGAAGGAGAAGATGATGATGATGATGATGATGATGTGAAGTTGAGAGTTGTTTCCTCCGGCCGTTCGGGGTCCCTCCAGACCGCAGTGTTTGCCATCGTAACTTACGAATGTGCATTGAGGTTGCGAAATACCCCATGGTGGGTACACTTTGACCACTTAGTAATCGCGGAGTAGAAAGCACCCCCGGTCCTCACTTAGGCCCGTTTACGCGAACACTGCCGAGAAGGAGACGATGATGATGATGATGATGATGTGAAGTTGAGAGTTGTTTCCTCCGGCCGTTCGGGGTCCCTCCAGACCCCAGTGTTTGCCATTGTAACTTACGAATGTGCATTTGGGTTGCGAAATACCCCATCGCGATTCCTAAAGGGTCACACATTACCCACGGAACACAGAGCGCCCGAGGTCCCAACTTAGGCCTGTTTACGTGTAACTCGGGGCCCATCCGGCTAAGCGCTGGCCTGCGAGGTGCAGAAGAACGGAGCAGAAGGAGGAAAAAGGAGAGGGAGGCAGAGAGAGTCCGAGGTCCTCACTTAGGCCGGTTTACGCATAACCCGGGGCCCATCCGACAAGGTGCTTGCCTTCGAGGAGCAGCAGAACGGAGCAGAAGGAGGTAGGAGGACTAGCAGGCAGGGAGAGTCCGAGGTCCCCACTTAGGCTGGTTTACGCGAACACTGCCGAGAAGGAGACGATGATGATGATGATGATGATGATGAAGATGATGATATGAAGTTGAGAGTTGTTGCCGTGGCGCTTGGGGGTCCCTCCAGACCCCAGTGTTTCCCATCGTAACTTACGAACGTGCATTGGGGTTGCGAAATACCCCATCGCCATTACTAAGGGGTCACAGAGTGCCCACAGAGTAGAGAGCTACCCCAGTCCTCACTTAGGCCAGTTTATGCGTAAACCGGGGCCCATCCGGCAAGGTGCTCGCCTTCGAGGAGCAGGAGAATGGAGCAGAAGGAGGAAGGAGGACCAGCAGGCATGGAAAGTCCGAGGTCCTCACTTAGGCCGGTTTACGCGTAACCCGGGGCCCGTAAGGCTAAGCCCTACCCTGCGAAGAGCAGGAGAACCGAGGAGCAGGAGGTAGGAGGACTGGGATGCCGGAGGCGTCCGAGGTCCTCACTTAGGCTGGTTTATGCGAACACCCTCTGCAAAGCTAAGCATCCCACAGCGAGGCGCAGGAGAACCAAGAGGAAGGAGGTAGGAGGACTAGGAGGCAGGGAGAGTCCCAGGTCCTCACCTAGGGCGGTTTACGCGACCACTGCCAAGAAGGAGATGATGATGATGATGATGATGATGGGAAGTTGAGAGTTGTTTCCTCCGGCAGTTCGGGGTCCCTCCAGACCCCAGTGTTTGTCATTGTAACTTACGAATGTGCATTGGGGTTGCGAAATACCCCATCACCATTACTAAGGGGTGACAGAGTACCCACGGAACACAGAGCGCCCGAGGTCCTCACTGAGGCCGGTTTACGCGAACACTCTCGAGAAGGAGACGATGATGATGATGATGAAGATGAAGATGATGATGTGAAGTTGAGAGTTGTTGCCTTGGCGCTTGGGGGTCCCTCCAGACCCCAAGGTTTGCCATCGTAACTTACCCGATCGATGGAGGGTTACAGCCGATTAGGTGCCTTTGTCCGACGCTGTGACGAGACCCGCTATAGCTGGGGGTCCACCTGACCCCCATCCGCCCCCACCCCGAGCCGGGGCCCTGTTTCGCGACGAGACCTGGGTCTGCGCTGCCGGGGTCTGCGTGACCCCCCCCTCCCTTTTGTTTTTTTTTTTTGGTCCAGGCCGCACAAGGGTTAACATATGCAGATGCAAGTGTAAAACCATTGCTTCAGTGGTGGACCTTGGCTGGTGGTGTGTGAGGAAACATGTATTCCCTTGTAGTGTACCTTTGCTTCAAATAAATAACTAAATACTTTTTAAAAGAGGAATTTCCTATAAACAAACAAATGCAATAAAACTCAGTCCTTCGTCACTGTAAATGTTTCACTGAAATTCCATAAAAAGAAGTCAGAACTCTCATCACCTGACCACTTTTTAGCCAATGAGCTGTTTTTCACCCCTCCCCCCTCACTTCGTGACTTCGAGTTGAGGAGTAGGGACACTTTGCTGGTGTGGAGAAGCCAACAGGTAACTTTAAACTTTAAACTTTCGAATTTTGCCAGCTTTGTAGCCCAGCAACCGGTCAGATTTAGTTTTGTTGAGGTTTTTCTTTGGTGTATATTCCTTGATTGAGTTTTGTATTTCAATGTAATTCTCATGCTAAAGCTAGCTTTTTTGATGACACGCGGTCATGTATTTAATTAGTCAAGGTTAAATACCTAGTCTAACACACACCTTTTTAGTTAAACTGTAACATTTGAAATTACTGAGATGTTATTATTTATTCATCCCACTGTCTCCAGATTTTAAGCAACGCTGAAATATAGGTGACACGCTATTAATGAGACATTTAACCGAGGTAGCTGACATTTAACTCTCTGGAGTGCAGATTATATTGCCAATTTACGGTGTATCAGCAACATGCGTATATAACAGTTTTTAAAAATGTGTTGATAGGCCAAGTAAAACCAGAGTTATGATACATAATTTACGCTTTTTCCTGAAAACTGTCGTCACGTTTAGTGCAGGAAAATATAAAAACGGTATTTTCTTTAAAAAAAAAACAAACAAACATAGATACATTATTGCCTCTCCTTTCCTATTGTGGTGGATAAATGAACATGAGCCGATGAAACAATTAAATCAAAAGTAGTCAAAAACAGCCAATTATACCCTTGACTCCAGAGGGTTAAAGACACCTCCTGTAAGAGATCAGTTTTCATTGTAAACTATTTTCCTGAAATATTAAATAAATTGCACTATTTTTTTTCTTTTTCTGAGACAGTGTATTGCAATGAGGCCCCCGAGAGCAAAACTTAAACCGAAAGATGAAGCAGTAAAATTTTCATCTTTGGGGCAGGACAAAGATGGATTTGAAGTGAAATTCATAAATTCAGTAAAAGGTGAGGTACTAGGATACTTGTTGAGGATTTTTGGCACAGTTATAAGTTTAACCATTGCAGTAGACCAATGTTGACATTTTCTATTTTCTTTATAAGGCCGAGGAGTGTTTAGTAGGTGCAACTATAACAAAGGAGACTTCCTTCTGGAATATCGCGCGGAGACGTTGTAACCAAGAAGGAATATGAAAACAGAACAAGATTGTACCATGACGCCTTAAAGGTTTTTCTTTTTGAATTCCGGTACAATGGACAACAATTATGGTATGTAAATTAGAATAATTCATTTTTCAGCCTACTACTAGCTTGTTACAAATCCATATAATTAAAAATGTAATCAAATTGTTCAGCCTTTTTATAAACCTTGTGTAATTTTGTGTCTTACATTTTTTGTTATTTCAGCATTGATGCAGCCAGAGAGGATGGCTCCTTGGGCAGACTGGTGAATGATGATCACGTGAGCCCAAACAGCAAAATGAGGACAATCGCAATAAATGGAAAGCCTCATCTCTGTTTATTTGCCATAAAAGACATCAAGCCGGGGGAAGAAATAACATACAATTACGGTGACTCTGACTGGCCATGGAGAGTAAAGGTACATATTATATTTACATTTACCGTAGTGTAGCTACGTAACTGTATTGTATAGTCTCAACGTATCTGTGTTGAATGGATGTTAATGTACTTTTGTGTTTGCTTGCACAAGGTTTCAGAGCACCCTGACCGTTCTCAAGCTGATGTGCCCATGGCATCGTCGTCTCTTAAAGATGATGAGCAGGTGACTAATTTTCTGGTGTTGTTATTATTGCAACAAGAACACAGCAAAGTTGTTTGTATGTTGATAGTGAGGGTGTTAGACAAAAGTCCTGTAGTGTTGGTTAATGTAAGGTACCTACATTATGAGGACTGTGTGTGGATACTGCCGAGAGTCATGTTGGTTTACACTGGAGAATTAATTTTCACTCAGTATTACTGCATTACATTTACCTCATTTATGTCAATAACCAGTATACCTTCATAACTGTATTGTATAGTCTCAACGTATCTGTGTTGAATGGATGTTAATGTACTTTTGTGTTTGCTTGCACAAGGTTTCAGAGCACCCTGACCGTTCTCAAGCTGATGTGCCCATGGCATCGTCCTCCTTTGAAGTTGATGAGCAGGTGACTAATTTTCTGGTGTTGTTATTATTGCAACAAGAACACAGCAGAGTTGTTTGTATGTTGATAGTGAGGGTGTTAGACACAAGTCCTGTAGTGTTGCTTAATGTAAGGTACCTACATTATGAGGACTGTGTGTGAGCTGGATGTGTAAGTCTTTTGAAAGATGGGCTCTCAAGTCTATGTGTAACAGAGACCCTGCAGTGTATGAAGCTTTCAGGTACATTATTATGAGGACTGTGTGTGGATACTGCCGAGTGTCATGTTGTTTTACACTGGAGAATTAATTTTCACTCAATAGAGATTGACAGACCACGTGACTTTCGCACATTGCATTCTGGGTACAAGTGGCAACAAAATCAAAACACTGCATCAAGCGCTAGTATTTCCAGCACCGGTAATCATTAATTCTGCGGTTTTAATCCCTACTTGCATATTATTTGCCCCAAGAACAGTTATGTATAAAACGACGGAGAACATGGCAGGTCCGTACAAAGACAGACTTGACGAAAAGGCAAAAAAATCAAAGGAGTGAAAGGGTTAGACCCATACGAGCATACCGAGTGGAGTAAGGACATTAGCGTGCTGCCCAACTTTCATCACGCACATATTTATAATTAGATGGTCCTAAGTGTGAGTGCATACACTCACAAAATGTTTAGTAACTTCAGATCCCTGCAACAAGCCCAGGTCCATTTTACTTTGGTGATTTGGACTATTCCATTTCACAGCTGTTGTTAATTTTTTTTCCTTTATCTCCTGTACAGGCCAACGCAAAGTATTTGTCGTTTCAGGTTGTAGTATTACACAACATTTTCAGATCTAATAGAAATAAAATGAGTGTTTCGTAATTCATTCAATTTATTGTCCTCGTTTATAACTGGCATTATTGTTTCATTCTATTATAGAATCTTACAAGAAAGAGGCAAAATTGTATTCCATCGTGCTTTCTTAGCTGCTTCGGTGAAAAACAAATCAACAATGCAACAATGCTCGCCTCTGTCAGTGCGCTCCAGGGTGGCTGTGGCTACAATGTAGCTTGCCATCACCAGTGTGTGAAGGGGTGGATGACTGGATATGTAAAGGCTTTGGGGTCCTTAGGGACTAGTAAAGCGCTATATAAATACAGGCCAAACTCCAAACTCCAAAAAAAACAACAACATTGCAAAACAACATACTGGAAAACAGTTATTCATCACTTGATTGCTTCAATGCAACACTTGGGCACATATATGCAGGACTTCTCGTGGCTGTTTTGATATCGCTCTCTCTCTTAACCGATCAAATCTCGCTGTGGTAGCAGCTTTAAACTCGGTATGACCCAGGCTGATAGAGGGCGCCCAGTCTGGATCGCATTCCAGCATTTTGTAGGCTGGTTTTCCTACAAAACACAACAAACATTAGCCCGCAAAGCCACAGTGAACAAAGCAGCATAGCGCAACGAATTTAATTCAAATGAGTATAAGATTTATTTGTAACCTACATCAACAATTATGTTATGATAAATTACGTAATAACTACAACAGAAGACTTGCCTTTGTGGAAATGCTTCGAGCAGACTAACATGTGAACTGGAGTGTTCTGGGACGTTATATTTGGTCTTCGAATGGCTGCAATCCAGACCCTCCCTCGGCTCGTTGTTACTTCTGAAACATGGCTTGAACAATTTCTCTTCCTTGACGGAATCCGATAAAAACCGATCTCTTTACCCGTCGGCTTCCCGTGGCTGTCATGCAACCGGCTATTGCAGTTAATAATACAAAAGCTTCTTGCCATTCTTTGTGTTTCTTTTTATCGCTGTGTGACTGTTTTCATGTGAAAGCCTGCGTGCGCTAGTACCGCTTGCCACTCGTACCCATAATCCTTTGCGGTTTTACCCCAGCATGACATCACATTTTCAATCTCTATATTACTGCATTACATTTACCTCATTTATGTCAACAACCAGTGTACCTTCATAACTGTATTGTATAGTCTCAACGTATCTGTGTTGAATGGATGTTAATGTACTTTTGTGTTTGCTTGCACAAGGTTTCAGAGCACCCTGACCGTTCTCAAGCTGATGTGCCCATGGCATCGTCGTCTCTTAAAGATGATGAGCAGGTGACTAATTTTCTGGTGTTGTTATTATTGCAACAAGAACACAGCAGAGTTGTTTGTATGTTGATAGTGAGGGTGTTAGATAAAAGTCCTGTAGTGTTGGTTAATATAAGGTACCTACATTATGAGGACTGTGTGTGGATACTGCCGAGAGTCATGTTGGTTTACACTGGAGAATTAATTTTCACTCAGTATTACTGCATTACATTTACCTCATTTATGTCAATAACCAGTGTACCTTCATAACTGTATTGTATAGTCTCAACGTATCTGTGTTGAATGGATGTTAATGTACTTTTGTGTTTGCTTGCACAAGGTTTCAGAGCACCCTGACCGTTCTCAAGCTGCTGTGCCCATGGCATCGTCCTCCTTTGAAGTTGATGAGCAGGTGACTAATTTTCTGGTGTTGTTATTATTGCAACAAGAACACAGCAGAGTTGTTTGTATGTTGATAGTGAGGGTGTTAGACACAAGTCCTGTAGTGTTGGTTAATGTAAGGTACCTACATTATGAGGACTGTGTGTGTTTTGGATGCGCAAGTCTATTGAAAGATGGGCTCTTCCACAACATTTCTTCCTGATGTTTGCCAATGTTTTAAATCAACAGCTAAGCCACTCGATTTGCGTTTAACTGAGACTTCAACTTAAAGTCAATGAGCAGTGGTTACACAGATGCTCTTTTACTTAAAAATTATAGTCAGTCTATCAGAAAATATGCTTAAATTATGATGGGGAAACCCTGAAATGTTGGATCTTACTGTATGTGTTCATGTCACATGGTCGCAGCAAATGAGGGAAGTTTTTTTTCATGGCACGAAAGAATTGAAAATGAATGGTATAAACTCAACGAACTTTGTTTTTCAACAGAACTGCAAACATGATGTGGTGTATTCATCAGAGACAATGTTGAAAAAATGTGCCTTTTGTAATGCACATTTTCCTGCTTTCAAGTTGATTTGCGTGAAATGTAAAGGTGAGTATTCTTGTCCTTTTATTTTAGATGATTGTCAAGATATTACTCTATTAACAAGAGGAAGTTATTACCTGTAATATTTAATTTATTGTTTCTGCTGGCACATTATTTATTCCCCTATCTTATGTTTTTTTAAGTTACTGGCTCTACACACCAGCTTTCTTACATTTGTCTGTTTTTATTCTGTCATCTGCCATTGTATAATGACTTGGGGTACTGTGTGTGAATTGTGCTTAACAGAATGTAAACGCATTCATGAGCAAAACATTGTCATGCTGGCAGATTTCTAATTCTTATGGAAATATTCAGTTTATTTCAATTTTAATATGTGATTCTTGTGTCAAATATTAATGACACAAGTTATTCAGTAACTAGTGGAGACATACAAACAGGTTTTAGAAGTAAACTTTTAAGTTCTGCTTTCCTGACTATATCAAGCAGTATTCTGCCTTTAGTATTACCAGCTATTACAGGCCTTTTAAAGGAGTAATACCAGTTTGTCAAACTACGGCAAAATAAAACTCCATCTAACCTTCAGTCATTGACTAAAAAAATGCAACATGGTCATTATTAGTGGACCATTAAAATCAATTTATGTAAAATAAATATTGTGACACCATTTGTTCCACTACTTTGATACTTTAGTACCAACTCGTCTCAAACATGTACAAGTTAATTACCAATTCTCAAAACCCATCCCTAAAAAAATGTATTTTGTATGGTATGTAATTTTTGCTTTTGTTCTGGGAACCTAAAATCATTAAGCTGCATGGAAGTACTTGAATATCTTTTGTAATGTAAATGCATAAACACGTTCTGTTTTTCATCTGTCTAGGGTGCTCTTGTATCTGGCACAAGTCCTGTTACATCAAAAGCACAAGGCTTGGACTTGAACTGGTAGGTTATTGTAAGAATTTACATTGTTAAATTTTAGTACTTAAGATACATTATGTAGACTTATTTTTCTTTTTCTTTTTTTTTTTCAAGGTTAGTGAAGAAACTAGTTCAAGTGAAGAGATGTCAGGGGAAGAATATATTCCGCATTCTAGCAGTTACTCAGACAGTTCAGCTGAAATTACCCCCCTACGTTCAAAATCTTTAAATATGCTCATATTGGAGGATTGCAGTGAACTTTCGCCAGAAATTTCAAAAATCAGAGACAGCACAGAAATTTTCTTGGTTGAAGGGCCAGTGTCTAAAGGTGCAGATACTACAGAGAAGCAGGTGAAAACTTGTGCGGAGAGTAAACAAGAAAAAGTATCAGAAGTTCAGAGTGAAGTTGCATCTGTGGAGCCTGGCACAGGAACTGGGGAAGTTGAGAGCACACAGTCTTCACACATATCCTCTTCAGCAAATCCCAAAAATTATTGCTTCATCTGTGACAAACCACAGTCAAAATTGGCCCGACACTTGAAGACCCATGAGAAGACGAATGCCGAAGTTGCTCAAATTTTAGCACTCCCAAAAGACTCAAAATATCGTAAAAAGATGCTTGAGAAAATGAGGAATAAGGGTAACTTTCAACACAACACAGATGTTTTAACAAGTGGTAGTGGACTGTTAAAACTAAAACGCAAATCCAAGAAAAACTATGATGTGAAACAGTATGTGCACTGCATGTATTGTCAAGGAATGTACCTTCGGAGAGACCTCTGGCGACATGCTCGTAAATGTCTCTCAAAACCGATGGAGGCTGATGAAAAGGCAGGAAGAAAAAGAGTCTTGTCCTTGTCCATGATGGTGGACTCAACACTGTGTCAACAAATATCCCAAGGTGTATGGAAGCTTTTAACTGTGATGAAAGATGATGAAGTTTCTGCTGCTGTGCGAAGTGACTTTTACATTCTTTAGCTTGCGCAGTCATTTTTCAACAAACATGGTCAAGATCCGACCAAACATGAATATATTCGGCAGAAGATCCGTGAAGTTGGAAGACTTCTACTGATCCTACGCAAGGAATATTCAATATACAACCTTGAGGATGCGATCAGACCTGCAAATTTTCATAAACTTATCCAGGCTGTCAAGGAGGTGGCTGGGTTTGACGAAGACAGGCTCTCCTATAAAACTCCAAGTCTTGCTCTAAAGTTGGGTCACTCATTGCACAAGATATGTGACATCATACAGTGTAGGGCTCTGATAGCAGAAGACAATGAGCTGGAAAAGTCAACACAGACTTTCAAAAAACTGTATGCATCAAAATGGTCTGAGCTTATTTCTCACAGAGCTTTAACAACACTGAGTGACAAGCACTTTAACAAGCCACACTCCCTTTCACTGAGGATGTGCAGCGTCTTCACCAATATCTTGAAAAGATGGCAAATTCAGCATCGGAGAAATTGAAAAATAATCCATCACCACAAGCCTATGGGGAACTTTGCAGAATAACTTTGTCAAAAATTATTTTATTCAATCGAAGAAGAGGAGGAGAGGTTTCAAAGATGCAGCTGGAAGCCTTTCTTCAGAGGGACACAGCTACCCTACATAAGGATGTTGCAGTTGGTCTCTCTAAGTTTGAGCAAAAACTGTGTGCACATTTCAGTCGTGTTGAAATTAAGGGTAAAAGAGGCCGAAAGGTTGCTGTACTGTTATCACCAGACATGGTTGAAGCCCTAACGCAGCTCATAAGCAGAAGACTAGAGTGTGGAGTCCCGGAAGAAAACCCCTTCCTCTTTGCAAGACCCAACTGTTTGACTCCTTACAGAGGACAGGACTGTCTCAGGATTTATGCAAATGAGTGTGGTGCACAAAGTCCTGAACTCCTTAGGTCAACACAGCTACGCAAACATGTTGCAACTTTGTCACAGGTCTTGAACCTAAAAAATCACGAGCTTGACCAAGTTGCTGACTTTCTGGGCCATGATATCCGTGTCCACAGAGAATATTACAGACTTCCAGAGGCTACAGTCCAGCTGGCAAAAATATCAAAACTACTACTTGCCATGGAGAAAGGGACCCTTGGAAATCTCCAAGGCAAAACATTGGAAGAGATTGAAATTGAAGGTATTTCTAAGTAGTAATAGTATTTTTAAGTCGTCTAGTTTTTAAGCTTTTGAGTGTTCTTAACACAATATATTTAATAACCTTACCTTTACATTAAAGCTGTTAAGAGAAACAAGCAATGTTTGTACCTGCTGCTTAACATCTCCAAAAAGTTGATTCTGTTCATCTGGACGTAGCGTTTTGTGGGAGAAACGTTTCGTTACTCATCCAAGTGACTTCTTCAGTCTCAGCTGACTGCAGGTTTCAATCTTATAAACAGTACATTTGCATAATGACTGAAACCAGCCCACTGAAGGAACAATGAGCTGGGAGGTCAGTTCCTTAATCTTAATTATGCAGATTCTCACGACCATTGATCAACAACCACTGACCAAAACCCACTGATCAATGGCCATGAATACCATTCACAGAGAGTTGGGGAATGGCTGCAATCACAGCATTGTAAGATGGCGAAAGATGTACCCTTAGGCCCCCTCCTCAATTCAGAGATGGTCTTTCCCTTTTCACATAAATGGCCTCCTTGACTCCATGCTCAAACCAGCGTTCTTCCCTGTCCAAGATGTGTACATCCTCATCATTGAAAGAGTGTCCACTGGCCTGTAGGTGTAAATAGACTGCAGAGTCCTGGCCTGACGAGGTAGCTCTTCTGTGTTGTGCCATCCGCTTCGCCAGAGTTTGTTTGATTTCCCCGATGTATAAATCCTGGCAATCCTCCTGGCACCTAACAGCGGACACTGTTACTCTGTTTGTGTCAGGGGACCCGATCCTTGGGGTGGACCAGTTTTTGGCGCAGCGTGTTTTGGGGTTTAAAAGCCACAGAGACCCGGTGTTTAGAAAAAATGCGTCTCAGCTGCTCCGATACTCCTGACACATATGGGATCACTACAGGTTTTCGCTTGGGCAGCGGTTGTCCTTCTCTCCTCAATCGGCTGGAGCTTTCTTTAGGAGCCGTCCCAGCTTTGACAAAAGTCCAGCTGGGATAACCACATTTACTCAGGGCCTTCTTGATGTGCCGTTCTTCTGCCTCCCTGGCCGCTGTGTCAGTGGGGATGGTGTTCGCTCTGTGTTGTAGCATCCTGATGACACCCAGTTTGTGCTCCAGTGGATGATGAGAGTCAAACCTTAAATACTGATCCGTATGTGTAGGTTTACGGTACACGTCAGCTTTTAGATGTCCCCCATTACTGATGGAAATCTCACAGTCTAAGAAGGCTAACCTACCACTTTTCATATCCTCCCTGGTGAATTTGATGTGTCGGTCCACCGAGTTAATGTGATCTGTGAATTGTGGTACGTCCTGAGATTTGATTTTCACCCAGGTGTCATCCACATATCTGAACCAATGGATTGGTGGTGTTCCAGGGTAGGATAGCAAAGCCCTCTTTTCCACTTCTTCCATGTACAAATTGGCCACAATGGGTGAAACTGGGGAGCCCATGGCACACCCATGTTTCTGCCTGTAGAACTGACCCTTGTATGTGAAGTAGGTGGAATGAAGACACAGTTCCAAAAGCAAACACACTTGGTCAATGCTGAGAGTGGTCCTGTTGCTGAGGTTGGTGTCATCCTGTAATCTCTTACGGACTACCTCCAACGCTTCCGTGACTGGGATGCAAGTGAAGAGAGATGTAACGTCGTACGAGACCATGGTTTCATCTGCCTCCGTAATGACATCTCTCACCTTCTCAACAAAATCCAGGGTGTTCTGGATGTGGCGTTCAGAGCTGCCCACCAGCGGGTTGAGGATCGAAGCCAGAAACTTGGAGATGTTATAGGTGAAAGAGTTGATCATGCAGACAATCATTTTTAAAGGTGCACCCTGTTTATGTATTTTTGGTAAACCATACAGGCTTGGTGTAGATTCCCCTGGGTACAGCCTGTGGTATGAGGTCCGGTCAATAGCCTTGTCTTGTTCTAACTGCTTCAGACAGTCTATCACCCTCTTCCTGTAACCACTTCCTGGGTCTTGTTTCAGGGGCTCATAAGTATTTTCATCAATAAGTAGTGACAAAATCTTCTCATGATAGTCTTTCTGGTTTAGCAATACTGTGCACCTACCCTTGTCTGCCAGAAGGATGATAATGTTGTTGTCATCACTAAGTGATGTGAGTGCCTTCCTCTCCTCTATGGTGATGTTGGATGCTGGGGGCTTTGCATTGCTGAGACAGGCCGAAACTTTCATCCGTAGTTGCTCTGCTTCCACTTCTGCAATATTGTTGTTACGAATTGCTGTTTCTGTGGCTGTGATCAGCTCCACTAGTGGGATTTGTCCCGGTGTGACAGCAAAATTCAGCCCTTTAGCAAGGATGTTTTTCTCTGTTTGGGTGAGCTGTCTGTCAGACAAATTCTTCACCCACTTGTCCACATCCTCGGTGTCGCATCCTTGTCTCTACTGGTCACTGAGGACACTCTCCGTATTTTGCCGTGGTTTCCGACGTACAACAAGTAAGTCAAACTTCCTTTGTTGCCTGGTCTTAGACTTCTTGTGCTGTGCTAGACGAGCCTTCTCAGTAAAGTCAAACACCTTTTTAAGAGTATTCTCATCTAAAAGCATTGTCAGTCTCTGTCGGATCCGCTCCTCTTGAGATTTTAGCATGTCGATGGTAAAATTTGTCTGCCTCACCCGTTCATTAAGCAACTGATGCTGTGCCTTTTGGAGGACTTTTGTTGCCCGGAAGCCTTTAACTGAAGAGCTCATTTGCAGACTTTTAGGAGTAATCCAGTTTTGTCAGCATCTGAGGCTGAATCTCAGGTGGTTCCTGTAGTCCACCATCTTACGTGCTGTTTGCTCATACTGACGTACAAGCTTTAGGCCGTCCTTGCCAAAGTGGGTTAAAACGTCTTGATGCATTCAGAATGCCTCGATTCAGAATCAAGGAGGGGGCCTAAGGGTACATCTTTCGCCATCTTACAGTGCTGTGATTGCAGCCATTCCCCAACTCTCTGTGAATGGTACTCATGGCCATTGATCAGTGTTCTTTGATCAGTGGGTTTTGGTCAGTGGTTGTTGATCAATGGTCATGAGAATTTGCATAATTAAGATTAAGGAACTGACCTCCCAGCCCATTGTTCCTTCAGTGGGCTGGTTTCAGTCATTATGCAAATGTACTGTTTATAAGATTGGGGAAACCTGCAGTCAGCTGAGACTGAAGAAGTCACTTGGATGAGTGACGAAACGTTTCTCCCACAAAACGCTACGTCCAGATGAACAGAATCAATTTTTGGAGATTTACTTACCTGGATGATGAGAATGCATCAAGATGCTGCTTAACATATTTTATTTTTTTGTCAGATAACCTAGACTTGACAGACTCTGGTGAAAGTGAAAACGGCGAGGCTGACAAAGAATACCCACCAGCACAAACAAAAATGGGTAAATGCACCAACAAACAACTCATATTTATGTAGTATTCAGTTGAATGCAATATTGTGAGATGTTTCAGGTATACAGTTATTTAAAAGGTAGTAGTAAGGATTATATGTGGACTGTAAGTCTTAAGTATTGAAAATGTCTTAATTTGTTTTGGGCTGAGGTTAATACACTGCTTAAGCTATTCTTGACATAGTCATAAAGATTGATGTCTGTCAAATAATGTCACTAAAGAAAGGTCTAACCAGATCAGTACAAAAAATGTAATAGTACTTACAGTGATAGTTTTGTGTTGTGTTGTGATGCTACAGATATCTAGCCAGAGATGTGTGTAAATGAATTGACCACAACGCAACAGAGCATTAATATTGAGCTACACTATTCAACTACAGAAAAGGGAACTAGGCAGTTTGTTGAGGTACCTCCAGGAACCTCTGAGAGCATTACCCACTTCCTACAGTGTGCCCACTGATGATGATTGTGTTATAACTGGACTGTTGGAGTATTATGTTTACATTTTTACAAGGTATGCCGAGAACATCTCTTCCGCTTATCCTAACCCCAGCAAGTGCACTTATTGGACTTGGCTGCCCAGTCGATAAGGCGGGACGTTAGCATAGTGGTTAGCACTGTTGCCTCACAGCAAGACGGTCCTGAGTTCATCAGACCTGGGTCCAAGGTCCGCAAACATGGAGTTGTTTTCTCCATGTTTGCATGGGTTCTCTTGGCAAACCTCAGCTTCCTCACACAGTTCAAAGACACTGGGGTTAGGTTAATTGGTCACTCTAAATTGCCCACTGATGTGAATGTGATTGCGTATGGTTGTTTTTCTCTGTGTTAGTCCTGTGGGAGACTGGCGACCTGCCCAGGGTGTACCCTGTCTCTCATGGACCTGAAGATTACTTGTATTTATGGGTGCCTCTCTCCTTGTTAGTGAAATTCATTGCCGTGTTAACGGAAAGTCTAAACAGGAACAGAAAATGTGACTGCTATATTGAGCTAAAATACTCATTGTACTACAGGGAGGAGTACTATGCCACCTGTAGAGGAACCTCCAAACACCTCAAACGGTATAACTATCCACCACCCTGCATATTGATGGCTCTTCCATGATTACCAAGCCACTCATGTTGTTTGTGATATTTTTGTTTTACTTTTCTATTTACAGAAGTGGACTCGGCTGGAGAAGGCACATCACGAGGTACCACAAGAATAAAATATTTTAAAATATCAAGACATCTTTGAACAGATTCTTTGAACAACAGACTAGCAAATAGTTATCTCTGTAACAGTGTTTGACAATATTTTTGATGTCTTTCATCTGTGTAGATGGCTTTTATGTTTTTATTTCTAGTAAAATGCTTTCTAGTTTTGGGAAATGCAGTTAAGATTACTTTGAAAAGACACAGTGCTTATTCAAATTCAGAATGAATAAACAGGTGTGTCCAAAGTTTTAACTGGTACTGCAGCTATATCATGACAATTCACTGATATGGCAGCTGAACAAATGGTCAATGTAACTTTAAACTTCCTCAGTCATTTTAGGACTGAGCTATGGACCTGAAGATTACTTGTATTTATGGGTACCTCTCTCCTTGTTAGTGAAAATCATTTTCGTGTTAAAGGAAAGTCTAAACAGGAACAGAAAATGTGACTGCTATATTGAGCTAAAATACTCATTGTACTACAGGGAGGAGTACTATGCCACCTGTAGAGGAACCTCCAAACACCTCAAACGGTATAACTATCCACCACCCTGCATATTGATGGCTCTTCCATGATTACCAAGCCACTCATGTTGTTTGTGATATTTTTGTTTTACTTTTCTATTTACAGATGTGGACTCGGCTGGAGAAGGCACATCACGAGGTACCACAAGAATAAAATATTTTAAAATATCAAGACATCTTTGAACAGATTCTTTGAACAACAGACTAGCAAATGGTTATCTCTGTAACAGTGTTTGACAATATTTTTGATGTCTTTCATCTGTGTAGATGGCTTTTATGTTTTTATTTCTAGTAAAACAGGTGTGTCCAAAGTTTTAACTGGTACTGCAGCTATATCATGACAATTCACTGATATGGCAGCTGAACAAATGGTCAATGTAACTTTAAACTTCCTCAGTCATTTTAGGACTGAGCTATGGACCTGAAGATTACTTGTATTTATGGGTGCCTCTCTCCTTGTTAGTGAAAATCATTGTCGCGTTAACGGAAAGTCTAAACAGGAACAGAAAATGTGACTGCTATATTGAGCTAAAATACTCATTGTACTACAGGGAGGAGTACTATGCCACCTGTAGAGGAACCTCCAAACACCTCAAACGGTATAACTGTCCATCACCCTGCATATTGATGGCTCTTCCATGATTACCAAGCCACTCATGTTGTTTGTGATATTTTTGTTTTACTTTTCTATTTACAGATGTGGACTCGGCTGGAGAAGGCACATCACGAGGTACCACAAGAATAAAATATTTTAAAATATCAAGACATCTTTGAACAGATTCTTTGAACAACAGACTAGCAAATGGTTATCTCTGTAACAGTGTTTGACAATATTTTTGATGTCTTTCATCTGTGTAGATGGCTTTTATGTTTTTATTTCTAGTAAAATGCTTTCTAGTTTTGGGAAATGCAGTTAAGAATACTTCTGGTATTGCAGCTATATCATGATGCTGATATGAAAGTTTGGTCAATATGACATGCCAGAATTTTACAAACATTACATAGTTCATGACTAATATCCAGTATGACCTTAAGGTTGGCATGAGGAATTTTCTTCTGAGGTTTAACATTAGAATACTTTTCTTATTTCGGTTGTTATTTCAGTTTTGTGATTTGAAAGCCAAAGAGACGTTATGTTTTAAGAAAATCCGTATCAGCTGTTCTTGTCCTTCTTCGCTCCTGGATTGGCTGGAGCGTTCTTTAGGTGCCTTCCCAGGTTTGACAAAAGTCCAGCTGGGATAACCACATTTACTCAGGGCCTTCTTGATGTCATGTTCTTGTGGTTCCCTGGCCGCTGTGTCCGTGGGGATGGTGTTTGCTCTAGTTTGTAATATCTTGATGACACCCGAGTTGTGCTCCAGTGGATGGTGAGAGTAAAGCCTTAAATACTGATCTGTCTGCGTAGGTTTACAGTACACATCGACTTGAAAGTTGGCTCACTTAAAGCTCTAGTAAACTCAGCTTAAATACTAATATTGCATATTAATACTTACCATTAGCCATCTTCAAAAGCCTGAGTAACAGTTCAAATGTTCATAATTATTAGAAAACAAAGATGAAAAACTGCTTATCTTGCTTTTTAAAACATATATGAAAACTACATTGGCATGTTAGATCACCTTTTGATTGAAATCTTTTTTTTATTTTAAGAGACGATATGAGAGTTTATTGTCAGTGTTGGTGATTCTGTAAATCTGTACATCTTTAAACTAATATTTTTTTGCACGAGTTATTTCTGACTCAAATGTTTTTTAATCTTCCATGTTTCACAGTTTTTATCAAATAAGAAAGAGGTTTCATGTGAGTCTTGTTTTGCTGAGTATGACATCAGAGTAGACTGTCCTACATTGTCTTCGGAACAGATTGTTTTGACTTTCAGAGGAATGGAAGCAAATGTGTGCCTTACATCACTGGATCTTGAATGTGTCCTCAAAGTATCCTGGATATCTTTAGAGTTTTCATTAATGCTGGTTGTATCTGATCACCCAGAACTTGTCATAATGCCAGATCTGAACTGGGCTACTGTTAAAGTACAAAATCACATGAGAATAAGAGTGGTGGAAATGAGGAATAATTTGCTTGACAAACTAAGTGAAAAGATCAGAGGACAAAGCTGAAGTAATGGGTTGAACCTGGATTCTGCATTATTGGAAGTGGAAAAAATAAGAAATAAAGGAGGACATGATGAAACTGGATGGAAACTAATGTCACTTTGTAATTTGGTGTCCTGTGGCGTTCACATAGTTAGAAGTTCTATCTTTAATAGTTTTCTTTGAGTTAATGTTTTTGCGGGAAAGAACGAGCTAGATCTGCTAATCAGAATATAGCTTTTAAGACACTGTATTTATCTAACATGGCAAAAAGCCAAACCCCAGTGTAAATCTAAAGCCCCACAGCTATTTAAACCAAGTTTAAAAAATGCTGTGGTTAATGCCTGGATTTCTTTTTCATATGTGTACCATGAAATGGATTTGGTGTTTACATCCCTATTGTTCTTGAAGAGTAACTTTATAATAACTTAATAATTAACAAATCAAAAGTAAGCTGATCTTATTTTCTCTCCTCCTTGTAGCATTCCCTGGAAATGGCGCAGAAGGGGAGAATCCTCGAAGGAGACAAAAATGTCCATGGTCTCCCAAAGAGATTGCAGCAGTCATGAAACATTTCCGTGGGCACATTGCAAATGGGAAACTAGCCACTGTGACAGAAATCAAACAGTGTAAAAATGCTGAACGTCCTGTATTAGACAGTCGTTCTGTTCAAAATGTGAGAGACTTCGTCAGGAACCGCGGCATAACACTAAAAAAAAGGAACAGCCGCTAAACGATTAATCAAGTTACAAAAATATATACACAGATGTTTGACGTGTATGTCATGTTTGCAAAAAGCACTTGTTCTTGTTTGAAATAAACTTGAGCATTCACCAGCAGATTGGCTGTTATATATCTATATATATTTATTTATTTTTTTTGTCTCTAAAGACCGTACTTAAAGGGAACATGATATGTGAAAAGCACCTTTTCTGTGCTTGAGCATGTATCTTATTACCAATTCAAGAACTCTGAAGATACACAACCCTGGCACCTTTTCTTTTGGAACTGAATATTTGTCTTTCAGTGAAGCTTTCTGATACTGAGGGAAAAAGTTCCTAAAAGCAAATTCTCATCAGCAGTTGTATAACTCAAATTAAGGAAGATATGCGCTTAATGTAAATACATAATATACCAACTAGGAAATCTAACCTTTAATTGCTAGCCTTTAACAGAGAAGACCTGTAAATTCATGTTTGAAAAGTTACCTTTGGAACTCTTATCCCTGTATTGCTTTGACTTAAGCATTGGACATTTCATAAAGACTATAGGGAATTCACATAATAAATATGTGATGGCTCCAATACAAATCTAAGAATAAGGTTTGTCTTTGCAAATTGCATTGAGCTGGTTCTCAAATTCAGGTCTTTGTGTTTTGTGATGTTCGATTTTTGTCATAAGACCACATGTTTTGTTAACTATTAATTTTAATACGCAGTAGTAGTGTTTGAGTTTAGCCATGTCCCACTTATTCATTTTTGGCCCTATAATATACTTTGGTGACAGGTATGTGTGTTGTATAGCCAGTGTCCTTACAAATCCTGTTGGGCGTTAAAATGTCTAATATTTTCATAGGCGGGGCTTCTCACCTAATTATCTATGTCCTAATAAGGTTGCAAAAAACCAGGTTCTTATATCTCTAGTTGTGTTGCGTGTATAGGAACTTTGAAGTGAGATCTGTGCTCTGTGGCTTAAAACAGATTTTTTGACGTATTCAGCATCTCTCTGGGACAAGCGGAAAGTGGTGTCCCCATAGTCCACCACCTGGGCTGGTTTGGAAAAAGTGTCCTTACAATACATAGAAACCCGTATAGGTGTGTGTGTGTGTTTTGAGAGTTTTTTTTTAAAATTTTTGTTGTTTTTGTTATTATTTATTATTTGTTCTAGGAAAACAGAAGTGTATACCACCCTTAAACATTTAGCTGCCACAAATGTAATACTTCACAAACATGTATAACTGCCATAGGTAAATACCAGTGACTGTATATAAAAGATGGATGTAGCTGAAAAGTAAAGTGAATGCTGAAGTGCCTCAAACCTGCATTCTTTCCCATGGCCAGCAGGGGGCAACTCCAGTGTTTGCAAAAAGAAGCCCCAGTTTGTGGGAAAACAGCTATTTTCTCACTGCTCTGTGACCTAAGTAAATACCCTGTGTTACGGCCTCTGGCCTCAGGTGGCCCCGCCTTCCTCCATGGAAATCACAGTGTTCCAGGACTCACGGGGGATTGGCTGGCCCCGGATCTATGCCCGCCTCAACTTCATGCAGATCAGAGTGCGCCAGACCACTCACACCATTGGCTGCTGCAGGAGCCTTGAACACGATGGACCAATGACACGGCTGCCTGCATTTACCGGGGACTACAAAAGGCTAGAGGTCCTTCACTCAGTGGCTGCTGCTTAGGACTGAACCTGCAGTTTGCCCTTCGTGCCTCCCTCGTCAATCTTTGTTGAACTTGTTCATATTGCTGAACTTTGTCAAACCTTGGTGCATGTTTGAACTTAGCCTGATTAGAGCTTTGAGCTGCTAGCTGGCAGTGAGTGGAATATTGTGACGCTGGCTCGCCTTAGTTTACTCTTAGCTTTTATTTTGTGTGCCGCCAGCTTGCCTTCGTTAACCTTTAGCTTTTACTCTTGTCTTTTCTTTTGTCTTTATATAGTAATTGTTTGCCCAGGGGTCTGTTGAACAGCCCTGTCGGTTTTCTGTTCAAAGTTTGAAATTAAAACCTTTCTTTACTCAGTTTTGTGTTCGGGGCTTGTGTATGTTACTCCTCCCCTGACGCCTAGCAGAGGGGGTTGTAACACCCTGTTGGTAGGTTTATGATCCCAATCACTAGTTCAGATCTTATTGGACACAATATGATGTTTATTTTCTAAATTATGGTCCCAATTATAGATTTTTTTTTTTTTTTAAAGCACATAAGCAGTTATGTTTGAAAAGTTATGAACCGATAATTGGTATCCCTTGTTTCTCAGTCAGATACGCCTGTTAGAGTGGATTGTTAAATGTTTGTCATTTTTATGCTTGCCAACTTTGATGAAAGGGATTCCACTGTCCTTCCCCCCAGATTCTCGGGGTTCTGGGTAGGGGGCTGTAGGTTTGCTTACAGACACATCCTATCTGGAAGGTCTGTTTGATGTAAGCTTCCTGCCCAGCAGGAGGTCTCACACACACACACACACACACACACACACACACACACACACACACACACACACACACACACACACACACACATATACATACAGTGCCTCATCTTTGTAACCAAGGGGGGTTAAGAGGGGAGGTACGTGTTGTAAACTATTGTGTGAACTGTAACAGTTTGTCAATAAATAGCTGCGAGGGAAGCTGCTCTTTGAAGGACTTTGGGCTGGAGACAGGTTAGGAGCGTGAGCTCCAAGAGCTGGTTCTTGACCAAAGGCCTCCCTTGCGCAAGTAATCGATCGAACACTGTTGCCTTGTTTTCTTTCATGATAAATAAGTCTCTAGAACTAGCGGGGTTTGTGGGAACAGACCCAACATTTATTTGGTCCTTCGAGCCGGATCCCAACACATCGCCTCCACCGCGAGGGGAGGGAGAGGACGCCACCGCAGTCTGCTAGCAGCCATCGTCTGGGACGATTGACGAAAGCCCTGGTACTTTGCTTTGTTCCAGGCCGGACAGTTTGCGCCTGAACTCCCCACGGGATGGATGGCGATTGACGGGAACCAGAGACTCTTCCCATGAACGGAAACAACACGAACAGTGAGTACAGAAGGCCTTAGAGAGCGGCTACGTGCCCGTGCGTTAAAGCAGGTACGTGAGTGCGCAAGCTGTGCGTGTAGACGCAAGCTACCTGGCTTCTCCGCCAGTGTTTTTGTTTTTGTTTTATCTTTTTGATTTATTTAAGGAGGTTTAAAGAGGTTTCTCCACCGAATAGAAGGAGGGTAAGGACGGTTTCTCCACCGAAAGGAGGATAGAGCTCTATAAAGATAAAAAAAGGTTCTCCGCAGTTAAGGGCGTTGAGTGTATGGTTTCTCCACCAATGGTAAGGAGGAAAGAGCTCGCCGCGGTAAGGGGGATTATAGGCCTAAAAAGAGTGTGAATGAGCGTATATGTGTGTGAGTGCCAGTAAGTGAACGCAGCAGCACAGAAGTTAACCTAAGCGGTGTTAATGGAATTCGGTGACCTGTTGTGTACACGTAGCCTGGGTTTTGGTGTAAGTCGCGTTGCCAGTTGCAAACTTAAAAGAAGTCTGCCTTGAAAGAGGATGAAATACACTGCAAAGTTTTTATTGGGCAGAACGTGGTGTGTGGATCGTTGAAGAATTAAGTGAAATTGTGCTCTAAAGCAGAAGCGATGGTGAGTGTGTCTGACGTCACGGTGTGTGTGACACGGTATCCAGCTGGAGCAGACGTGATTCTGCAGGTCACCTGCCCAGCGGACAAAGAAATAAAATAGTTGTGTGGTGAATGATAGCACGGAGAGTGTTTGGTGTTTCTCAGCCTGAAACAGCTGTAATGTACTTTCTGTTTTTAAGAGAGAGAGAGATGTGTGTTGTTTTAAGCAGTGATGAGAATAATGAAAATGTGATGAGAGGAACACAAAAACATACAGAAAATACATCAACCATACTAACCCTACATGCATATACACAATAAATGATACTCATGAAGACCAGACAGCATCTTAAGCATGAGATTCTGTTTGTCATCTTGTCCAAGTCACTAGTAAGATGAAAGTGATACATAGACTAGTGGACTGAATATTATAGGAGGACAGATGACTGCATCATAGAGGAAAACAGAATGCTGATGAGGGGTCTTAAATGAGTGAGCTGAGTGAGCTGATTGTGAGTTTCTGGTGTGTGAAGAAGTTTTACCATGGCACACATTTGGTTACATGAGAAGAAACTTATTATGTGATGAGACAACAGGGTTATGCTGTATGTTGTGTGTGGCTGATTGGATGAATGTTTGAGATTGATCTAGTTGTTGACTTGTCTTTTGTTACTAAGTTGAGCCTGCCAAATGGGTTGTTACAATTTATCCCCCTGGCATGAAAAACACGTGTCATGACTTAACAAGGCCTTTCTTTCCTTTGCTTTCCTTTATTTTCTTTCCTTTCTTTTTATTTTGTTACTTTCATGGTGCACTGAAAGTTTCGTTTGATGATCTCTGTTTAAGCAGATATGCACGATTAGAACAGAAGCGCTATACGACTCGTCGTCAAGAAAACTGTTGCAAAAGTGAGGTTCTCCAAAAATTAAAATGGGCTCAGGAGAAAGCCACTTATTTGGGACAATCAGAAAACAAGTCCCTGGGAACTGACTGACTTAACACCATTGTGTGAAGTTAACCCCCACCTGACAAAGGTGTGGACGTATCTCTGTGTGTGTCTTCTGTTGCAGGAACAGAAGGAGACCACAAGAGGAAATTTGGGTCACATGACTATGTGAACTCTGCAAATTTAACCTTTTTTACTTTAAATTTTTCCTGTGTCTGTGAATTCACCATGGGTGTGTTATTCACTACCTTGTGTTGCTCACAGAGATTACTGTGAGAAAGAGTGTATACAAATGCGCAGCGCTAACATTTACCTTTCTTTTTACAGCAGATGGTTAATCATGTGATTCGATCATGTGATTTATAGCAGGATTTCTATCACAGGATTACTGAGATTTTGTGTGAAGAAAACTGTAGTTACAGGCTGTGTGTTGGTGATTAACTTACACTGTGTTGGAGAAAATATGAGTTTTATAAGGGAGAAGTGAATACAGTGTGACACTGTGTTTGAGACCAGTGTTACTTCCTTTTTACAGCATCTCTGGAATCTGGATGACCAACACCTGACAACCAGGACAAACCGTGTGTTTGGCTAATGTTTGTTTTTCTTTAAGAGTGCTTGTAAAGGATTCAGCACAGACAGACAAGTGACATGAGAAAACAAATAAGAGATGCAGTGTTTATGGAATAGTTTAATATGGGCTCACTAGCTGGCCACTATTGAGCTCATAGTAAGTGGAGTGACAAACTTAAGGAAAGTCACCAATTAAATTGTGGAATAAATTGGGATGATTCATGATTTGGGACAAATTATGATAATAATAATAGTGATTTAATGACTGGAGAAAACCTGCACATGATATTTGTCTTTTATGCTGAATACTTTATTACTCTTATGATCTATAGTTGGTTGAAAATGTGAAGTTTGATTTAACAGACGTTGTCTTCCAGGATACAGGCTCCAGGTGGAGCTGGGAGTTAAGCAAGCTAAACATTTAATTGCCGACTAATGTTTTATACAGGGTTACAGGTTGGAGTGAAGCTGCTCCAAGGGACAAACCCTGGAGATTGTTTTAGGGAGACTGTGCAACATTCTTGTACATGTCTCGTTGGGGAGTTGACACATGGCAGAAGCCATGTGGCAAGAGGAGTGTCATTTTAATTTGCAGATGTCGTGAGGTGCCATGACGAGAAGGAGTGACTGAGAGGATCGTCCACAAGATGGAAGCTGAGACCTGGAGAGAGTCTTCAGGAGGATCGGAGAACACCTTCAGCACAGAGAACTGTGCTACTGAGCTTCCAGGAGATCGTCATGAGGAGACTCTGCACAGCAAAATCTTAAATAAGATAAAAGAGTTTCGATGTTGACGTTGAGGAAGACAACTAAGGTGTACGACGTGCTCTGCCTTTAAAATCTTCAGCAACGTTGAATCGTTTGAACCTGAGGGAGCGTGCCAGGCTCCAAAAAGTGACAGCGCAGAGGAGGTCCAGCGATGGACTTGTGGTTCTGTGAACAGCACAAATGCCAGGTGACTGCGAAATACCTAACACCACTTTTTCCACAAGTGAAGCCAGTAACTTACTATCCTAAAAGATTAGCTCTAGTTGCTTGTGCTTTACCTCCATGCGTGAGATCAATATGTGCAGCAGCTTAAGCTGTACAATGTTTCAGGATATAGTTTCACCTTTTTGACACTGTTAGTTCCACACGAGGTAGATGTCTACTAATGCAGACTAAAATTACATTTCTGTCACCTACAAGACGCTTGTCTTTAATGTTACTGTTACGTCAACCCTTTTTGCCAACAAAGGAAGAGGGCGCTTCTCATGAGTGTAGACAGCGCGTAGAGAGGGGTGTAAGCCGAGGGATGACTTAACAGATGTGCCACTTGGTGAGGGAAAGGTTTGGTTTGTTGATGGTTTGAGTTTTACAACAGCAGAGGGACAGGCTAAACCAGGTTTTACTGTAGTAGACAGTGAGAAAGTTATCTGTGCAGGACACCTAACAGGTTCTATGTCTGCTGAAGCAGCAGAGATAGTAGCTTTAACGGAAGCGTGTAAAGCTGCAGAGAACCGAGATGTGACAATATACACTGATAGCCAGTATGCATTTGCTACAGTACATTTCTTTGTAGTGCAGTGGGTGAGACGAGGTGTGACAGCCTCTACAGGGAAACCTGTAGAACACGCCAAACTTTTGCAAAATCTGCTGAAGGCAGAGTTATTATCCAGTAGAATTGCCGTTTGTAAATGTGTAGCACACATGTGAGGGAAAGATCCAGTTGCATTAGGGAATGCTTTTGCAGATAGGATAGCAAGAGAGGCATCTTTAGGAGAACATGGTGTTAACATTTTAGCAATGCAACACCAACAGACATTGCCTATTATGCGGAATGCACTGGTAGACATGTATAACCACTCACCTACTGCAGGAAAACAGTTGTGACTTATAGAAGGAGCGAGCTTGCAGGATGGTGTTTATTATCTGTGTGATACACCAATACTACCTTAGAATTTGTATAAGACTGTTGCTATTTTGCGCCATGGGCTTTGCCATGTCGCAACAGGAGGGAGATGATGACAGCAATAGTTTATACTTTAAGATTAAATACCTGAGCATATTAGCAGATTAGATGCTTTAAATGTTAAAAAATAAAGAAGTCTTGAGAACAAATGATCTGCCAGATGATTCTGTTTCTCCGCAGGAGCAGAGTCTGAAGTCTGGAGATTGGATGTTGACAAGGCCATGGAGAGGAAGTGCTGGTCCAGTTCACGGTGGAAAGGTTCCTATCGGATGCTGCTGACGACGACCACAGCAGTGAAGATCGCAGAAAGGAACACTTGGATACATCAAGCGCACTGCAAGAAGGTAACACACTTCCTGGCCGACTCTGGGTGATGGTGAAAAGGCCAGCGGTACAAAGGGGGGAGTATATCTCTAGGACCTCTCGTCTCAATCCTGGTGAAGAAACCAACGGATCCTGAACCCAACTTAGACTGGCTGGGAATGTGCTGTTCGCCTTCTTGTGCCTGTGGACCCTGAGTGGGATGACAGGAGCGCACTGGGACAGAGCAAACTACACCCAGTACCCGCATGGGGTCTTCAACAACTACTGGTGGCAGTTTGTGAACACAACCACTCACATAAAGAACGAGACCAATGGTTATGCTTGTGATGCCACTGGCTACACATTCTTCTGGACTGTGGCCATATAGCATCACTGAGAGCGAGACAGTTTGTTTGGTTGCCTTGGCAACACATCCAGGAGTAAACATACTTGGGACACTGCCAACTTTTCAACTTCTGAACCTGAATGGACGGTTGATTCACCAGTAGCTGGGAGGGTGAACTGCTCTGGTAAGACAGACCTGCTAGTCTGACTCCAAGAATCTGACTTGCTGCAGGACATTGAACAGCTAAACGAACCGGACATAGGCCAGTTGCCTATGTGTATGAAGGGCAATGGATTAGTCCAAGTTGGAGATTTATCATGGAATTTGTACAACATCACCTATTCTTTGTGTCCTCTGCAAGAAGGATGTAAACAGAGAAGCCTTTTGTCTACATTTACATCATGAACACTTCTCTAAGCTGGTTGAGGTTTTGAGCCAAGAAGATCAAAACACCTTGATCCAATTTCCTTTACAAAGCTTTTCCTGTGGTGACAACAGGACAGGAGAAGAGTTGTAAATGCGGATAATTTACTAGTTGACTCTAACCCCCACAGGATGCCTACAGTGAGAAGATTTGGGGGGTTGATAGGAGTCATAAAGAAGGGTGTTGACCAGGCTACAGCTTTGAAGTTAGCTGAGAGCCACATGGACAAACGATAAAGTCAACTGATGTGTTTGAATGTCTATGTCTGTATACAGTTGTATTGTAGTGACATATGATTTTTTGAGAATGTTGATTCTTCTTGTTTGACTGTTACATTCAGTTGTTTACTTGCAGAAATACATAATGAATCGCACGACAGGAGTAGATGCACCACGAGGCTGGAGAGCTTGGTTAATGTCTGGTCCTTGGTGACATCTTCTTTTGAAAATATTAATTCCTGTTTTTGGACTGTTGACATTTGTTTGCTTATGTATAGGATGCATTTTACCATGTATAAGATCACTGTTAACTAAAATGATTTCTGATACATTTGTTAATTATGTACTTTTACAACAATATGAATTGACTGAAATGAATGTCATGACAGAAGCCTGTGTATAAATGACACCTGCGCTGAAATTGTCAAGCAAGAGGTGCATGGATAAGAATATACTACATAGGAATAATTTGGAGCATAAAAATCACAAAACAGGAGGGAATGTTAGAGTGGATTGTTAAATGTTTGTCATTTTTATGCTTGCCAACTTTGATGAAAGGGATTCCACTGTCCTTCCCCCCAGATTCTCGGGGTTCTGGGTAGGGGGCTGTAGGTTTGCTTACAGACACATCCTATCTGGAAGGTCTGTTTGATGTAAGCTTCCTGCCCAGCAGGAGGTCTCACACACACACACACACACACACACACACACATACACACACACACACACACACACACACACACACACACACACACACACATATACATACAGTGCCTCATCTTTGTAACCAAGGGGGGTTAAGAGGGGAGGTACGTGTTGTAAACTATTGTGTGAACTGTAACAGTTTGTCAATAAATAGCTGCGAGGGAAGCTGCTCTTTGAAGGACTTTGGGCTGGAGACAGGTTAGGAGCGTGAGCTCCAAGAGCTGGTTCTTGACCAAAGGCCTCCCTTGCGCAAGTAATCGATCGAACACTGTTGCCTTGTTTTCTTTCATGATAAATAAGTCTCTAGAACTAGCGGGGTTTGTGGGAACAGACCCAACAACGCCCCCTTCAGATTTCAGCTGATACTTCAGTGCATCTGTGGTCACAGACCAAAGCAAACAAATGTGTCCTCAAGCAATCATGCAATCATCTACCAAATATTTGAACTCAAAGATAACATCAACCACCCCCAGAAGCAATGAATAAAGTAAATTGACATTTTCCCTCTGCCATCTTGACTACTGGGGATATACGGTTAGGTAACAGTGACAGCTGAAAGGAAAAAAGTGAAAAAAGAAACACCCCCGCAGAAACTGCTGAACCATTGTTAGCAGAAACTGACTTGAAGTGCGGGGCAATTAGACTGATGAACGCATCTCTCAGTTACTTTCAGCTGGCATGTATGAGACGTGGAAAATTAGAGGAAATATCCGTGCAGCTCTTTATGGCCTTGTGCAAGCTCAAGTCAAACGCAGTGCTAGGCTGTACAGTGAGAGATGCAGAAATGATTCGTTGTAATTAGCAATCAAAGATTAATGATCATCCTCTCACCTGTTTCACCCAGGAGCTCCCTGGTGTCTGGTTCGACACACATAGGTAATTGGACTTTTTCCAGTAATGTCATGTAATGGCAATGATTAAAAATGGTGTCCTAGATGCTTAAGATCTCTGCAGGGAAACTGGGGATGAATAATGCACAAAAACACAGTGGGAACTCACGCCAGATATGAATTACGCTGTAGATAATGTTATCTAGGTGCAAGAACAAAATTAAGGAGGTTTTGTTCTCGTCTTTGTGGTACAAGGCCTGGCTGCTCTGCTCATACAAGCAGCATATACAGGTCACGTAACTGACAGATTGCACAAGGCACCCGGAAAGATACGGCTGCAGGTTCTGCATACATCAACTTAAAAACACGATATAAAATCAAATATTTGGTCATCAGGTTTGATTTGTATGCACATTTTTAATCACAACCTCTTCTGCTTATTACCTCAGAAACTAGAGTAGAAATACAGAGTACTGAAGTTTGGTTTTCTCTACTGTAAGTGTACCACCTGCAAGTTTAAAAAGAAGTTTTTGGCAAACAAGATACACATTTGGCAAATTAGTCCAGGCAGCAAAGTCCTTCAACAAGCAAGTCTCATTACTCGGCAGTCAACTTAAAACACTTCTGGGAACTTATCTGGAGATTTATTTTGAAATGTTATTTATCTTCATTGCAATCACAGTGCTCACTGTAACAGAGAAACTGCATGTATAGAATAACCGGACAAATCTTATTTAAATAGGAAGCACTCCGAGAGCACAAACCTCCACCGAGGCAGCAAATAGGCAGTATTTACTTTTAAGGGAATGGTTTTGCATTTTGCAGAAGTTTGTTTAGTTTTCTTTGTTCTTTTTAAATGTAGTACAGTGAAACTCAGAGCTCAAATCTGACAGTATTTGGATGCAAACTATAATGTGATCCCCATAAATCATTCACTATATGTCTATATGTTGTCAGTACAAACATCAACAGTTAGAAACAGTTTGAAATAGCACTATATAGCATTATTGTCATTTTGACCTTCAGATCAATCTATAGGCCTTGAAGGAGCGCTCAGAGGTCAAATTTATATCAGAATCAGAATTAGAAAGACTTTATTTATCCCCAAGGGGCAATTAAGATACAACAGAGCAGCATGACGTTGAAGATAGGGACAGGGCATAAACAGGCAACAAGAGTGAGATAATAAATACACAGAATATACAATATATACACAGCTTTAAAATTACACAGTTTTAAAATTAAAGTGACTGAAATCATACTTTCATACTTTCCATATGTTGACTGTATGCAACATAATATCATAGTTTCTAAGTTATAAGGCTTTGTGTTCATTTTTGACCAATAAATCACTGTGTTGACCTTGGAGACCTTGGTTGATGTAAAGCAAATTTTAATGATTTGTTAGCGTGACCCCATTTCACATTACTACAGTTGAATTCATTCAAAATTTTTCAAGCTATGGTGTTTACAGACAGAATGACACACACACAGGCAATCATTACCAAAAAACATGATCCCCTTGGAGATGGTAAAAAATGTAATTACTTTGCTGTAAAATGAGGTTTTCAATAGCTTTCCCTCATAAAGTTCTACTCCTTCTCTTAGCTTTGTTTTTGCAGAAATCTCCCATGGATTTCAGAATTCTTGTAAGATGTGCAATAATATCTTTCTCTTGTAATGTCTCTGCAAGCAGTTAAAACACTAATCTAAGAGCAGTCCAGAACTTTGTAGTCAGATTTTCTTTGTAGCCATTGCCACAAAGTTTCACGAGGCAGTATGCCATCCTGGAAAACCTTTGACTGGGGACTTTAAATCGCTTTCTCTTTGAGTGTAAGCTTTTGAGCATAATTTAAGTTTAAGTCCTCTGTCACTGCACCATCCAGCTCTTCCACATATTTGTGGCTTCTTCAGACTTTATTTTCATTTTGTGGAAAAGAAGAAGTTTGCTAATCAGCAGGAGGCTGATTTGGTGATTGGGGACGGTGATGAACAATGACTGGTGAGACTGAAAAACATTTACCTATTTAAAGTGTTGTGAGTGCATATGTTGGCTGGCTGGGACACACTGGGAAACTATCATATGCCACCTATAAGCTGGGATGTTATACCCATTTTAAATCGAGGGCCACATTCAACTTAAGTAGGCTGGACTACTGAAACTTGTTGTTACTTTAATGATGCTTAATTACACATTTAGTCCCTGAAATCTGAACATAAGATAAAGATTCAATTTCAACAATACATCTTTTTTCCATTTTTTTTTATCATGATTTTCATCACTTTATGATCATCAACACAATAAATGTGTAAAATCACAGAAAAAAGTTCTGGTAGCTCACTACCCAGGCTGTCCTGTATTTATAAAACAAAGTTTTTGTTGATTGATGAAAATGTTATTTTTTTTTAACCCAAATTACTATGAAAAACAGGAACTTTTCTGTTATATAATTGTTCATCTATTAGCTGCCTTGTTGTGGGGGATGTCTTTATCAGAAGGAAAAGCTGTAAAATGTATAAATATACAGTTAAGAGTCCAAAAATGGATGCCCTCATTCATATTTTCCAAAGGCATCCAGCTGTCTGGATTGGAGTCTTTGCCAGGCTGATTCTGGCCCCTGGGCCTTATGTTTGACATCCCTGGTTTAGCTCTTTTGCTCCAAATGCTCCTCACAGGAACTCCACATCTGACCCCAGGCAATGAATTCAGTGCCAACACCCTCACTTGGACCAACCAAAACTAAATAAAAAAAGCTTTTCCATTGCTTTTCATTGTGAGGGACTGCATAGTTAATAACACACAATATTTAAACAGTTGCAGTGGCTGTCTATGTATTTAATAACACAGGGCACATCTGATGAAGGATTCAGTTTTTCAGGTAGAGCGCAGTGCAGCTCTCACTGCAGCTGCTCCTACCCTCCCCAACCTGCAGCACCATATCTGGACTTCACAAGCAGCACTATCTTGAACCCTGCAGGTGCAGTTACAAAGAAAGCCTTACAAAACACGATCCTCTCCTCTCTCTCTCTCTCTCTCTCTCACACACACACAAGCCCGTTCAGCTATCTTAGTGAGGACCTTCATTGACATAATGGTTTCCCTAGCCCCTTACCCTTTTTTCCCCTCTTTTCTTTCTTTTTATTTTTTTTCTTTATTTTTCTTTCTTTTCTTCTCTTTCTCTTTTTTCTTTATTTTTGTTTTTTCTTTCTTTCTTCTTTTCTTCTTCTTTTTTTTTCTTTTTTCCTAGCCCCTTACCCTAACCATTAAAAATGAATGCCTAACCCTAACCCTTACCCTAAACCTAACCATAACCGAATTGTAAAACCACATTTTGAGCCTCAAAAAGGCCTTCAAACTTGTGAGGCCCGGTGAGTGTGTCCTCACAAGTGACTGTTGGTCACAGTATAGTAGAACGCAGATTTCAGTCCTCACAAAGATAGCTAGACAGGAACACACACACACATACACCTGGGAAGTAATATTATATGTGTATATTCAGGTTTTTAGAGACATCTGACAGAGAAAGGCTGTTCAGTTATAGAATCAGGAAGCACAGGCTGCCCTCTGCTCCTCTGGCTGCTCCACAGACTCCAGATAGTTGATTAAGAGTTTGCTCTCAATTTCACCAACACCCTTTATTTTTGGCTTCCATTCAGAGGCAACTGTGTACCACCAGGAAAGAAAAGCAACTGCTTGGGGGATCAGGCCAAAAGGAAGTTGCTGACAAACTAAACCACAGCAGTGGTAATGTGCACGTTTTCAGTGACAGTTGGTGAGGGAGCCCCGCTTGACTCCACTCACTCCCACTACAAGTTAAGTATCTGTTTAAACAAACTTAATGGCTGATAGTTAACAATTATAATAATTTCCACCAACAAATTATCCATCTGCAAGTGAAAAAAGAAGAAAAAAGTAGGCGACTGCAGAGCAGCAGTGGTGTGTCCATCTCTGCTGGCTGTCATGTTACCAAGTCCTCTGTGCACTACACTTGTTAACATAGGTAGCAGCCTGAAAGAATGTAGAAGCGAGTAGTTACAGTATTTATACTTATTACCAGTTAACTTGGTCTGGAGAATCTAGGATGACACTGTTTTGGAGTTCACTGATAAAAGTTGTGTCAGACAGACATAACTGTCAAGGTGAGAATACCAAGTTTTAAAGTTTAAATGACAGGAAATTTGGACATGTGCTCTAAGTTACTAAGGTGTATTGGTATAAATTATTGTGTTACAGGTACAGGTTCCATCACATCAGCTTAATCCTCTGTCCTGGAACTGCTTTACTGAGCATTGAATCGCCACTGTTTCCATGGTTTTAAGTTTCCAAGCTCTACAAGTGCAGACGTCATTTTGCTTCCAGGATTTTAGTGTCTGTATAAACAAAAGTAAACTACGTATTTGTGTTTAATATGCTTCTAACACTAAATGTATCACTGTTGTATCAGAAAACCTTTTATGAAATCTGTTGAGTCGATCCAATGCCAAGCTGTTATCTAAACCCGCCATCTAGTGGTGAAGTTATGCAATTACCAAGCTCTTCTGAAAGCCCTGTGGTTTCCTGTTGTGACTCTCAAGAAATCATCCACAAAGTAGAAGCTCAGAGGTTTGATCCTTCAGTCCAAATGTCATAGTTTCTTTAGGGAAGAGGGGATAGCATGCATCATCTTATATAAGCTAACATTGTCTTTTCTACTGCAAACTTTACTCCTTGAACTGTAGTGGAGTTGTATTAAAAACATTCATAGTCCAGGTCAGGTACAAGTGCCTCAAAAATATATTGTTTTATAAATTTATACAGACTGAAATTAATCCCAGAGTCATGCAATTTACAGTAAACTGTAACCAATTCATCCTTGGCATGTTTTCACAGGTGAGTGTGAGGTGCCCACCTATAAACCCTGTCAATGAAAACTAAATTAAGCAAAGTTTTTAAAAAAAATACATGTGGAAAGGAATTGTTCAGTGTTTAACCGTTTTGCAATTGTGAAAATAAATTAGATTTTTTTTTATGCTGATCTAATTTCCAAATTTTAACAACATTTCTAACATCCTCAATAGCTGTCCTCTATGCCTTACTGATGCAGGATCCAACCAACTCAGTCATTTTTCTTATTTCCATCTCTGCACTTTGGTGAGAGTATAGACACCTGCAGGACTCAACAATGTGATGAACATTGACTTTTTTTTCACCTGAGTGGGCTTTTTTAAATGTCTAAATCAGGCTGTCTTTGTGTCCAAGAATTCTACAGTTTAAGATGTTTTCAGTATTAAATATAGTCTTAGTACGTTTATACCAATGACTGATGGACGACGCGACACCGCCTCCTCCCATTGTGCAAAAACGAAGCCAAAATATCCCGCTTGTGGAGGCTGCCACCTTGCAAATTTGGAGCCAGAGTCTGCGCAGTAGTGACTTGAGGTGGAGAGACTGTGTAACGCTCCCGCCCACACACCCGCTGGACGTGACCGCAAACACGCCCCCCTACACTTTTTACGTAGCCCGGCTGCTCGAGTTTTTTTGCTGGTTTACCGCGACTGACGACTCGTTTATTAAGGTAAATACAACCATGTCACTGTTATAAAAAAGACACACAGCTTATCATCTTATAGTTCTAAAATCACTCTGTTGTTAATTCGTTAGCTAGATTAGCCGCTAACATACGCACTGTGTTGGAGGCTTGTTGCTAGCTAGTTAGCGATGCTACACACCCAGTACTCTAATAGTCTGTGTTATTGAAGGATTCAGCACTTATGTTTTTTTTTAATCCATTTTTAGACAGCGATGAGATCATCTGCACACTCTACAGAGGCCCAGAGTTACTGTTAATATCAAAAATATAATGCTGTCCTTTGAGATTTTAACATAAGACTGTAAGTGTAATGGATCTAAAACTGTTTAAATCTTCAGAGCCCTCTACAGCCTGGTAACATGGAAACTTTAAAAACAGCAGAACGTTTCAGTAGTGTAGTCTAATTTGTTCTTTTCATTTAATAATAGAGTCCATATTATATCAACAGCTACATTCACCCTGGAGAGAAACTAGTGAGGGAGACCATCAGGACCAAGCTGGGTTTCCTGGGTCCAGAGGTTTGGAGAAACTTCTTCCCTTTCTTTCATCACAGCTGTCCTGTGCCAGAAGTTCTGGTTGACCCACTGAAAGAGGCATCATTTAAGAAACAACAGGAACACTGAAGCTCATCACATTGATCAAGCAGGACTCGTGATCTTCACCAGCAGCTCCCTCACAGGGAAATCTTCAGCACTCCTCCGTAGGCCCGCCCCAGGAGATAAACCCAGCATTTCATGAACACTGTGATGGAGACCTTTGGTTTGTGTAATGTTATAAATACTCGGATACTCCCCAGAGGCTCCGGACTTTTACATAAAGATATTATATTCAGTCCTGTAGAAAGTAATATATTTAAAAATATATGGTCCTCTCTGGTTACTCTGGTATGAATAACTCTGAATCACTTTATGGTAAATAACACACTATCTGCAAAAAACTGTGAAAGAATTCCAGATGACAAGTTTGTAGTTCAACATACAAGTGACGACCTTTGACCTTCATCAGGTTTTATTTAATTGTGTTAGAGAAAATCTCATGTGCTCTTCATGCAGCTGAGTACATCAAGTGTTTAAAACGGAAGCTGTGCAGGTCTGAGATCAGCAGCTTTGTGAAACACCAAACTGAGGTCCTGTGACACAGTTACATGAGTGATTAATCCTTTTGGGGGTTTTTTTGTCTTTAACTTTATCAATAAAGCTGCAGCTTTCACTACAGCACGTGCGGTACTTTAACCTTTGTACTGTTTTCATCAGTTCATTTTGCAGTTAACATGTGAACATGTTGGATGATCTGTCTGCTGTCACTGGGTGGTGCTGAGGTCTGAATCTGAGGGCAGCTCCTGTAATCACAAAGAGAACAGAACCATCAAACTCAGATATAAATTTTATCCCTCAATATTGAAATAAAGCTGATTCTTCTGTCCTCACACACTCAGGATCTGAAGTTCTTCTCTTACATTTTTTCAGTATTACAGTACACTACAGTACTTTAATCCATAGTTCCTGATTAATGAGGAGTTACTGAAGTACAAGCTTTTAAAAAAAGATGTTACTGTCTTTACAGATGTGGCAAGAGACTGAAAACATGCTGTTTGCACATCTTTAATACTCAGCTCTGCACAGGAGCTGAAGCTACAGCCTGTTGCTTTTACAGTATAATACTTGTAATAAAAATACAGTAACAGTAATTAGTGACTGAGTAGCCCGGGGCGTTTCTCTTGATTTCTTTTTTTTTTTTTTTTATAATTTTTTATTTTTCCATTGACAAACAGACATTCACAGCGTATACATCACGTGAGAATACTTCTTGCATCTGTTGTCTGCCCTTATTGCCAAAATAGTATTTTAGTTTATATCCAGGTTATAAGAAGAGAAAAAAAACTTACAGCTATAGCAACAGTTGGAACAAACAAGCAAAAAAAAAAACAAAAAAACAACTATGTACTGATAGGGAGTGATCTTACTCTTGCGTACTCTCATACATCATAACTACTGGTTTGTGAAAATAAAATCTAGCCTATGAGGCGTGACATATTTGACCCAGTTTTCCCAATATGATATAAATTTATCCAATTTGTGATTAACAAAAGCTGTTATCTTTTCCATTTTATAGATGTCCATTGTGATGTCCATCCATATATTTATAGTTGGGCTCTCCGGTGATAACCATTTTCTGGTAATACCCTTTTTACAGGCCATCAGCAAAATATTTACTAAATGTTTATCACTTTTCGGCCATTCCTGAGGTACGTGTCCAAAAAACATAGTCTTACTCTCAAAGGGTATTTCAGATTTGAAGATATACTGTAGAGTGTTGTGTATTTCTCTCCAATAGTCCCTCAAAACAGAGCAATCCCAAAAAATATGGTAGTGGTTTGCGCTTTGGTTTCCACAGTTTCTCCAGCAGACAGGGGAGTTATTATCATAGTGAGACTTCTGGGAGGGTGTTATAAAGTACCTAATTAGGCTCTTCCAGCCGAATTCCCTCCATTTTTGGGAGCTTGTACACTTCCATTGATACCTCCATATTGCCGTCCATTCTTCCTCAGATATTCTTATCCCTCCTTCCTTCTCCCATTTTATTTTAATATATGAAGTTGAATGTGATGTCAAGTCCAAAAGACCCTTATACAGACATGAAACAATTCTATCAATAGTTTCTGAATTATAGCTTTTTATAAACAAATCGATCAAACGTGTGCCTGTCTTTGTTGCATTTTTCGTCTTCGTATCCACATAATGCCGTAGCTGCAGATATCGGTAGAAATCTTGTTTTTCTAATAAATATGTCCTTTTAAGCGTTTCAAAACTGAGCAATTTTCCATCTTTCATTATACTACATACCCTTAGCTATCCAATCTTTGAATCTAGAATCCAATTTATTAGGTATGAACTCTGAGTCATAAGCACACCATTTAAGAGCTATAATGTTAGCCTCTAGTTTATGTTCCTTTATAACAGTTTTCCATGTTTTAAGGGTCCGTTTCACCCATGGGTTATCAATGTTATTTATGTAAGTTTGTAAATTATTATCAGCTAAAATTGCCTGGATGGGAATGGGCAACATTTTTTCCTCAAGGTTTTTCCATTGGGCAGTGTATGACGGGTTACACCAGCATATCACTGCTCTCATCTGCACTGCAAAATAGTAATATCTGAAATAAGGCAAGCCCCATCCTCCCTTTTGCTTAGCCAGCTGTAAAGTTTTGAGGCGAACCCTTGGTCTTTTACCTTGCCATATATACCTCGATAACATTTTATCCCACTCGTTAAACTGATTTTGGTTAATCTCTATTGGTAGGGTTTGAAATAAATATAAGAATCTTGGCATTATATTCATTTTAATAGAGTCAATTCTTGAGCTAAGGTTAAAGAAAGGGATTAAATTCCATCTTGCTTTGTCGTCCTTTATTTTTTTATGTATCGGTAAATAATTCTGTTCAAATAATTTTGTAAGATCTTTTGATAGGTTGATGCCTAGGTATTTAAACGACTCTGTTTGCCATGCCAAGGGGTAACTACTTCTTATTTCTTCTGGTGGGCTATAATTATATGAGAGTAGCTGGGTTTTACCTATATTGATTTTGTACCCAGATAATTGGCCGTATTGTTCAAATGAGTGCATCAATTTAGGTAAAGAGTACGTTGGGTGTCCAAGATAAGCCAGAATATCATCCGCGTAACAGGCCAATTTATATTCCGTCCCTTTAAT